>NC_092811.1:107826674-108426674 GCF_040954645.1 Diabrotica undecimpunctata | reverse complement strand
TCTATTTCATAAAGACGGTATTAGATTTTTATTTCGATGCAGGACACCCGCAAGTCCTATTTATTATTATATGCGTATTTAAACCCCTTTAGGTCTCATCAGAACAACTATGCAGTTGCTTATCTATTTCGTTTTCTAGTTTGTCTTCTTGGTCCTCTATATTAAGTGCCTGGTTAAAGTATTCCACCCATCTATTCAATACATGACGCTTTTAGAACATACATTTAAGAAGGCACATCGGAACGAGCATGGTATCAATATAAATGGAGAGAAGCTTAGTAATTTGAGATTTGTAAATGACATCGTCCGTATAGCCGATCGTATCGATGATGCAATAATAATGTTTGAAAAATTATATCACGCTTCCTTGGAGGTCAGCCTAAGGATTAATATTAACAAGACGCAAATAATGACTAATCTGGTGCTAAATCGAAATATTACTGTTGATGGAAGGGATATTCAACATACTACATCGTATAAGTACCTAGGACATGAAATTCGGTTGGGCAGAGATAACCAGACATGTGAGCTCCCACGTCGCATAGGATTAGCCTGGGAAGCGTTTGGTAAATTAAACTATGTATTTAAATCGGATCTACCCATATGCCTCAAAAGGAAAATCTTTGACCAATGTGTGTTAGATGTATGGCAATGGAGCGCCAGATGTTAGGTGTCTCTCTGAGAGACTGAATCCTAAACGAGGAATTACGTCGTAGAACAAAAACAACAGACGCTATCAAAAGAATCGCATCGTTAAAATGGAATTATCAGACTTCGCCAATTTATCAGACAACAGATGGACAACGATCTTAAACATATTTTAAAGTGGAGAACAAGGCAAGAAGCAATACGGAGCAGACAACGCCCACCAACTAGATGGACCGACGACCTAAAGTGTGTTAGCAATAACTGGATGCAAGCCGCACAAGACAGAGAGAGATGGAAAGAGCTGAGGCAGGCTTATGTCCAGCAGTGGGCGCATACAGGTTGATGATGATGATGATGATGATGATGATTCAATACACCTTTCCTTGTTGTTAATAGGTCGTCATTCTACTTCTGCATTGTCTTGTGGTTGCCTTGAATTCTTTTCTGTTATAAATAATCTGAATATATAAGTGGTTTCGTTTTTTTCTTTTTTGTATTGTCTTTTCTTTTCTTCTCTTTGTTTGGTAATTCTCTACAGTTGTTCTAGTTCGTCGGGTAAGCATCTTTCTGTAATCTTCATTTTTTTCTTTCGTTGCATTTTTGTATTCATCGTCAAACCAATGATTTTTTACATTTCATTATTCGCTGCTGCTTCAATATCTTCTTTATTCTGGTCCAGTAGGAGTTTATATCTGTCTGGCCTTCTTCATTTACATTTTGATTCCTTAGCTTGTTGGTAATGTTTTCCGAATACCGTTCTACAATTGTCGCATCTCTCAGCTTTTGCATATTCCATTCCATTAAGATGTTATCAATCTGACTCGTTGTTCTTCTATCTGGAGAGGTCCAGGTTACCTTGTGTATATTCTTGTGTTCAAAACAGGTGCTTGCGACTGTCATATTTAGTGCTACTACTAAGTTTATCAGTCGTAATCCATTATCGCTACTGATGTTGTGTTCTATTCTTTCCTATCATGGGCATGAAAACTCTCTCTCGTCCTATTCTTGCATTCATGTCACCTAATACAATCTTAAAATCCCTAAATAAAATCGTATAAATAAAAATAATCTCATATAATATCTCTAAAATAAAGTTTATCTTTAATAATTTCAGGTAGCCACCAAAATTTTTCTGGCAAATCCAATGTTGTTATTTTTTCATCACATATTTTATATTATAATAATTAGTTAAACTTCAAGCAAAATTGATATATTTAACTCTATTAGTCTTAAATCATGAATCCCATTAAATAATTAGCTAATCCAATGTGTGTCGCGCCTTAAAGAGTAGGCGTTTTTAGGTGTTTATAGTGTAAAAAAAGTATATACATATTTATGGACTTAATTGGAATAGTACACTTAATTGGTTTATTATGATGAAAGGTAAATAAAGAATGAAGGACTAACAATCTATAAAACGGATCATTTAAGACAGAAATAATCTAAAGGTCGATTAAAAATTTAAATTTTTTATTGTACCAATAGGAAATTTTATTTCGTAGGTATGCATGGGAGATGGTTGATAATTTATATATTTTATACCAAATTTGTAAATTCGACTTCCATTTCTCGAAGAATTATGCTTTAGATTGTAGATGAAGTAGCAAAAGGACGAAGAAGTACGGTGTTGAAATTACCACCTTATTATTGCCAAATTAACCCCATTAAACTAATCTGGACTCAAATAAAAGGATGTGTCTCGAGAAACAATAGCAAATTTTAAATTGACACTATTTGTCAACTACTAAATGACTCAATATCAAAAATTTGATCTGACAATTGGCAAAACGCTATGACATGACATAGCAGAGAACTAAAAATATGTAATTAAGGAAATATCCAGAGCTTATACTTTTATAAATCATACTCAATAATAAATTATTGATATATTATTAGATTTTGTTAATGTTTTTTTGTTACACTATATATTCCAGTCGTCAGAGATTTGACCTCTAAAAGTCACACGAATAAGCCACAATGCCAATTGTGTCAATAAATGCCAATAAATCGTTCTTTCAGAAACAACGCTTGAAGCGCACGGCGATTTTAAATGTCAGTAGGGAGCGCGAAATCAATTTATTGAATAAAATTTGTATTGACTGGACAGTAAAAATTCGATATCTTCTGATCGGTGGGTCCTATCGATAAAAATCAAAATGTGTTTTAAAAGTGAAAAGGGCAGCTTTCGTGAAAAAAATTGCGCAAATAAAGTTATTTTTTTATAAAGCTGATAAATAAATTAACGTTTGCGAGATTTTTGACATTTTTTCATCACCAATCACCAAGATACTGGTGATTATGTCCGCCGACAAGGGGGAGGCCGTAAACGATTAACAATGGAGGGAGATAATCGATTTGTTGTATCGAAATTCTTGAGAAATTGAAATTTGACTGGTGCTAATCTCAAAGATGAGGTTAGACAGGTCCGAGGTGTGGTTACGAGCATTTAGATAGTCAGAATTAGTCTAAAGGCAGCTTTGGAGTCAGGTATTATTCTCTGACGAAAGGCAACTACAAGAGGCGTCGAGTCTATAGAAGGTCAGAAAAGCGATTTTCTCAATATTCTATATAAGAAACTGTGTCATATGGAGGCGGTTCTTGTATGTTTTGGGCAGGCATCTTTATGAATGAGAAAACCGAGTTGGGGTTCGTGCTTGGTGGAGGATGTGGAGGAGGTTTAACGGAGGACGTTACAGCTGAGACATTTTGGAGGAACGTATGGTTCCGTACGCGGGATTTATTGGTGATATCTTTAGTTAATTCACTATAATGTACCATGCCATACTGCACAAGTCACCACCACCTATCTGCCTGAGATCGGTTTACGTACAATAAATTGGCCTCCGTTGAGCCCGGACTTAAATCCAATAGAGCCTGTTTGGGATAAGCTTAAACAAAGGGTCCGGGACAGAAATCATGAAACAGGGAGCATAGTGGAATCGAGATCTATGCTTAAGGATGAATGAGAAGCAATGACTTAAAGAATTTATTAGAAAAGTCATCTGATTCATGCGAAATCGATTGTCAAATGGAATTAGGAGTAGGGGTGGTTATATCAAATACTGAAAAATAAAGAAATTCCTTTTTGTAATTGATGATTTATGTTTAAATCGTTTTTCTTGCATTCGTTCCAATGATGAATATTTAAGAGACTGTTCATATTGCATATTGTTTTTACAATACGTCCTCCAAATAATACAATAGCAGTTTCTGTAAGTTCCATAATAAAGTTATAGTTTGCACATTGCATATTTTTATTTTCATATTTCCCTCATTGAAACAGGAGGTGTAATCTCAAATCTCGCTTTTGAGTCGATTGTTTTGCACTTAAGAGTATATTAAATATGTTTTATTATATAGTGAATTATATAATTTTTTTTTATTTTATTATTTCTGCTGTTTTTACATCTGTTAAAAGTTTATTAACTCAATCTGTACACTGCATATATTTCCGGTTCCTTTTACATTTATATCGCCACTCCATTTAGTATTTCTTTTTGTATCATTAGCATCCCCTTCTGTTTTTTTGGGATTAAAATATTTAAAAACAGTGGCGCCCATTTTTTCGAGCGAACAATTCTTTTTCTTTTCCTTTTTGTGTTTTTTTGTTTATATCTTCCGCGTGTTCCCTGCCTCTAAGCGGCACCGCCAAAATCCACAACGACTTCTCTGAGCAACGGTTCCTTCGAGACACAAAGTGTATCAATGTCCCGACCCTACTATCAGTTCGGTTTACTCAGTGTTATAACATCTGAATTAAGTTTATGTTTCTTCTTCTTCTTCAAGTGCCCTGTCCGTTGGGAACGTTGGCTATCAACATGGCAATTCTGATCTTGTTTGCGGCGCTTCTGAATAGTTCGACCGATGTGAGCCCGAACCACTTCCACAGATTTTATAACCACGAGTGTCTTCCCCTTCCTGGCCCTCGCTTACTCTCTACTTTCCGCTGGACAATCAATTGCAGTAGACGGTACTTATCGTGTCTCAATATCTGGCCTAGATATTCAAGCTTTCTTTGTTTGATTGTGCTCATGATTTCTTTCTCCTTTCCGATTCTTTGGAGTACCTCTATGTTGGTGACGTGTTCGGTCCAGGATATACGAAGAATGCGTCGGTACACCCACATTTCGAATGCTTCTAGTTTTCTCGTGTGCGTCTCTGTCAGCGTCCAGCCCTCCATACCTGTTTATGTTTACCGGTTATTTTTTTATCATACTTTTAGTTACTGGAATCAAAAACCGTCGTTTTTGTGTTAATAATAATTTTAGTTTATTTTATTTTAATTAATTTAATTTCATTAGCGAAATAGAAGATGTAGATCAAGCAAATAATGGCATAATGAAGACTCTAAAAGAAATGGAAATTGAGTGTGCTGCCCGACCGTTCTGACCCATAAAACTAAGCCAAAATACCAAAGAGCTAATAGGTAAGAGAAGACAGCTGAAGAGAAGATATCCACCGATCAATCCGAAAAGGCGTAGAAGAAAACAATACAAGAGAAATAACTAAAATAATTCAAGAAACCAAAAGTTTAAAAGTTTTGAGGCGAAATACGAACAACATAGGCAACAAAAATATGTCCAAAATAAAGAACAAAGATGGAAACATTACTAATGATAGAACCAAAATCCTTGAGGTTGTCGAATCCTTTTATCGTAAAAAGTAAATGTTGTAAAAAATTGAAGCTCAATTAATCAAAACTTAAATCACAAGTCAGGACGAACTGAGTTTAAAAATGAATGTTTCCTCCACGTGCTCGAACTATTGCCCGAATTCTCCCTGGCCCGATTAAAATCAAATTAAAAATGTCCTGCTGAGGAATAAGTCTGGACTCAATGCTGGCCAATCCATCACAGGAATGTTTACTTCATTTAAAAACTGTTGAGTCATTCTCGCACTCTAAGGCTTGGCATTATCATGCATTAGAACAAAGTCATTTCCAACAAAACCAACATAGGGCACAACAAAGTCTTGGAGAATTTCATCAATGTACCTGGCAGCTATTATGGCGCCTCTCGGAACGATGTACAATTCTGTACGTGCCTCTAGAGAAATTTCAGCTCACACCATAAGTAAGCCTACCCTAGGACTGAAGGTACATTCTGCAAAACGCTAATGTGGTCTTCGCCATACTCTCTCATGGTCACCTGGAAGCCGCAAGGTAAACCTGAACTCATCGGTAAATAAAACGTGCCTCCAATTATTTACAGTAAAATGGGCATGGTTTTTTGGTAAACTGAAGCCACGCAACTCGATGGCGCCTGAGAAGTTGTAGGTCTGTTGCAGGTCTGCGACTACTTAAATTTGCTTCTCCAAGCCTTTGTCTAATTGTTCGTTCACTTACGTTAGTATTCCGGAAGTACTGAAGTTGATTTCGGATTTGTACAGCCGTGGCACGACGATCTCGTAGACTTCGTGAGAGGATGAAGCGATCATCACGGGCACTAGTTCTTCGTTAGGGACCGGTTCCAGGTCGTCTAGTGTAAGCTCCGGTTGCCAATAAACGTGTAAAAATACGGTGCACAGTACTATTGGATATTTTTTATCAACATATGGCTCACTTCCGTCTTGAAGCAACGCAACAATAGCAGCCGCTGTTTCAGGATTTACAACCATAATTCTTGAGATTCAATCAACGCAATTCAACTTCAAATTGTGTTTGATACTTGATTCGACTTGACAGTTTACTCAGATCAACAATAACAAAAGAATAATAATAGAATACCAACAGCTACCTTTGGACTTTTAAAAGTGATAAGAATGGTGTATTTTTTATTTCTGATTTTTTATGCATTTTTTTTTCGGATAAGCACTTAAGTTTTATTACAAATTACTTAAAACAGTTTGTTTCGTTTGTGTTTACGTTATTATAGTAATACATGCTTAAAAAGAATTAGAATTTTAAGTTTTTATTTTAAAAATGCAAGTGCTCTGTTTTTCGTACCGGTGAGTGTATATAAATGAAGGGGTTACAAGCAAAAGGGTACAAGTGCATATTTTTCATAAAATTAGTTATGTGCAGATTTGGGTAGTTAAAATACCAAATTATATATAATCCTCAAATACGCATAGGGATCCAAATGAATTTAGTACATATGGTGCCATCTATTGACTAGTGAAAATTACATAAAAATAAAAATGTAGAAAACGTTGGTGGCAAACGCGAACAAACACATTTGTACCGTTTTGCCTCCAAACGTTTGCGGCAAACTCTTTGGCGCTAAATGTTATGTTTTAGGTTATATTCTTTTGTTTTAGTTTTATATTGCTAATACCGGTTCTCGTCTAATTTTAATTTAATCAACTTTAAAATGAGTGAAAATCATGGCAGTGATAAACACAAATGTGCTAAAAGTAAGTCAGTACCAATTTGTTATAATTAAAGTATTACAATCATCCAGTAAAATAAATTTTTTTGATTTTCAAACATTAACCCCTACAATGTTTTTATATTTTGTAGGATTACAAGTCTATAAAAGCACGATTGTAGGTACGACTGTATGAAAATAGAGAGACGTGATGACGTCATATCACACATCAAAATGTTTCCAAGATATAAGAGCCCTTATTCTCGATTACAAAATTCTGCCTCCAGATATCTAGCAACTGATCTAAATATCAAAAAGATGTACACCCTCTATCTTGAATGGTGTTCAGAATTGAATAAATCACCAGTAAAGGAAACATGATTGGTATCAATGCAGATCGATTGATTTGTGTAGAGCAGCAAGCTCAAAATTAAAAATAGCCATTATGATTGCCAACCTCAGTAGGGAGGCGGCACTCTAAGAAGAAGAAGAAAGGAAACCTACTATGGGCATATTTTTTGTACTGAGTTTAATTTGAAATTTCATAAGCCCCATTCAGATACATGCGATCGATTGAACAATTTAATAAGACATGGCTCCAGTGACGTAGTTGCCAAGAAAAAAGACATCGAATATTGCACAGAACATTCTCTCTCAACTCGCTTAATATGCTTCGACCTAGAAAAAACGCTAGCCACACAATTGCTCACTACTAATAAGGTGTATTACCTGAGACAGCTGTGGACATATAATTTTTGCATACATGAAGTAATTTCTGGTATATCTTACATGTATACTTGGAATGAAACAACCGCTACACGAGGGTCTCAAGAAGTTGGCTCTTGTCTGGTAAAGGTAAAATTTATTACTCCTATACTTGTTTGAAAATGTAATGCTAACTTTTTAATTCAATTTTTAAGTATATTAAGCAGCTGCCCTGAGAAGTTAAACATCTAGTTGCCTATTCTAATTCCTGTGGGGGTCAAAATAAAAATAAAAATATAGCTAAGCTATTTATGTATTTCGTTCAATGTACTAGTCTGGAAAGAATAGACCATAAATTTTATGAAAGTGGGCATTCATACATGGAATACGATAGATCGTTTGGCCAAATTGAAACAAGGAAGAAGAAATACCCTCAAGTATTTATACCTGATGATTGGGTTGACATTATTAAAAGGACAAGTAAAAATTTCATTGTCACATGCATGAGAGATACGTATTTTCTGTCATTCCAATATCTTCATGACAACATAAAGGATCCAAAGAAAGACGAAAAAAACCGGATATTCAGATGGCGTAAAAATGTATGGTTTATTTATACAAATAATGACTTTTTAAAATTTTCTTTTAGGATGTCCAGAAATGAATGCTGAACTCCAATTTATATCGAACGTTGCTCTAAAGTAACAAAGGGAAGACCAACCTTCACATTGGAAGACCTCTACAACGAAGCAATAAAAATTTCATATGAAAAGTATGAAAATTTAAGGACATTATTGTATTATATACCGCCTTGCCATCATCAATTTTATATCGATTTGCCTCATGAAGGTAAAAAAGACAAGGAAGTAAGAAAAACAGCTAAACCAACCCAATTAGATATACCGTCAACTCCCGAGGTAGATGTGAATATACTGCCAACTTAGGCATCAGAAACCGAAGGTGATATTGACAACGATGTTGATGACCTGTTGGACTCCGATTATGATGATTAATTAATTAATGTTCATATTATTATGTTTAGTATCTAAGATGTAAAAATAAGTTTGCTATTTTCGCTAATAAAACATTGCGAAATACCAAGTTTTATAAATTTATTTGGAGACAAAAAGGTACAAGTGCACAAAAAACAAAAACGGGCCATTTTTGAAAAAGTTTCTTATTCTAACAAACTTTATGAGATTGCAACATATAAGTTGCTGAAGAAATGAAAAATGCAATACCTCTCTGGATTTTACAATCAAGTAAAAACTTTAACATTTAATAATTCAATTTCTCATTTTTGTCACTTGTACCCTTTTGCTTCGAACCCCTTCAAATCTTCTTTTCTGTTTTAACATGTGACAATAACTTTATTAGTTTATGTAGCTTATTTAGTGCATTATATTTCTTTTTTCTATTTTTTCTATCCTCTACTACCTTGAAATAATATAAATGGGGTGTAAAGTAAGTAAAACTCTATATTCGTAGTACATGATTTATAGTTCATTTATCTATTATGAATATTTTTTAGTACGTGCCTAGTAGAAATATATCTAAATTATTTTGGAAGATTTAAGTACTACAAGCAGTCAAGAAACTTTACCACACATACGAGTCTTGCAGTACATCCTACACACATGATATTATATCGAAAATAATAAAATTATCAAAGTATTGGTAATACAGTATTTTTGGATGTGCCAATTACCTTAAAAACTTCGAATTAAATAAAACGCCCGCTGATCCTGAAAAATCGTTTTCATTCGTTTACTTACATCTAATGTAATCCCAATACCAATGTGTGCTAGATTTATGCTTTGCGGCTAGTTGTTAAGCAGAGCTGTGCAAGTAAAAATAAAATCCGTTGATGTTAGGTATGAGCATGAACAAATAAACTTGTATTTAAAAATAACACTGAGTAATGTTCCCAACCTAAACATGCGGCACTAAAATACAGAATACAGTTCACGTCAAACATTAAATATTATATAATATCATTCAGTGTTTTATTAGTCATACTACGATAAAATAAATTGAATTGTGACGTTTAATGCGAGCTGTTGCTAATGTAACGATGGGCATTGAACCAAGAAACTATAACTAGATCATTTTGAATATTCTTGATAATTTGGAACTTCAGAATGTCTTGAGTTATTTTCATACTGTTTAAAATACTGAACCCTTATAATATCGGTTTTTTAAAATTCAATACCGGTGGGGTTAGTAGTACCAAACACAGTTTTTTACTTTACAATGCAATTGACTCGGGCTCAATTCAAAATTTTTCAGGAGACACAAACTTATTTTCTATCAAACTGTACGGAATCTGAATACGGTGAATTTTCTATAGCTGCTAACCTTTGGGCTCTGGGATGCATTCTTAACATACGGAAATGGTTTTTATATGGAGGGTTCAAACTTAAATTAAAATAAGTCCAGTGTTTGTCATTTACAAGTTAACAATGATATAACATGCACCAACTAGGTAACGGTTTAGTGTAATAATGAACCAATGCCTAGTTTTAATAATATCCCCTTAGCAACAGCAAGTTATGGTGTTTACTGACAGATTCTTATTTTCTGTCAGAATACTACTGAACTAAGTCCAGGTAATGTTTGTCTACTGCGTACAGTTCTGTGTTGACGTTATTTGAATCTTAAGTTACAGCTTTTGACAGTTTATTACACATTATTTTTGTTGGCTAGTTGTATTATGCGATGAATATTTCATCTGGCGTGGAGGAGAAACTCTGAATTAAGTAGGGACTCTTCTGTACTTCGCGGAAGACGGACGGGCGGGGGAGTCCTCAACCCCGACACGGCGCGTCCTACTGGCTGATAGGGAAATGTCCTACAGATATGTAGGATAGGTGTGAATAAGGTTTTACCAAATAAGCACCCGTGGATCAACTGAAAACATTGCATAGGGCAGAAGCTATGACATTACTTCATTAAGGCTATAGCGGAATGATTTCTACTGTTGGCTTAATGACAGATACTTACGGGCGGATATCACATAATGATTTAATCGGCCGTGATACTGCGATCAGGCAGGCAAGGGGAAACCACCTGATTATATTCCCGTGACTACACCATCATGAATGTATTGAATCAGTTAGATATGCTTAGCGATCCGATTAGCGATCGGCGCTCAATTGGTTCCGGGCCAACTAGTGTCAAATGGGCTACCCGGGCATGTGTTTGTGAGCAACCAGGCAACACGTGCGAAATTGGCTCCTGCAAGAAAATCAGATTTTCAGTTAAGAAAAGCAATGGGAATAGCAACCTGGAATGTTCGAGGATTATTGCACCCAGGCAAACTGCATGTACTACAACGAGAAGTCGAAAGAGAGGATATAGAAATTTTCCAATGGGTCTCCGGACATTCGGAGACCCATTGGTAAGGACAAGGACACTTCCGAACGGCAGACCATGTTGTATACATATCGGGAGCAAATAACACAGGAAGAAATGGTGTTGCAATTATGGTGACTAAAAAAGTTTTACAATACGTGTATGATTACGAACTGATAAATGATAGACTTATAAAAATAACCTTACTAGCATCACCAACCAAAATGCACATTCTTCGGGTCTATATGCCAACCTCAGATGCGTTAGACAATGAAGTGGAAGACGTATACTCCGTTATTGAAGACACAATAAGAAATATTTCATCTAAAGAACCACTCGTAATCATGGGTGATTTTAACGCTAAGGTATGAGAAACAAGAAATGATAACATCCAAAATGTAGGAAACTATGGGTTAGGTATTAGAAATAGCCAAGGAGAACGTTTAATAGATTTTGCAACCGAAAACAGTTTGGCCATTGTAAGCACAATGTTCAAACATCATACCCGTAGTTTATCGACGTGGACCAGCCCAAATGGAGAATACAAGAACCAAATCGACTACATATTGATAACAAACAGATGGAAGACATGTTTTACAAACGTATAAACTAGACCAAGAGCTTGCTTCAAGATGAAGGTAAAAAGAACAATGCCGCACCAAAATCAAAACAGGCTGGAGATTTCAAATCCGAAAAGATTTAGAGATGCATTAAAGAAAACTAATCTGTTGAACACACAAGACAACCCAGAAGAAATGTGGAAAGGTTTCAGAAATGCCATAGAAACCTCTGTAGAAAGAACCAGAACCGAAAAAAAGATCATCAAGAGAAAACACTGGATGACAGACAAAACGCTGCAACTTCTCGAAGAGCAAAGGAGAATTAAATCTCTCATATATCAAAACGTCAGTAACAAAAACGAATTAGCAAGTTAAAAGAGCATGTAGGGATGATAAAAATAAACGTATAAATGGAGAATGCGAAGAACTAGAGGGACATGCAAAACGGTATGAATCCCATGAGCTATATAACAAAGTCCGATATCTATCCAGGGAGTTTAAACCAATCACACAAACAATAATGGATCAAAACCAACATATTATAAATGACGAGAAAGGGATTGCGGAGGTATGGAGAAAATATTGTCAAAGTCTATATGCAGATGATCGCCAGAATGCAAATCACGGCGAGTTCACTGCAGAGAGAGAACCAAACATTCTAAAGTCAGAGGTAGAAAAAGCAATCAAAAAGTTAAAAAATAGAAAATCTCCTGGCGCAGACCAGATCACCGCAAAAGTTTTAAAAGAGACTGGAGATGTTGGAGTAAATGTTATACATATGATCCGCAAAAAGATTTGGGAAATCGGAGAGTGGCCCAACGACTGGACAACATCAACTTTCATCCCTATATTCAAAAAAGGAGCTCCGCTAGATTGCAGCAACTGCAGAACGGTAACCCTAATATCCCATGCAATCAAGGTTCTACTTCATGTAATACATGAAAGACTAAAAGCTTTTCTATTGCCTCAGATATCAGAAGGACAAGCGGGATTTGTCCCAGGAAAAGGCACAAGAGAACACATCCTTAATGTCAGACAGCTAATCGAAAAAACTCGTGAATTCAATACTTCTATACTTATGTGCTTTGTGGTTTACACAAAGGTCTTCGATAAAGTCAAATGGCAGCAGCTATGGTCCATACTGGCGGAAATGGGGACACCCTACCACTTAATTCAACTAATTAGAAGTGTATATGAAAATAATAAGTGCATAGTAAAAATAAACAACACCCATTCCGATCATTTCAGAACAGAGGCAGGTATCAGGCAGGAATGCATAATCTCGCCAACTCTGTTTAATATCTACAGCGAACACATTATGCGAAAGTTACTAGACGGATGGAATGGTGAAATATCAGTAGGAGGTCAAAAAATCAGTAACTTGAGATATGCTGATGACACCTTAATAATCGCGGCAAATCAAGAAGAAATGGAAGACATAATGAGATGTCTGGAGGAGAAAAGCAAAACATATGGACTAAAGCTAAATAGGAGTAAGACAAAGATCATGATAGTAGACAGAGCTCGGAATAATCTTCAACTCATTAAAGACATTGGAGGCTTTTAAGTAGTAAATAGTTTCATATACCTGGGGTCCCTAATAACAAATGACGGAGGGTTTGACAGAGAGATACGTTAGTAGAGAGACAGTAGAGATACTATTGCTAGAACAGCTTTGATGAAACTGGTAACAATTTGAAAAAATTCTAGCATAACAATACACACAAAACTAAGGCTGGTAAGGGCACTCATTTTTCTCGTAGCCACATATGCATCTGAAACGTGGACCTTAAAGAAAGCGGATAAAAATAAACTAGACGCTTTTGAAATGTGGGTATACCGCCGCAAGTTAAGAACATCCTGGATTGATCGTTGCACTAACGTATCGATATTATAACAACTTAAAGGATATATTGCTTAAACAAATACAACAGATATATTTGAAGTATTTTGGACACATTTCTAGAAGAACAGATACGATGGAAAAACTGATAGTCGAGGGTAGAGTTGAAGGAAAGAGACCTAGGGGAAGATCTCCAAGCCGTTGGGTAGATCAAACAAAAATATTGATTAACCAAGGGTTGCATGAAGCCGAACAACTAGCCCAGGACAGGGAAGAATGGAAAGAAATCGTGAAACTGTAAAGGCCTGATGGTGTCACCACATCCCAAAAGGGGTTAGGACTGAAGAGGAGGAGGATTTCATCTGGATCAGGTAAAGAGTGGTGGCTAGGCGAATTTGACACAGGTAAATACAATGTTGTTATAGTTTAGTTTAGGATTGCTACTTAAAGTGATTGATATTGGTTGAAATGTGTATCACAGCCTGACCTATTGCAGTAAACATCTAATTTCATATATTTTTTTTGAGGGTGGTACTTCATCTGACTATAACAAGACTGTTCTGAATAAATCCCTGAAATATTGTTTCGATAAGTTGTTAACTACGCCTAAAACCTAAAAAAAAATATTGTAATGTTTGGTGAGAGCGGACGATGAAATCAAATTTTGACAATTTAATTTGTTTTAAGGTGACGGAGCTCCAGGTGACATCGTACCTGTCTCGGAATCTGCTAACAGTAACATCATCCCTCCCCCTATCCATTCAGATTGAGAAAATAAAAAGATTTTCTATGGAAAAGAGCGCCTAAGGAACTTTGAAAACTAGAAAGTTAACAAGGAAATTGAACAGTAAGAGCGGTAAAGAGTACACATCTCGAAGTAATAAGGTAACGCAGCGGCGAAGATATTTCCCTCTGGATACGACTGTAAATGCTCCAAAAAGTGCAGTGAGAAGTTTCCTTCTAAAGATACATTGAAATCATCATTTTCAACTCATTTTGGATATCAATAGGCGTCGGACAAGAGACGGATCAGGAGAAGCAAAATTAAACATGTATCAGTACGTTATTCCAGATGAACATAATAATCATATGAGGGTTTGTGAGACCTACTTTTTTACCATGTTACAAATAAGTTGGGGAAGATTAAACAGATATTTACATAAAACAGGAGTTACTGCCGTTATCAACACAAGAGGAAAAGCAGTGTCACGTAAAATTGACAATACTGTTGACCATATAAAGTTATTTCCCTGCTACCAAAGCCACTACACAAGAAAGTACAATGAGAACAAAAGATACCTAAGTCCAGATTTGAATATTAATAACAGAAATCCTGTGAAAGAAAAATATTATTACCAAGTCTTCAGTCAAAAATTTGAACTTTAAACCTACTTCAAAGGACACTTGCAACAACTGTAACAAGTTATTTAAAAAAATCTGTGCTAAAACTGATGAGAAAAAGACAGTCGACTTAAAGACAGAAAAAGAACTGAACCGAACTGAAAAAAGATGCCGCGGAAGCCTTGCAGGATAAATATGTTTGCACATTTGACCTTCAAAAGGCATTGCCTTTTCCCAAACTCACAACTTCAATAGCCTATATTCATTATTTTAATAACAACACTGCCTATATTCACGTCTGGGGTAACACTAATGGCGGAAGGGGTTCTGAAGATCTAGTTTCATTCCTTAAGAAACATTTTAGTGAACATACCAGGACATTCAAACACGTTGTTATGTTTTCTGACTCATGCAGTGGGCAAAATAGGAATATAAAAACTAGCCTTACTCTACTGAAACTTGTTCAAGACCGTCCATTGGATATGGAAACCATTGATTTAAAATTTATGATACCAGGTAACTCATTCCTTCCCAATGATACCGAATTCGGTATAATAGAGAGAACAGCCAAGAAACATAGGACCATCAATGTGCCTGATAACTGGTACAATATCATTAAAACTGGAAAAGTAAAAAAGCCTCAGTTTGAAGTTGTAAAACTACAACGAGAAGAGTTTTTGAGCACAAAATCTCTCGAAGATTCAATGACAAACATGAAAAAGACACTGAAGATATGCAAATAATTGGCTTACGATACGGTGGTTGAGGATTAAAAAAGGAGCACCTTTCCGAATAAAAATAAATGAATCTTTCAGTAAAATTTCGAGTTTCCGAACCTTAATATATGATCTCGAAAAATAAAAGTAAAACACGGCCTGGAAGATCCGTGGAAGTGCCAACCTTGTTGACTGTACAGCAGAATCAGCTTTGCCCAACCAACCAAGAAACTCACTTCAAAAGATACCAAGATACTCAAGAAACCTACTAGGGAATCAGCCAACTCGTCAAACCCAGGACAACGAAGCAACTGAAGGAAATGATACCGACGGCGACGATTTGTTTGTTTATGTCACTTAACTTTTCCTTTCACCTAAGAAGTGATATTTTGTTTTATTATTTCCAATAGGATCTCTAATTAGATGTAAAAATAAAGGGTATTAACAAAACTTGGAGTTGGTTCATTATCTTGCTAAAATTCTTCAGAATACATTTGAACCTAGTCCACTTTTTGTATTTTTTGGTGTTATTACAACAAATTTGGCCAATAAAAGCAATGTAAATATCTAAATTACTCCTTGACCTTCTTAAATTAAATTTATACTTTTGTTCACTTCAGTTTATTTTGATTGTTTTAGATATAGTTTTGATCGTGGACGTGGAATATGCAAAAGGTTTTTAAAAATTAAAAACTCTCATTATTTAAAGAGATTCCTATTACTGGATCGAAATAATATCAGTGGACAACTTCTGCTTGCAAAATAAAAACTAGCACAGAAAAATTGTTACAATATGGCCCCTTTATAATATAAAAGACCGTATCAGATTATCAACTAAGAGGAAAATCATCATTTTAGAAGTAGTTCATTACCACCATCTTAAATTTGTAATATGTAGTTCACTACCGCAAAGAAACATTATAATTTTTTGATTGACATGAAAAAATGTGTTGGCTTACATCTCCATGTAGAGAAGTCAAGTTTTTTCAGCACGTTTTTTCATAAACGTTTTGTTATTACACCGAATCATTCAACTGGCCTATCGACAAACAATATTGATGTTACCGGTTCAAACCTCAACTGGGTCAGATATTTTGCGTAACGAAAATTATTTTTAAATTTCGTTATGAGAGAAGAAACAGTATGCAGATGGGTTTCAGGTTACTTGTTGAAAGTATAAAAACCAGTACAAGAAATGTTCACGTCTGAACTCTTAATCGATAAATCAATTGAGTGTAAACGTTGGAGTTGTTTTCTCTTTTGAAATTACCGTTCAGCAACAATGTTGTAATAAAAGTTCTGTTAACATGCATGTATTTTAAAAATAAACTAATTGTTACGATAATAATTGAGGCGAGACCTGACCGAAAAGAAAGCCCGAGAGTAATTTTATCTGAAGAATATCAAGAAACAACCAAAACCATGTCAGTAAAATGATAAACTAGATAAACTGATGACAAATAGTAGATAAAACCTGCTGACTTCTTTCTAAGAAGCGTTTAAAACAGTTCAATTTTGCAGAGCATAGAATTTTTAATAAATGTCAATACCATGACTTTTCTTATGTTATTAATCAGACTAAATTCGCATCCTCTACATGACAACTTAAAGTGAAATTTGTTACTTTCAGGACTCGCTGATAATGGTTCAATAAGACCTAAAACTTTTTGTGTCAACTAATCCTTTTGGATAACTTTTTATAATTCAAATTCAAAAACGTACTCATTTACAAAAAAGAAGTTTTTATACTTAATAAAAACTCAACTCAATAAAAATGTTATATAGCATTCTCTAAAACTTTTTGAGCGTAATACTGGACACCAAATAGAGCTTTGGTGAACACATAATCTATGCTGCGAAAAAAGCCGATCAATAAAATGCCAAACATAGGACGTTCGTGGACAGGTAGAAGAAGAATTATTATAGAAGTGGTCCAGTCCATCATACAATATACAATACGCAACACCAGTATGACAGCCGGACGTAAGTGACTGGGTAGGACACGATCATAGGGAGACTAAAAAACTACTTCTTTACACAGTTCCTTACAGGGCACGCTCTTCCAGAGCCTACCTGGTAAAAATAGGAGAGCAAGAAGACGGCAACTGCGGTAACAGTGGTGCTAACGACACGGGGGAACACTGAGAGTTCGATTGCAAAAGGTTCGCGAACGAGAGAGTATAGCTATATGATAGGGTGAGCGAATAACATAGTGGAAGTGGCGGGAAGAAGAGAAAATGAATACAAAGAAATCCTGGAGGCACTAACCAGAATAATTAAAAGGAAAGAGATCCTAGAAAGGGAACGAAAGCAGACATAAACTCTAAAGGAAAAACAGAAGAGAAGGAAGCCGCATATGCATGTTAGGACGGTCCAAACAAGACTAGCTACGTATGTGTAGCTAGGGTGATTTTAGTTAGTAGGCAAAGCATCATGAACGCACCCGAGGGCACGACTTCAACGAGGGGAAATGCACTCGGGCGTCTCCTTTTACACTGAATCCAATACACGTCTTTAGAAGATTTTACACCCTCAAAAAAAAGTTCCTATGTTACAAATTCGATCTACAATTTTAATACATAAGTTTTTTAGAGTTTTACTGTGATTTGAGTTTGGAAGTAAATATTTATAGTAATGTTGCAAATTTAATATGTTTGTTTTGAAAGCAAAAATTAACGAATATGAACGTATAAATTATTTAACTGAAAAAAGTATTACTTCAAACTTTTATTGTAAACCTATCGCAAGGCGAAACATTATCAAATGTGAATTACTTTTTCTACACACTGTTTAGTTTACCGATAAAAAATTTAATTTTCCATTAACTTATGTCATCGTAAAAAAAATTTATGTAATTAGTCGTTATTCTTTGGTTCGTTCTATCCTGTATAAAAAAAATATATCTTTTACTCATTGTGAGAAAACCCATCCGCTATACTAATTGTTCATCACATTTACTGCCACCAATAAATTATCTTTCCCTTCTCATCTAAAGGTCGCAAGGTCTTATAAAACATCTTGTAGATATCTGTACGCATTCCAACGTGTCTAAAAACCTATTAACTTTTCTCTGACTGGTTAACTGATGATGGTCTATCAAAGTGCCGGGATTGAAACGAAAGACGATACCCCCTAACGCATTAAAGAGGCCGCACCATGTCAGTCAGCAATCATTATTGTAGTTATGGTACATCACAACAAAAAGTGAAATGGGAATAAAAGTTGTCAAAGATACGCCCATCACTTGGTATCAGATATGATGATTAAATAGTTAGAAATGTAAAACATTAGAACCAATAACAGTTTTTCAAAAAAATAATAATAAGAACGTACAGAGAAAGGTGTTACAATAAAACGTTAAAAGAAATTGTAAAACTGTAATAAAGATATGTACTTCTATTCGTCACAATAAAACATTAAGAACATTGCCAAAAACTGAAAATAAATAAGTTTTACTTCTGACAGTTTAAGGAATTCTGAATGGAAATTACTAAGTCCTGATGCTTTTTCATCTTTTGCACTGATTTGGTTATTGCACTATTCTTTCTTCATCATCAAACATCCGCTTGACATAATTCTTCCACGTTTGTAATCTCTGATTTTTCAGTTCAATCTAAATTGGTCATGTATATCGCAATGCTAAGTATTAGATAAGAAAATTAATAGGTAAACTAGAAATAAAGCAAGGTTCAGGTCGTGGATAACATTCATGATTAAAGATGATTTTGGTACAGTGGTTAGTACGATGGGTTAGTGGATATACGATTTTTTACAATTGTTGGAATGCCGTCATTCTGATCTGTTTCGTGCTTTGTTTCTCCAGTTAGTTATCTTCGGGAGTTTTCAGATCTTATCTCATTTATTCCATTTTTCTTATGCATTTTCCTTTTGATCTTTGCCCTACTGGCGTCTGCCTTATTATTTTCTTTGATATTTTATTCCCCTACATCCGTTTGATATGTCCTATCCAGCGCAAACGTCAATTCTTTAGAGTAATTGTTATGATGTCAGGTTTTTATATGCTATTTATAATTTTTAGTTCAAATATACCTATACTCTGTTTTTTAACCAGGAGGAGTAAACTAAAAAGACAGATTCACACCCAAGAAAGTTACTAGAAAAGTCACCAAATACATCTTCTTTTTTTGTTGATTATCTCGGCCTTGCGGTAATCCAGTAATCAGTATCGGACACCTTCACACGTTGATTCTAACATAACTTTGATTGTTTATGTTTGAATAATAATTTTTCGAATTAACTTCCAATATATATTATTTAGTATTTCTAATTACAATAAAAAAATGTTGGACTATTAGGAAGAAGTTGAAGAATTTTTAGAGTTTATTTATCACATTTTAAATTAATTTATATTTAAATGGGAATAAGCCACAATTAAAGGTTAAAATACGTTTATTGACGTTTCAATTTCCAAGTATTTTGAGAACGATTTCCGAAGTGGAAATTGAAACGTCAATAAACGTATTTTAACCTTTAATTGTGGCTTATTCCCATTTAAATATAAATTTATTTATCACATTGTAGAAGAAAATCGTCCGGAACGTATACGAAAGCGATATATTCGTGATAAAATGATATTTAAAATCCAATGGAATTTTACAATGTTCCAGTCTGCTTATATTCTAATACAAGCTAAAGTAATGTGCTAATAAAATTAGCACATTATTTTAGTAAGTCTTGATTTTAACAATAACTATTCTGCAAAACTAACCTGTTGCCTGTTTTATTTTTGCTACCGTGGCTGTTATTTTCATTCCAGAATGATCAATTTTGATTTGTTTATACATGGTTATAATGCATTGTTTCTCATTTGAAGATAAATGACCCAAATCTACACGGCGTTTTTAAGTGGATAGGAATAATTACCACTAGTACTTGGCATCGAATCCATATTGTTATCTTAATAACACTAATATATCGCTAAATAGTTCTGAAAAGAACTGTTTTTTATATAAATACAAACGAAATATCTAAAAATGTAAGGAATAACGCAGAAAACACAAAAAATCGTCGATATAAATTTTGAATTTTAAAATTTCACAAATGTCAGTGTCAAAATGTCATAATTTAGTGGAGTAAACTTGCCTGCGGTTGGACCAATTACAAACAGCATTACGGCGCGGAAAATTTGAATTACTCCTCCTGGTTAAAAAACAGACCATAGTAGTTTCTCATCGCTTTTTAACAATATCCATGTCTCTGTCTCATAAAAAACGACCGTTCTTATCAGGGTTGTGTATATTTGACATTTGGTTTTCCTTGTAATGTTATCGGATCTTAGATTTAATTAGTCCAGTGTGTTTTATTCGTAATATGTGTCTTTATTTTAACCTCTTTGTTAACATTATTGTCTACGCATTAACCTCTTCGTTGACATTGATAACCAGTAAATCTAGAGACTTTTAACGATTTGAATGCTGTAATCTTCTATGGTTTGGTTTCGTTACGTTCAATATGAGTGGGTGCTTAACTACCCTTCCATAGGTTAAAGTTGTTCATTCAGCCCAGCCTTTTTAACAGTATATTTTGGCCTTAGATGACACTTCTACGAAGTTGTATTATTTCTCATTCCCATTGATTTGCTGACATTGATGTATTTCCTTTTCATTTCATTAATTTTTTGGCTGCTATTTTGCGCCACTCTTTCTATCGAATTAAATGCTTCTATCCTGTCTCTTTTGAATCTAGCTGTGATATGCAAAAGTATTTTTGTATACTTTTTGTTGTTATTTTCTCTCTTTCTTGACTTTTGAATTTCTAATTATTTTCTCTATTGTAATATTAAATACATAATACAGGATAAGGCATTTTAGTGTCGTAGCCTTTTCTAACATGGATTGTATCAGTTAGTTTGTTTTAAATTCGCATATTTATATTCTCCAACTAGTTGTGCTGCGTATGGTCTTAGTCTCTCATATATGATATTTAATAGTATCTTGTAGGTTATATTCGGCAATGTTATTGCCCGATAGTTTCTGCATTGAACTTGATCTCTCTTTTTGTGTAGTGGGATGATGACTACGGTATTCCATTCCCGTGACTATTGCCATATATTAATTCATCTTTGACATTGAATAGGGCCCTTTTTATTAATTCTGCGCTAATATTATTTTTCTAGTCCGGGTCACTTATTATTTTTCAGTCTAGTAACTGATTCTTTCATTTCAGGTTTATTTGTCCGTTATCCGTTTGATCCAGTGTAATTCCCTCATATACCTAGTGCATCCTCGTTTTCTTCAAACATTTCTTTAAACAATTCTGTCCATCGTTTTAGTATTTTACTTGATGATACACCTGCATAAAACATCATTCAAATTTCAACAAAGAAAAGAATATTAATTTCACTTGGCTGTGGGCCGAAAGGCAAGAGGTCATATAAAAATAATAAAAAAAGAAGAAACGTAGAAAGGGTTGCTAAGTAACTAAATTTTATTGTTTGTTTAAAACAGTTTCAACTTGCACATAGTAACCATTATTTATTGTAAACGTTTGCAGAATAAGCAAAACTTGTGAAAACTCTGAATTTATTGATAAAATTTTTTATTCAGTTCCAGTAATATGAAGTGTTGCTTCATTATATGCTGCTGTTTAATAATTACTGTGGGACTATCTGCAGTAATAGAAACTCAAACAAATAATCCAGATTCTTTACAAAGTTCCGTTCTCGATATTTTAAAAGAGATTCCCAGGGAAAAGGTTACTGAAATCGCTAACAACCATCTCCAAGATGACGAAGGTTTCAAGGCCGCTATTAAATACATAAAAAGTCCTGAGTGGAGAAACCTGATAGAAACAATCAAGATCAAACCAGAATGGGTAACTCTTAAAGATTATTTAAAAACTTTTGGTATCCCAATAGATACACTAATCAAATGCGCTGAAAAATTTGTACAAAATGTTACCATTACGGACATACCTGAAAATACTCCCCGAAACTTAACATCTTTTATTTCTGATGTTGAAAAAGTCATTCAACCTGCCTCAATTTTGATAAAAATAACCAAACTACAAAGCAATCCTGAGATGGCACAACTAATGCAACAACTGAAGACTCCTGAAACGAAGTCCAAATTTGATGAAGCCCTTCATATTCCAGAGATTAAAACTGTTATGGATGAGTTAAAGAAGATGGGACTATGTTTGTACAACCTAATTTCGTTGATATATTACTTTTTGGGCTGGGGAGAGTTTAAGCTATAACTTTTAAGTAGATATTTTTGTTAACTGTTTGATTTCATGTTCTATTAATATTTGTTATGCACACTTTAGATTATAAACATGTTTATCTAATAAAGTTCTTACTGGATGTTGATTTTTATATTAAAAGCCAAATATTTGACCAGACGATTTCTGACAAATTCAATATTGTTAAATGTAACTTTTACTATAATAGGTGTAACATTACACAATTATATTTGCACACAAATATTATTATGTCTGTACAATCTTCTATTCTGCTCAAAATTTCTGTTTGGGCATTAAGCTACCTCATTTGCTTTTCGATGTTTTTTAGTATGCTACAGATCTATAAATTTGATGTATATTATGAAAAACTGAATCATATTTTAAACTCAAGTTTTAAACCAAATCAATTCATATGTTTAACAGGCGATTTTAATGTAAATTTCATGACACTAAATAATTCACAAAGATTTTCTGGTCTTCTAGCATCTTATGGATTGTCTCCCAGGAACTTTACACCTACAAGGTCGACTTCCACATGCGGAAATATTTTAGATTAGGTATATACAAAGTGTGATGATTGTATAGGTACTGTAAATGTAAGTACTAAATCGGATCACGATGTATTCCTTTTTGAGGATAAACTATTAATCTAACTATAACATTAGTTCTAAATACTTTCAGAGTAACACATGAAGGCGCTATAAATGCATTCAACAATCTCTTGAGTAAAGAAACATGGCAAAATGTTTATCATGCAACTGATGTTGAGAGTAAATAAATGCCTATTAGGTAAACCAAACATTACCAAAACAAAAAATCATGGGTCACACAAGAAGTAAAATCTTCTTCAGATAGTCTAAAGGATTTGTATACTTTGAGTAAAGCATCCCCTGAGCTAAAGACTCTATATAGACAATAAACATATCAGCACAATGTTCTTGTTAAGACCACAAAAGGTCAGGTTTATTTTAACAAAATCTCTGAATCCTCTAACAAAAACAAAACCACATGGGCTGTTATAAAAGAACTTAATGGAAAACAAAAAAATCCCAAAAATATATGTCTAAAAATAGATGATACTAGGATTACAGAATCAGATATAATATCAAATAAATTTAATAATTACTCAATAGATGCACCAGAAGACATAATTAGTAAAATAATTAAACCAAATTTTAATTTTCAGTATACCAATGGTTTTGTTTAAAATAGTTTGTTCCTATCTTATTTAACAGAGGAAGATATCTTAAACATAATAAAATATAAAATTAAAAACTAAGCATCACAAACTAAGCAACTAAGCAAACTTTTGATGAAATATCAGGTATAGTAATTAAGAATATTGCGTTTCAGATTTTGACATCACTTGCTCACATTATAAATGCTTCTTTCAATACTGGTGTTTTTCCCTGTAAGTTAAAAACTTCTATCATTTCACCGGTGCTAAACCAAGCTGTGATCCTGAATTAATGTCAAATTTTCGACCATTGTCTGTTCCATTTCTGGTATCTAAGATTATTGAAAACAGTGAAAATCCAACCGCCATTTTTTGTAACCTCAGTCGTGCTTTTGATTTGATTGTGTGCAACACGATGTACTCCTCGATAGATTGTACAAATATGGTGTTAGGGGAGTTGCTCATAATTGGTTTGGATTCTATCTGAAAGACCGACACCAAATAGTTAAAATAAAAAATAACTTCAAAATGTTAATATCTGGTCCAATTGTTAATAAGAATGGTGTACCACAGGGCTCCATATTGGGCCCGATATTATTTATTTTGTATATTAATGAACTACTATATGTATTGTCTGATGCATTTGTATCAGTTTATCCAGATGACTCAACAATGCTATATCGCGATAAAGACATAAATTTTTTATAAGATAAAATAACAAACTCACTGAAGACCTTCTATGATTGGTCCAGTAAACAATCGCTCCTGTTTAATGTTTACAAAATTAATTTTGTATCATTGGATCCCGTGCAAGTTCTACTAAATCTGATTTAAGTATTGCCATCAATGGTGAGGGTGTTTTGAACTGTAGTCACCTGAAGTTTTTAGGAATGACTTTCGACTCATTTATCTTTTAAGACTCACTGTTGGATTGTGTGTAAAAAACTCAACTCTAAGTGTTATCAATTGAGAAATTTGGGTAGAATACTTAGTCTGCATCATCTTCGTCTTTTTTATTTTGCTGAAGTAGAGTCGACAATGAGTTACGGTATAACTGTCTGCGGTGGCTCTCCTTGAATAAAGGACGTTTATATTGCAAAGGCCTCATATTTGTTGCCAAAACTCAAAATCGAAATTTTATGGTATAGGTTTTGAAGATTAGATTTCATTAGCGGCAAAATTTAAAAATTGCATACGAAAGCTTGATTCTTATCCTCTAAAACCAATTTTAATTGTTGTCGATAAGACATTTTGATCAAAAGATATAGAATTTTTACCGTCGAGTCGATACAAATTTTATTTAAAAAATTTATTTCGCGCGCATAACTGACATTTAAAATCTCCGGTCGTCTTAAGCGTTGCTTCTGAGAGAACAGTTCATTCATTCTAAAAAGTGCTCATCACTCAATCAACATTTATGTTTAAAAGTATCTCAGCTACATTTCTTGTTTGAAACATGTTCTTCTACGGCATATAGATTCTTGATAAATCGAAGTTTTCCGTTTCCCACCTACGAGGAGTGATTTTAGGGGGAAGCCCGGGAGTAGGGGTGGCAATCTTTTTTGCATCTTTCGGGACTCCTAAAATTGACATTCTCATCAAAATTCAGCTTGCTCCTATGATTTTTAGAGGTCAAATCTCTGACGACTGGACTGATATACTAAAGGAATCGTTACTTGAACAATAATTTGAAACACCGGCATAAATAAAAGATCGTGCTAAGCGAATACGTGAACCTCAATATTTTGGGGAACGAACCAAAGCATCTATAGAAAGCGTTGGTACAAAACGAATACACTCCAATATACAACAAACGATCTATCGTTCTAATTATCAGCAGATCTCTCAATATGGTCTAAACAGCATATGGTTGTTATGTTGCCGAGAGGGGGCATTTGGGCCTGTAGGACCCATCGCCGGCTCTGCGGACTTCTTCCTGTCCTCGGAATTAGACCGGGTGTTGACCATCTTTGCTTGTCACTGATAAAATGGTTTAATACTTCTACTGGTATAAAATAACGGTTACCGTGACAAGTATCTGTTATAGGTAACAGTTCCAAGGAGCAGTTACAAAATAACAGATCAAAAATAGAAAACAGAACAGGTAAAATAGTCTAAGTATTCCTTGACTTACGGAAGGAATAACTTAGTAAACAAGAAAAATAAAATGGTATAAAAATATAATGCAAAGAAAAATGTTTCTAAGTGTTCCTTGACTTACGGAAGAAACAACTTAGGACAGAAATATAGATAAATGAAATATGTAAATGTGAGAGTAAAATATGGAAATATTTCTAAGTGTTTCTTGACTTACGGAAGAAACGACTTAGAGTGGAAAAATAAAATACTCGAAATATAAAACGAGAAATGCAAAAATGAAACTGATTATAGAAATATGTCTAAGTGTTTCTTGACTTACGGAAGAAACAACTTACAACAGAAAATAAACAAGAGAATCAAATATAGTAAAATAAATGCACAAATATTTATAAGTGTTTCTTGACTTACGGAAGAAACGACTTATAATAGAAAATAAGAAAAATCAAATATAGAAAAGATGTGAAAATATTGCTAAGTGTTTCTTGACTTACGGAAGAAACGACTTATAATAGAAAATAAGAAAAATCAAATATAGAAAAGATGTGGAAATATTGCTAAGTGTTTCTTGACTTACGGAAGAAACAACTTAGCATAAAATAGAAAATGAAAGAGACAAATGTATTAAGTATTTTCTTACTTAGGGAAGAAAATATCTTAAATAAAATATCGGAAATAATAATGCAACAATGATTATGAAAATATTTCTAAGTGTTCTTTTGACTTACCGGAAAAGAACGGCTTAGACGCACAATTAAAATAACAAGTCAAATATTCAGAGAAATATTTCTAAGAGTTCTTTGACTTACCGGAAAGAACTACTTAGACAAAGTACAAATCAAAATATAAAATAGAAAAATCAAGATAAATATTTCTAAGTGTTCTTAACTTACGGAAGAACAACTTAGACACAAAATACAAGAAAAATAAACAATCAAAATATCAAACAATCAGTACATGAACAAATATTCTAACCTGAAAAGGTCTGAATATACAATAATGCTAAAAAAAAAATGGTATATAGGAAATCAGAAATAAAAACAATAACTTAGTTGGGACAATAATAGCACCGACTAGGTCTACAGTAAGAAGAGGCAAGCTCGACTGACTGGAGAGATAAAATCTACCTGCTTTTATGTAAAACAAATCCTTTGTTTTACGTAGCAAAAGTGGAATTTCCCTGCATCGAGTCGATTAGAAATTTGGATTTGGCCAACCTTGGAATTCCCAAGTATTCCGATACCCAAATTCCTTGATGCCTCCGGCACGGCTGTCGCGCCTCCGGAGGACAGTTAGTGCTATGAAATACAAAACCTCTCTCCAGATTTATCAAAATTCGAAGGATATAAAAAGCGGGTAGATTCGGTGAGTGATATTTTAATGTATAAACCAGTACAAAATAATTCCACCACAACTTATAAATCCCGAAAACAACGCACCATTCCAAACCAACGGACACAAAAGCCTACAGCATATATCTATTTGATCCATCATTATTATCATTAGCCGTTTTAAGTCCACTGCTGAACATAGGCCATACGTAAATAATTCACCTTGAATCCAGTAGTGCTGATGCAGCTTGTTGGAGGACGTTCTCGATTACGATAAGCATCGTGTCTATGTCTCCATTTTAAAATTTTTTTTGTCCATCTTTCATCTGTGGCTCTGGCAACATGTCCTGCCCAGTTGTTTTGTTTTGTTGTACGGTATTAATTTTTTCTTTAGTGCTAAAATTCCTTATGTCTTTCCTAACGGCTTTTAAAATGGTTTTGTTTAAATTCCTTAGCTCTGCAATGTTTGTTGTGTGCTTATCTTTTATTTCCGTTCTTTTTTGAATTAGGTTTCTTGTATCTTCTGTGAGTTTTTCATTTTTTTATTGCATCAGTTATTAATTACATCATTACATCTGTTTTATTACATCGGCTTAAAAAAGTCGACGCAATTTTTTTTCTTGGCAATCAGGCTAAGTTCCCATCCAGCCAGCAGCAAATGTGTAATAACGTTCACTTAAATTAACCTATTCTAACTAAACTAAAAGACTGCAATTCTGGAAATTAACAGAAAAACTACGATGGGAGAGGAACTAGGATTACTTTTCGCACCTAGGGGTCATTCAAGGTGACTCACAGACAGAAAGTGTAGACCACGGAAAGTATAGGTAAAAAGGTAAAATATTTGGCGATTCAATAGAGGTAACGAGCTTAAAACCTACACTAAAGTTTTAAGTTACACATTTTAATAAACTTAAGAATAATTTTATATACCTTGTACATATTTAATGATATCAAATAAAGTAGATTGAAAGTGGGGTATAATTTTTGCAATAATAAACTATTAATAAGTTCCTGTCTTTGTATTTCAAATTTACTACAAGCATAAAAAATGTGATCTAAGTCGCAAACCACATTGCAAGTTTCACAAAGTTCGGTGTTGGCTACACCGATTTTATATAAGTGTTGAGGGAAGCTTGCATGTTCGAATTTCAGCCTACAAATGGTCACAATATCATTTCTTGTAAAATCAAAATCTTGGTGCCACAAATCTTTCGGAATACTTGGATGTATGTGTATCGTGTGAGGTTATTAGAGCAATAGTTTTTCCAATGCAACTCCCATTTTGCCTAAAAATTACTCTTAGATATCATTAAATATTCTTGAGCACCTAAATTGTTGTTGATATGCTCTCCAGTTGTATCGCTTTCTTTGGAGTCTGCAACTTCATTGACATGAAGTCCTATATGAGCTTTTACCCAAGTGAATTTTAATTCGTATTGACTTTTTTTTAATTTATGAATTCTTACTTTTAATTCTCTAATAAAAGGATTTGTATCAGTAGCCATCACAATAAGTGGGTTAGCGATGCATTTAAGAACAGATAAGGAGTCAGTCAAAAAATGTATCTTTTTTAACTTTTTTTTTTCGACATAATCGCAGGCTTTAATAATACCAATCGCTTCTGCATAAAAAAATGGAAGTATTATTATTCAGTTTGAATTTTTCTTGAACGTTTGTTGATGGTATATAGAATGCACATCCCGTACCATTATTTTGTTTTGATGCATCGGTATATATTTCCAGAAAATCTGACAGATTTGATATGCAGGTGCTTAATATATTTTTACTTATCAACAAATTTTCATTGTATACAGGAATATTAATTTCTAGTGGTTCTAGTTCTAGTGGTAGTTAGTGGTAATGTCAAAGAATTTAGATTTTTCCACTGAAATAGTTCTTTTTAAATCACTATTATAACTACTTGTATTTCTAAAAGCCATACATAATAGAGGAGAAGGTTTTTTTGACCAGTACGTGTTAGTTAAATCGTGATTATTTAATAAGGCTATTTTATCTTACAGGGTACGGTTTAAAAAAAAGAATTAATAATAAATTTCTCTGCTAACCATTCCCTCCGTAAAAATAATGGTGGTTCTAGTGCTTCAATCCGAAGTGGTTCCACAGGCGTTGAACACATTGCACCCAAACAGAGTCTTAGGGAAATATTTTGAATTATTTCCAGTCGTTTTAAAATGTAAAGACTGGCTGATCTATATAACGTACATCCGTAATCTAAGATGGACCTAATAAAGGCTTTGTAAAAAGTTAAACACGAAAAATTGATTGATAAGACACTATGGGACAGAGCTAGAAGTACAGATATATGACGTAGATGCAAGGTGGAAAACATCAAGAACTCTGTAAGAAATATAAGAGTAGAATGGAACGATCATATAAGTCGAATAACAACAATTAGGGTAGTAAAGAAGACAAGAGACGGTTCCCCAATAGGAAGACGATCAGTAGGAAGACCACAAAAACGATGGAACGACAACTTACTGGAGGCACATTGAAAAATAAACAGAGTCATGTCTATATAAAAAGAAGAAGGAGAAGAGAAGCTTAAAAAAGTACTATGTTGGAATCGTATGACAGACTAAATAGAGTAGGTACTTCGATAAGTTTTCTTACCACAAGGCATCGACTTGTTGAGCTTGTTTCACCCTGTATACATTATGATAAGTCTTTAAGACGATTGTATCTAACCTCGTTCATTAGCGTTTTAAAGCATAGCCAACACATTCTTTTTAATTATTCGTCCTATATACCGTAATTATATAAGAATGATGATTCGTTACAGAAGTGATTTTAACAGTGGTTAATGAGTAAGATCCGTTAGCTTTTAACGTTTTGTGTACGTAATTGCGCTCATTAGATCAAAGAAAGGTTCTTATGCAATTTTAACAAACGTTTAATATCGACAATTGGTAGATGCACTAAAAAAAACATTGTATAAAAAAGCCGGAAGTTATTGGTATAAAAGATGACTAAGTGAAAAGAAAGAGACTCAGCGATATCAAAGAAACAGTTAAACTGTGTATTCTGTTATTAAGATTAACGACATAAATATATAATCTTCTTAAACGAAATGTACGGCATGACAATGGCGAGCAGTTATAATTGTAGAGAAGGAAGTTCTTTTAATCAGTACACTAAAATAAATCAAAATATAAAATATATGGAATCGCCTCTTAGAAACGTTAGCGTTTATAGCGATAACGATATAAAACGTTTTTTGGACAACACGATTAGTGGTTGCTGTTTCTTTTTACATTTTTGCAATATTTTTGTTTTAACAGATGCTTTGTTTACGAGGTTTATGAGGGGATGGTTAGATAAATTTAAAAAACGCAACGGAATAAGACGTTTAAAAATTGAGGGTGAATCAAATGATGAATCCACTATCGGACCAATCCAACTAGAGTTGCAGAAAGTTATTAGAGAAAAAAAAAATTAACAGCGGAACAAGTGTACTATGCTGACCAATCTGGTTTGTACTGGCGATTATTGCCCGATCATAATTTAGCCTTTTCCAATGAGAAGTTGGCTTCCGGAAGGAAAATGATGAAGGACTGACGTTCGTGCCTTGTGGAAATACGGCTGGAACCCATAAGCTAAAACGGAATTTGTTCCCGCGGTCCGTCGTCATCTTTTGTCTCTTTATTTGCCTCCTCAAACACTTTTATTGTTAGATAATTGTCCTGGGCATCCATCAGCAGATGAACTTATGTCTGAAGATGGCAACATTTTGTAATGTTCCTGCTAGCTAATACCACGGCCTGTATACAACCATTGGATCAGAATGTTATACAAAATGTGAAGTTAAATTACGCAAATCACTTTTTGCGTAGAATTTGCACCCTGAATTTCTCACTGATAATGATGAACCAGAAGATGATGTTCCCTAGCCGAGATTTTTAATAGGTTGAGGGGACCCAATGATCCTCAAAGAGGCGAGGCAGAAGCTCAAGAATGGGCTGCTGGTGGTGCCGAAAGTGAGATACAAAGATATGAAGTGTTAACTGATAAGGACATTGTGCGTGCGGCTATGTGTGAGGACGATGAGCAAGATGAGGGCAATAGCTTTGAAGTTCTCGCCTCCGAAAAAGTTGGTAGTTCAGAGGCAGTAGGAGCTTTTAACACAGCTTTAAAATGGGCTAAAGAAAACGAATTTGATAACTACGAAGTTATGTTTCTCCGTCAGCAGAGATTGGGCTTTTGAAATAAAGAAATTATAAACACAAGACATTACAGACTTTTTCAAGAAAAATTAACTTATGTTTTATTTGAACTCACTGTCTTATTTGGTTGTAATTTTGAATATTTGCATTTTGTTCTTTATACTGTAATTTAAAAATCGATTAAAGAAACTAAGGTTAAACGTCATATGTTTTATTACCTATAAATATGGCATACTATAATCTGGATGCCTCGATAATCCGCAAAGGGTCTTGTTTTTCCTCTCCGAGTCCCTACTGTAATTTTATTTGGAGGCCTAATGTTAGAGCTATTTTGATTAAATAATCCTTTAGATATCAGAATACTTTAATTTTTCGTAGTAAAGATGTGGGCGCCACAGTTTTAATCACGTAATTACATTACACTTGAATATACATATTTTTCTTAAAACCTCGTAAAAATATCTCCAATATTTATGTATTTTTATCTAACTTGTCGTTTGACCTCGAAGAGTAGATCTTATGTGCTGACGAATATAAATATGTTAAATATTGAGTCAGAGTCACTAAATAATTTACATAATATTACCTTACAATGTCAAGCTATCCATGTTTGTGTTAACATGTGAATAGACAAAATACAATTGACGATTTTTTAGAAGGTTGCCAGTATGTCACGATCTGGAAACTATTCTACCGTAAATGGTAACAAAAATCGGTTTCAAATACTTCATTCGGTTACATAGTAAGCTTTTTTAAGTAGTCAATAATTGAGTATTACAATTATTATGGCCATGACTGTATAATATTATATTTATATACAACTGCTGCGGAAAATTAGATTTACCTTTTTTCAAGTAGCTATAATATTTAAAAAATTTAGTAGGGAAATTTCTACCAAATTTCCCTATTAGGTAGGGAAAACTTCAAAAAATTTTATTAGGTGTCTATTTTACCTACATCATTTCATAATATCCGTGTCTCTAGTGTTCCAGTTGCGCAACCAGAGGGGGTTTTGGGGCACAAATTTTTAGGACTAAAAATGGAGGTAGCATAAAAAAATTCGGTGCCCAACCAAAACCCCCTGCCACAGGAAAATTCTGGGTGCGCACTGTAGTGTTCTAAATCTTAAGTTATGGTTAAAGATCCTGTATAACTATTTGCCTACTTATTAGAAGACTGCCTAAGGAATTCGATGAAAACGCGATTGGCAGAATTGATTTTCCTCACTTATTGTCAATTGTCTAAAATGTCATGTCAAAATAAAATAATAAATAAATTATTATTGGCACGATTTTTAGTTTTTACAACCCAAGTCCGATCGGCGCTCGCCGACATAAACCACGTGTTGCAAATGTAATTACACATGTATATCAAATCCCTATATCTAAACAGTTTTCCTTCAGACCAAAGGATTTTGACAAAGTCATCTTAGATTTAGGAGGTTTATATCCGCCTCTGGACTTGATAATAAGCCTTAAGAAGATCAAGTAAACTCTCTAATTTACCTGATGGACATTAAAAAAAAAGTTTGGGTATATGTTGTAATAAGGGCTGTAATAAGTTCTGAAACTTTATTACTGGCAAAACAATCTTAGTAAAAACAGACGACAAATCGTTGGTTACAATTTTGGTTCAAAAAGACTTATCTTATTCTTCGCCTACAAAGAATGAAACTAAGATTTATGAGATATTCCGACGATATTAAATATGCTCCCGATATGCAAATGATACATGCTGATACACTTTTAAGATCACCAATACAAGGCAGTAATTAAGAGAATATTTCTGATGAAATAACAGGTTATGTGCAGTCAGTAATAAGCAACTTTCCATTTAAAAATCACATATATGTTGAAATTGTGAACATGAGAATTCTGTATGCTGTGTAATTTCAAAATACTGTCAAGCAGGTTGGCTAGCTAAACTTAAAATGTTCCAAGAATGTCTTCCATACTGGGACCACAGACAAATGATTTTTCTGCAAGAAGGAAATATAATGTATGGTAGTATAGCCACCATACCATCATATTCTCCAGCATATGTCATTAAAAGACTAAATGAATAATATATCTTTCCAAAAGAAAAAGGAAGTTTCCCACCCATTACCCAATATCAAAGAGGAAGTTCTAAAACTGAGACTAAGTTAGAGGGATCTCTAGAAATCATAGAAACAGATGAACCGACATCACAACCAGCTCCCCTAGAAAATTGCTCTACATCAGTTATATCACCGTGAAGAAGCAGTGGAACTATTCAAACTCATAATAGACTAAAACTTTGATGAGGGAGGAGATGTCTAAGTATTTGCCTACTTATTACAAGCTTGCATAAGGAATTCCATAAAAGCGATTGGCAGAAGGGATTGTCGTCACTTACTGTCAATTGTCTAAGACGTCATGTCAAAAATAAAATAATAAATAAATAATTATTGGCACGTTTTTTAATTTTATACTTATTAAATGCTACAGGTCCTTCATGGGATAAACTGAGAAATGCTTCACAAAGACTATCAACCATTAAAAAATTAATTCAAAGGATAATTCATAGAATAGTTTATTTGTTATTTAATAACTCGTTGCGATCTATTTCTTTGGATATTCTAGTGCTGACTAGCTAGCTAATTGTGTTCCCAAGATAACGAAACAAATCTGCTTAGGAACTTAGTCTGGAGCACCCGTTAAATGGAAAGTGATCCTCATTTAAATTAAAGCATCAAAGCTGTTAAGGCGAATAATGTAATTAAACATTTTAGACGCCTCACGTGGATATAGCGAAGCTAGGAATTCCGATACAGACCACTGTAAAATAACCAATCATATGGTATACTACTAAGGAGTTACATCTAGAAAAAAAAAGATTTACAAAATATTCTAACATATGACCTTCTTCAATTACTTATTTCATAGTTTATCTTCTATAAATTTCTCATGTTAAAATTGGCTACATTCATTTTTTTTTGTCAAACAAGGAACCACTTACGGTTACCCACACATCTGTGGGAAAATCTTTTGAAGAAAAAAAACGTTTTGACAACTCTTGACAATTTTTTTGTAGATATTTTGTAAATTTCATACGATCGGCCTATTTGAATAGAATTCCACCCCTTCGGTAGAGATAACAACTCAGTCAGACCTCGTGGTTCTACAGTTTAAAGCGTAGAAATATCATTACTGCCCGCCGTCGTCGAAAACTTGCTTTTTAATACCCACGACGCCGAAATTCGACGCTGTTTTTCTGAGCTGACATCTACAACATTTAAAAAGGGGTAAGTACGTATCTTTTGTGCTAATTATAATTTATGAGTTATGCCAATTGAATTTTTTCTTTGCACTCATATTTATTTCATATTTGCTGCTTTAATTAATTAACCAGCTTATTCTATATTTTCTACATAAACAAGCTATAAGAGTCAATAAAGGGTTTAGCAGCTGTGTGTGTCACTTCGACTTATAGGCAAATTACATAGAGGTGCAGTGTTTAAAATTCTATAAACAACTAAATTGTCCATTTCTTGTCCACAGAAATGGACAAAACCAACTAACATTCAGGAGTTCGAAAAATATATTGGTAATTCATTGAAAGATACAACAACAGCAGACATCAATATATTGAACAAACAAATAGTCAACACAATGCAACAGGCTCAAACTAAATATTGTCCGACAAGCAAAAAAGATGAAAAACTGAGTCAACCCACGAAAACCCTTATAGAACTGAGGCGACAAATGAAAGGAGACAACACTACAAGCAAAGAAGCGATAAATCAAATAAATAAGACAATCACAAAGGCAATAAGAAAAGACATAAGAAACTACAATGTAGAAAAAACAAAACAGGCAATAGAGCAAAATAAGAACATGAAAGTTTTGAAGAGGAGCGTACAAAAGGGGAAAATAGAAATTAACAAACTGAGAAACAGAACTGGAGAAGAAACAACGAACAGAGATGAAATATTAAGAATAGTCGAAGAGTTCTACACAGAGTTATATAGATCAAGAAAAAAGGATAACAATACGGAACCTCCAATTACACTAAAAACTGGGGTATTAAACCAAGGATCAGATTTAATGCCCGATATAACAAAATCAGAAATCAAAGAAGCCCTGAAGAAAATGAAAAATAATCGAACCCCGGGTGAAGATGGAATAGTATCAGAAGCACTAAAAATTGGAGGGGATGTATTACTTGAAAAAATTAAACAACTTTTCAATATCTGCCTTCACAGCGCCAATATTCCAACAGACTGGAACAACGCTACTATGATTCTATTACACAAAGCAGGAGACAAAGCAAATTTAGAGAATTACAGACCGATTAGCCTCCTCAGCCATATATATAAGTTGTTTACGTGAATACTAGTTAAGAGAATGGAAAGAAAATTAGAGACTTATCAACCAAGGGAACAGGCAGGATTCCGAAAAAGTTACGGAACAAATGACCATCTACAAAGTATAAAAACCCTAATAGAGAAAGCAGTGGAATACAATAAACCTCTAGTTCTAATATTTATCGATTTTCACAAAGCCTTTGACACAGTTGAGCTAAGCAAAATATTACAGGCGTTTAAAGAATGCAGGCTAGATTATAGATATACTAAATTATTATACAAAATATACCTGCAGGCAACAACCACTGTCAGATTACATACTAACAGTAATCGCATAAAAATAGAACGGGGGGTTAGACAAGGAGACCCAATGTCACCTAAACTTTTTAATACGGTGCTAGAACATGCTTTTAAGAATTTGGATTGGATGACAAAGGGAATAAAAATAGATGGAGAATATCTAAACAACTTACGTTTCGCCGATGATATACTTATAATAGCTGAAGGTCTAGGTATGGCAAGAGAGATGGTACAGGAACTCGTTGTGGCTACAGAAAGTGTAGGTTTAAATATAAATATCTCGAAAACAAAAATCATGACCAATTTGGTACCCAACCAGACCATCAGTATTGGTGGGAAAGAAATAGAACTCGTAGATAGATATAAATACCTGGGACATGAAATTATGATTGGCAGGGACAACCAGACTCATGAACTAAAGAGAAGAATCGGCCTTGGGTGGGCAGCATTTGGAAAACTGAGAGAAACTTTTAAAAGTGAGCTGCCCACATGCCTAAAGAGAAAGGTATTTGATCAGTGCGTCCTCCCAGTCTTGACGTACGGAGCAGAAACACTTACCTTAACAAAAGCAGCAGCTACCAAACTGAGAGTCACGCAGAGAAGAATGGAGCGGTCCATGTTAGGAATAACTCTGCGAGACAGAATAACCAACGAAGACATCAGGAGAAGAACCGGAGTGACTGACATCATCGAGAAGATAGCCAGACTAAAATGGAGATGGGCAGGACACATAGCCATAATGACAGATGGGCGATGGACAAAGAGGTTATTGGAATGGAGGCCAAGGGAAGACAAGAGAAGAGTCGGTCGACCACCTACAAGATGAACTGACGATTTAAGAAGACTCAATAAAAACTGGATAAGAGCGGCGCAAGATAGACGGGGTTGGAAACATGAGGAAGAGGCCTATGTTCAGCAGTGGACTCTTGAGGCTGGATGATGAAACAACTAAAAGTAGCCCTAAAGAACACTAATAAACAAAAAGTCAATGTCCTGATGGGAGACTTTAGTCCTAAAGTGGACAAAGGAGTTCTTAAAAAATGCTCAACAACATTTTAAAATGGGAATAAGAAGTGAGTTTCCATCGAGGTAATACGAGCAAGACTAAAAAATGGTAAGGCACCTGGCCTGGATAATGTATAGGCCGAAACGCTAAACTATTTGACAATGGCCAAATTAAAGTCTTAACGGAGTAACTAATACCATAATATGCAACTGGTAAATCTTCTTCTTCTTTGGGTGCCGTGTCCGTATTCAGACGTTGGCCGTCATCATGTTTACAATTTCCTGAAACCTTTCTCTGTCGGTTGCTGCGCGAAATAATTCTTCTACTGTGGAACCACACCATTGTCTAATATTACGCAGCCATGAAAGTTTCTTTCGACCAATCCATCTCTTTCCTTCCACTTTTCCTTGTATTAAAAGGCGAAGTAGATGGTATTTAGGTCCTCTAATTATATGGCCGAAGTATTCTGTTTTTCTCCTCTTTATGGTGTTTATGAGCAGACTGGTAAATGGACTAGATGAAACTGAAGAAATCAATGGTAAACGGAAAACGGCATACCAATGGTAAGGTGGATAGATGAAGTAACACAAGGTGTTGAGAAGATCTGTGCTCCCAACTAGAAAAAGCAATAAACTGTAGAATGTCACAGGAAGCTTGAGAAGGTCTAGGCGCTCTGTAGTACCGTGAATATGATTCTTGAGTATCCGGCTTATACTTTTTCCACATTTTATCTTGTGTGTGTTTTAACGTTAGGTTACACATCACAGCTCCTATTTCGAACAGGTACAAATATCCTTTGAAAGCTGAGCTAGTACAAAAAACACATGACAGTAAGTCAGTGCATTAGAACGACTGTTGGAATGTAAAAAATCTATACCATTTGGGTTGGGTAAATCACCTATTTTGTATTTCATTTCCGCTAACACCTTTGTATGCGATAACTAAAGAGAACTTTAATTAAAAATACATGATTAATGACGCGTATAATGAATTAAAAGTTTCTTAGTTATTAATCAAAATCAACCTAGTTGATTAAATGATTATTAATTATTGAATTAACCGGAGGCAGTAACTAACGAAGCGTATATAAACTGCACAATTATGAGTATTGTCTATTAATCAGTCGGAAATAAATCGAAAATAAATTGCAGATTGTAGTGGTATCTTCTACAGAGATAAATATTATGTGAAATGGAAAAATCATATATTTGCTGTTAAATGTAGAAAAATTAAAAAGACCTAGAAAAGGACGAATAACTAAAAAAAAATCGGTTGCCTGTAAAGTCGGTTTTACGGGCGAAGATTTTACGTGACAACGTCTTTTTCTCGGTAGAATATTTATTGATATGAATATTATTAAATTGCACAATAGGAACAAGGAATTGAATGAAAATAAGAATTGCACAAATTTTAACTATAGAAATATATTTTGTTTACTAAAACATTGTACATGTAAACTTAAACTTAACTAATTTCTATTTGAGTGATTTTGTTGAGGATAGGACGATGATAGGAGAAATAGCATCGCACCAGCGGACCGATCATGTTTGAGTGGGAGAGAGACGCAAGGCATTCACCGGCCGGCGGGCCTCTCTCTCGTTCGGTGACTCATCGTAACAGACGTGAGCGAGCGTTACACTTTTTCATGAGTGACTCCGAGCCACAACCTAATTTAAGACGTTGTCACGTCAAAATGTAGATATAAATAGAGAAATGAATTATATTTACATATATGGTACGGATACAGTTTAAAATCAATATCGACCGATACTCCACTACTACCACCGAACAATGTAGAGTTGTCCCTGGAAGAGGCACACGAGAACCGATTCTCAACGTGACACAAAAAATCTAGAGAATTTAATCTAGAAAATTATTTGTGCAAAATACAAAGATGCAAATATAAATGAAAATAGGGGAACATTTAATCCAGTTCTGCGAACAACACTCTCTGAAAGTCCTAAACGGTTTCTACCATCATAAAATATACATAAGTAAAGCTGGATCCAACCAACGAGAAACATTAAGTCAATTATAGATTAAGTTCTACATACAAGTAGAAGACTTAAGAGTCTTAAGAGGACCGGAGTGCGCAACTGACCACTATATAGTAAGAACAAAATATCGCGACCGCAGCCACTACATCGAAATGACAACCAACCATCACAATCAAAACCACTGAAAGTGAATCCACCCAAATACAATATTGATGCACTGCAAAACGACTCAACATCTTAGTGGCTTAGCAAAAAATTAACAAACCTGATCTACTCCTCAGCCCAGAGTACCTACCAAGAGATACTAATTTATGTCAATGAAGCAGCTTATAAAGCACTTGACATGACCCGAAGAAATAAAAAGGATACTTCATTGTGGTGGACAAATGACGTAGCTAATGCACACAACAAGAAACAAGCATATCAGAAGTGGCTGCAAACAAATTACCCAGATAATAGACGAACATACGCAATAACAAAGAGAGAAGTAAAAAAATCTAGTAACTAAAGCAAAAATGTTTCCTGGGAAAGTAAATGCGAAGAGCTCAACAAATATATAGGATAAACAAGATCAAAAGAAGCATGAAAAATGATAAAAAACCTGAGAACAAACAGAAAAGAAGTTAGTAAAATGAATTAATAGAAGAAAGATCTTGGATCGAACATTACTCACAACTTCTTACTGAAATAAAATGAACACCATTACAACAACATATGAAGTGAAATACGATGAAGCAATACTAAGATGCAATACGAAATCTACAAAATCGAAAAGCATGCGGTCCACAAGGTACACCGAACGAATTATTAAACAGCCCATAAGTATTGCGGGAATTACTACAAAAAAAATAAAAAGAATTTTTCAAACTACAGGGGGCTAAATGTCATAAATTCACTCTCAAGACTCTATGGAAAAATAATATTGAAAAAGAGATGACAGATGTAGAAGAACAAAATGGCTTTCGTGCAGTCAGATCCTGTATAGACAGCATATTTTCTCTAAAGCAGGTTATTGAGAAAAGATTAGCCCACACCTTTCAATCAACTCATGTAGTCTTTATAGATCTGGCTTGTACTGGATCGGCTGGATTGCCAGAGCAATCTGATCTAGATTGCTCTGGCAAAAGCATACAATAGTGTACCACTTTTAATGCTCCGGGTAGCAAGTAAACATTAAAACTGGAAACGAATTAACTAGAGAAATTCCTATTAGTATGAGTCTAAAGCAAGGCTGCTGCATAGCACCTACACTCTTCAAAATATATCTGAATGGGGCAGTCTCATTGTGGAACAGAAAATGATGTAATATGGGCATTCCAATCGAAGACGAGAGATTGTACACTACACGATACACTTTGCTGACGACCAAGCCATTCTAGCTGAAAACTAGAGTGATATAGACTATATGCTTAGAAAGCTGGAGGAGGAGTACACCAAGCGGGGCCTTACAATTAATATACAAAAAGCCTAATATTTAGTTATAGGAGAAAAACCAGAAAGTCTACAATTGAAATGGAAACTATAAAATCAACTGAAACCTTCAAATACTTGGGAGTTCAAATAACATCAAGCACAGGGAGTAACGAAGAAATACATTCAAGGATTGACCAAGCAAGATCAGCCACTAGACAGCTACACGGACTATTGTGAAATAATAAAATAAAATAAAAGAAGAATTTATAAAACAATAATAGAAAGTATGGGGTTGTACGGCGCCGAACTTTGGGAAATCATTCAAAGAAACAAATCAAAAATTAAGGCCATGGAAATGGACTATTGGAGACGATGTTGCCGGCACACTAGACTTGATAGGGTGCGAAACGTAGACATTAGGAGAGAAATGGAAATTTACCTAGACATAATAGATACTATCGACGCCAAAAGACTAAACTTGTATGAACACCTGCAGAGAATGCCTGAAAATAAATGGCCAAAAAAGATAGAAAATTGCAATCCGCCCACTAGAAGAAAACGAGGTATATCAAGACGGTCATGAAGAGAGGCGTCGTAGATGCAATGGCCTCCAAATTTAAAAACTGAAGACAGAACACGCTTGAAATTACGATGCGAGAAACGGCGCCAGCTGTAGAAGACTACTCAAAAGCGTTTGACAATGTAAAATGTGGCGCATAATAAGATAAATAGTCATCCGGAACATTTAATATATCTATTATAATAACTCAACAACCCTTATTCTGATAACTTTAAACTAAAAGCCAGTGTTCGGCAAGGATGAATTATCTCCCCCACGCTATTCAATATATGAGGAGCTTTTTTACAAAACTGCATAAATCCACTTTTCAAAAATTTTCAGGAGACGTAAAAACGTGCTGCAGCTGTTGTACTAAAATTTTCGAAATTTCAGAGAACATAATCAAATTGAGGTTAGACTTAGAGAAATAAAACGTTAATTAACATTATTTTTATTGATTTGCATTAACAAAATATAGCCATGTGTCTGTTGGAGATATCGCGTTTTGTAAAAAAAGATGGGAGATATTAACTTTTGTCAAATTAACAATATCTTAGAAATACAAAATATTAAACGGCACCCACTAAAACAAAAAAAAATGAGGAGTACAAACAATTTAGATGTGAACATTTTTTGGCTCATCTTCCAAGCAATCACACTCGCCATCATGGTAGTTGTGGGTTTCTGGATTTGGATCACTAGTAACTTTGTGTTGAAGAGCATTAATATACCAATGAAGATCAGGGATCTCTTTCCAATTTTGTCCAAAGTGGGTTTGCAATAAGTGAAGGACATCTTTTTTTTTCTCTTCAGTCACGGAATGAGATAGTGGGATTTGGGGAAGAGCCTGAAGAAAATCATTTTTATTTTTTTTTACAATGCTTCTAAAAGGTTCTGTTCCACTATCGAACCTATAGTTGGCGCAGCATTTTATTTTGGTTGAAGTATGCCGGTCCCTTGTTTTGATTTTCTTAATAATGAGGCGTTTGGTTTGGCTGATTCCTTTTATTTTTTGATAAATCATTTCAAGGCTTTTGATATCGTATATCACCCAGTCTTGTCCCAGTTTCTGTACAGAACCAAACTCCTCGTAAATAGAAGCATACTCTTCGCTCGAGATGATGGTATCAGTTTTTTTCAAGCGCTTCTCCACACGGCCAAAAGCTCGATCAGCTGGAAGAAAACTGTGGCCACGAGTCGGAAAGGTGACATGAATTTTCTGTACATTCTCTGAAGCCTCATTTTTAAGCCAATGGCACAAAAGATGAACAATATGCGCATTTTTATTTTGGCCAGCGCAACCATCACAAAACAACGATACTGCAGAAAAAGACGAAAGATCTTGCCTTCTTAAGTGATGGATGAGTGCAGATCCGATTTCATTTGCTCCTCTGCTTCCCTGCGTTTCATTCCACGTATAAAATGTTGGTGCCTTTGAGTCAATAGGCACACAGCAAAATGCATAGAATGCAATTTGTCGGCGATAAAAGGCATCGCCGATTGGAGTTTTAGGGAGTGGATGCACTTGTTGCAAATCAAAAACAAAACTATAAGTATCACTGGGAACTTCCTTCATTAGTTTGTAAAACGCATCCGCTCTCAGCTTGTGAATACGAAGTTCAGTCATTGGACTAATTCTTTCAACTGAACCGCGAGCGTTTTGTTGAATAAGAAATTTAAGACGAGTGCACGTAGCGCATGCGTCTGTAGCTGGAGAGGAAAATCCAATGTTAAAATCGGTTACAAAAATACGGTGAAAACATGAATAACTCACGTGAAAATCGGCAGTGTAAGCATCCTTAAACATTTTATATAACTTATTTACACTTAACTCTGCTGAAAGGTAAACTCTTTTACTTTTTCCTCTTCCATAATGAGATTCGACACAATTTAGTTTACCAAGAAATTGATGGACTGCTTCCTTTTTGGCTCTGAAAAAAGCTTCTCGTCGATAACCACCTCTATTTTCTTTGGGCAGCAGACCTTGATTGACGACCTTTCCAATCCGCAGTAGTCGAGAGGCAGGTACACTCATTGAAAAAGCAAAAAACTTTTTACACACAGGAATCATGCGTTTCTGTTTCTGACTATTGAGAAAAAATTTCACAGAAACCGTTCTTGTGTGAGTTGCAGAGACAGGCGTACCACTTCCCCTTCTTCTTTGGGGCTCGAAAGCAGAGATATATTTCATCAAAACAAGATCTTGTTTCTCTTTACCCTCTGCCATGTAGACTGCTTGTCGATTAAGTTTTATATCATCGTAGGATACCGTAGCACAACGAAGATTTTTCGAATTATGGGCACATGGTCTGGTCTTCTGTTTTAGAAACACTAAATGAGGATCACTATCGTTGTACTTCATAATTTTTGAACGCCCTCTCTCACTTGTTTTGATGGATCGTCTTTTTTTAGATCCCACCGATAAATTAGTAACAGTATCCATCTCAAAATAACACGCAAAACACAGAAAACAACGTTGACATACAACGAATTCACAACATCCCGTCTCATCGAACGGAAAAGTACTGAGATAATCTCATACAGCGTGGCCACGCGTGGCATGGCCTGGCTACGCTACACACTGTCAGTGCGACCCGTGGGTAGTTTTAGAACTAACGAATATTATATTTTGTTTCACGAATCAACATCTAATTCTAGAGGATGCTTTTAAATCCAAACAAAAATAGTAGAGGGATAGATCTGCAGGCCGGAGGATTTATGCAGTTTTGTAAAATAAAAATTAATTTTAATGGTTGGCTAAAGAAGGAGATGTTAAGTTTTGTATAAAAAAAGAGTGAACATGGGGTAAAGGTTTTTGAGTGGATTAATTAAGTTTTGTGGAAGAAACGTGATTTTGAGGCTCCTTTTAAATGGGAAATATTAACTTTTAACACATGAGACTTATACACAAGATCTAAGGCAGATCAAACTCTCGAAATTCAACAAAAAATGTATTTTAGCCGGAAATGGATTTATGCAGTTTTGTAAAAAAGCTCTTCATATATAGCGAACACATCATGTGCATTGTCTGTAATATATTGTAAGGAGAAATAACAGTCGAAAGGTTGAAAAATCAGCGATCTCAGCTATAATGAATGACAACACTTTAATACTAGAATTGTCAATAGATGAACTTGCAACACATTATGAACAGAAAGATACTATTAGTCATTAATATGGACATAAAATTAATGAACAGAAGACTAAGATGATAATAGAAATCGAACTAGCAATAACCAGCCGAAAATATAAAATGTATCAGGATATGAAGTGTTAAGTGGTTTCAATTACATGGTCTGGTCGACGCCTTACAATGGCCAGATCAGCAATGGCCAATATTACTAAAATCTGGAAGGATACGGTTATAACAAAGAATAGTAAACTCCGAATGGTACAGGCGCTTATCTTTCCAATCGCTATGTTTCAGAAACTTACAACATTAAAAATTCTGTCTCACAATGTATCATAAACTTTGAAATAAGTGATATTGTAGAATAATAAGCATATCCTGGACTTTACACCACACAAACTAGATACGATTCACCACAATCATCAACCAAAATATATTGAGGTACTTTGGACACAGCCTGACGAAGGGAAGGTATGGAGAGATTGGTGGTCGAAGAAAAAGTAGATGGTAAAATAACTTGAGGAAAAGCTACTTCGATGGTCAGACTAAATATGGAGCACCACCGGTTACTCTCTCTCACTCTCTCTCTCTCTCTCTCTCTCTCTCTCTCTTTCTCTCTCTCTCTTTCTCTCTCTCAGGCAGCGCACCATGAGCAGGATAGAGAAGCATTGATAGCAACCATAGATCGAATACCATAACGTCACCGCATCCTTACGAAGTCTACAAGATAAAGAAGAGAGAGCTTAGTGAAATTACAAAAACTAAGTAAAGAAAGTTTCGTTATCTTTCTATGGTTTCCTGAACATACTAGAGTGGCGGGAAAACAAATTTTCAAATAATTAAGCAAAAGAGACGCAAAAACTACATCTATAAGGTGTACACTCAAACTGCTGCACTCTAACGAACTCCAGAGCACGTTATCCGGGATCATAGTATAAGCTAGAAGAAGAGGATTTACCTAAGAAAGCATTCAGATATAATAAACTTCCTAAGCTGCTCTAATAACTCAGAATTAGAGAAGTCAATAAACTGAGGACGCAACAGATCTTATAGATCGTAGTATAACTTCTTCTCTAAATTGGAATTGTTTTATTGCAATGGAGATGGTTTCAATTAACTCCATTGACTATTTATGTTAGTACTAAAGTGTTTGTATCGACCCTATCAATTGGCTATTAGTTAACCAAAAGTTATGTAGTTACTATTTTAAGCTAACTTTATCTATGGCTCTATTTGAACTCTGGCGTTCCAGAGCAAACCTCTGCATTCGATAAGGTCTGTAGCTATTCTTCTCCACGATCCACGAGATTTATTGCTTTCTTATCTACATCATCCTCCCACCGCCTTCTCGGTCTCACAATAGGTCTCTTTCCCTACATTATTGCATTAAACAGTTTTTGGTAAGCCCATTTTCTTCAATTCGAAATGCATGGCCTGTCCATTGAAGACGCTGTAGTAGAACATATTTTGAGCTAACTTACTGTCATTATTTTTTTTGTACTAAGATCCAGTCGATACTCTTTACTGATATCTGATATGCGTTACATTATTATTTGTAAACCCTATAAACTCTTCAAAAACTAATCAGCTTATCTAATGTTATTTAGATGCATTCCATTGACTAATATGGCTTCCTCTTTTTCTTGCAACCCTTAACAGTATGCACGCTTGATTTACTCCTCCGTATAGTGATATTGTTACCCGGTCATCCACATTACTGTTGACAGTTTGGTTGTAGTAGATATTATATCTGATTCTTAGGTCTCTTCCTAAGTACTGCGGAGGATGAACACAACCGCGGATTAGGTCAACATCATGAAGGGCCGTAAGCTGCAGTACTTGGGACATATAATGAGAAATCAAGGCAGATACAAGCTACTTCAATGCATTTTGCAAGGTAAAATTGAAGACAAAAGGGCCCCAGGACGAAGAAAAATATCCTGGCTTGATAACCTGGGAGCATGGTATAGAAAGATATCAACACAGCTATTCCGTATACGAACCAACAAAGTCATCATAGCCAGAATGATCGCCAACGTTCGGAACGGACAGGCACCCTAAGAAGAAGGACTCTTCCGTCGCTTCTTCCAGAATTCATATATTTTAAAACAAAAATGTCAATTAAACTTATACTTTATATAATGCAATGAAAGTACATTGTATAATTTAAAATATTACAATCGTAGAATAAATTTTTATTGCATTCAGTTGACTCGTATCTAATAATAGCCAATTCATTCCAATCTTGGTTAGGTAACGATGTTTACATTAATTTATAATTAAGCGTTTATTAAAAATGAAATACCTTTGCTGGCAAAACTATAAGAATATGGTGAGAATAAAATTACAGTCGTCCACCTTGACTTAAAATCAGAAATGATTAAATATGTTTCGGTTTTGTTATAAATAGATACAAAAGTTTAGTATGTCAAGCTATACAGTAAATAAAAGAAAATTGTTTAATATGTTTGGAGAATGATATATAGTTAAAATTGCTTCTCAAATGAAGTATTTTAACAATTCTGATTCAAGATAAGTTCGTAGTAAACTGTTTTTTTTTGCTTTCTTCGATAGTAACGTACCTCAATGATTGTTGTCGTGCATAAATATGAGTATAGTAATAACAAATCAGTCAACGAAAGCTAATAGTTTAAACTAATTGTTTAATAATATTGACAAAAAAAAAATCGGTTGCCTGTAAAGTCGGTTTTACGGGCGAAGATTTTACGTGACAACGTCTTTTTCTCGGTAGAATATTTATTGATATGAATATTATTAAATTGCACAATAGGAACAAGGAATTGAATGAAAATAAGAATTGCACAAATTTTAACTATAGAAATATATTTTGTTTACTAAAACATTGTACATGTAAACTTAAACTTAACTAATTTCTATTTGAGTGATTTTGTTGAGGATAGGACGATGATAGGAGAAATATGAAATGAAAGGAAGTGTTTCTGCTGTAATGTGTCTTGAACGCCAAGAACGCTCGAGAAAGACAGAGACACAAGCACGGAAGCACGCACCGATTCAACGCGCCTAATTCTCTAGTGCTGCGCGCGCAGCGGACCGATCATGTTTGAGTGGGAGAGAGACGCAAGGCATTCGCCGGTCCGGCGGGCCTCTCTCTCGTTCGGTGACTCACTGTAACAGACGTGAGCGGGCGTTACACTTTTCATGAATGACTCCGAGCCACAACCTAATTTAAGACGTTGTCACGTCAATAATAAATAAAGATTAAAGAAAAGCTTATTCTATTGCACAGAGTCACTACCATCCTGTAGTATTTTTTTCTTGACAGAACTGAATAAGACGAGTGTTACGACGATTTTTGTAACCCAGACCGTACAATCCTGTTTAAACATTGATTTTTTTCTTATAGATAGCCTCCTCACATTTTCGTAAAATGTCATCTGTTCGTTCGTTATCTAATTTGTGAAAGGTTGAAGCATAAAGCTGCATTGTTTTAATCTGCTAGGGATCTGTTTAACTTTTAACAATTACTGCACCAATATTGCATACTGTATCAAAAATTACTGTCATCCACCCTTTTATATATTGTACCATTGAAGGTTTTAAAGATAAAGTGCTAATACACTTTAAAGATAATTACACTTTAAAGATAAAGTGCTAAAGTGATAAAGATAGATAGAAAGATAGATAGAAGATAAATAGAAGATTTTTTCAGTCAAATCAGAAACGGTATTTTTCCCAAATAATTTTTTTGTGCGTATAAAAAAGCACACCATCCCAATTCTATTTTTGTTTTTTTTATTGTGCCTCAAAATGTAAAGACGTTGTTTTCGGACCCCTTTTAGAGTAACATCTCTATTTTTGTTGTACCTTTTGCTTTTTTCGTATTCTCTATTTTGTATTTTTTCATCTAATTAGGGTCCCGTTAAGAGTCCCAAGTTTCTCATATTTTTAAAGCGACTTTTATCCAGTTGGGAGCCTCAGTTTATCCGAGTGGGAGTCCAATTTTATCCTTTTATCGTCTTTCTCCGATTGGGAATGTAAGTTCGTTCTTACTACCAAATTCCTTTGAGTCCAGCCCATATTCAAAAGAAATTTGACTATCTCTGATATTCCTCACCAAAGGTTTCTTCTTTATTCTGAAGCGTTTTCTTTTCTCTAGTTTTCCTTGCATGATGACGTGTAGAAGAGAGTTTTTATCATTTCAAAGTATGTGGCCCAGATATGATGATTTTCTTATTTAAATTGTATTCAGTAGCTTTCTGCCATGTTCAATTCGTTTTAACACTTCTTGGTTTGAGACTTTTGCAGTCCAATAAATTTTAAGTACACTTAATTTTTTTTATGATAAGTACACTCTTCTCTTTGCTCTGTGAATATCCCATTTCTGTTTTTTGGAATCCAAATATTTAAAAACAGTGGCGCCTTTTGTTAAGAGTTATTCTGTTTCCTGTTTCTTTTTTGCTTTATATCTATTCTTTCTTGTGTATGTCGCCTTTATGACGATCCCACCCATAATCTACCAGGACTGAGCATAAGTACCTTCGAACAGTTTGTGTATCGGTGTTCTAAGTTTACTTCTTGATAATCTTGTTTAGTACATATGCAACAATATCCATGGAACAATATACAATTCATCCCATTCCATTATTTGCTAATTTTTCTGGCCTCTATAAACTTCTTTCATTCCATGTAGCGACTTGTAACGTTTAGAGGCCATTCGTAATTTGTTTGCCATGATAGCTTGCTTAGGGTATTAATGTGATGGTTTCCCAATATCCTTTCAAATTTTTATTTAATGTATTCTTCGTTCACAAATTGTTGAGAGCACGAAATATGCCTCAAACTCATAAAACGGTCATAAATCATAGGCGTTCCTAAGGTGTTTATTCATTAAATAATAATATAATATTTTAATACTGTTATATATAATATTGATAATATTTTTTTACTAATATATTTAGCAAAAAAACAATTAAAACTTTCACGACTAATGTTGGTTAATATATTATATTAATAAAAATAAGAATTTAACCATTAACAATTTTGTAAATAAGAATACCTTATCTCTTTGGATATTTCAATACTAATCTTCGCGTTTAATCACTTTACTAGAAAACCTGGAATTCATATCCGAAGGTACTATTCGTTGCAAGATAATTAAGATGGAATTCCCCAGATTTTTAACAATATAATTATATTCGAAACTTATTTAGCAAAAAAACAATTAAAACTTTCACGGCTAATGTTGGTTAATATATTATATTAATAAAAATAAGAATTTAACCATTAACAATTTTGTAAATAAGAATACCTTATCTTTTTGGATATTTCAATACTAATCTTCGCGTTTAATCACTTTACTAGAAAACCTGGAATTCATATCCGAAGGTACTATTCTTTGCAAGATAATTAAGATGGAATTCCCCAGATTTTTAACAATATAATTATATTCGAAACTTAACTTGAAAGGGTGAAGTTATTACGAACGAAAACAATTTTTTTGTTTAGTACGTTTTTGATCGCATGTAATTTACGGCTCGTCGGTGTTTCCGCGTCTACGGCAGTAATTAGCGTCTCGAATATTTCTTTTGCGAATTATATGCAGTGCGTGAGTGATTTTTTATTCCATATACCTACGAACATATACGTACCTTTCGCTCGTGCTCGTTTTGTTGGATTGTTTGTGATGGCTTCATCATCAAGTTTTACACCGGTACTGTTGCGTACAGTCAGTAAGTCTGTCTATTCACCAAGAGAGAAGACTATTGTCCTGAATGTTCACGATGCTCTGGTTTCTCAGAATCCCACAAACACTGTTCGCAACATAGTCGAAAGTTGTGCCAACATGACTGGCGTAGGAGAGTCAACTTTATATAGGTTCCTATCAGAAAGAAAAAAACACGGTATAACTAACCCAAACACAAACGAACACTTAAAGAGAGGGAAAAAGCCTATTGAAATTGATGAATTTGCCAAAAATGGTATTCGAAGAAAAATTCATGGATTTTTTTTCAAAAAAGAAATACCAAACCTAAACAAAATTTTACAAGAAGTTAGAGACGACCCGGATTTGCCTCATATCGGACGTACTAAAGTGTGGCAAGTTTTAAAAGAATTAAATTTCCGGTGGGAGAAATCAGACCGAAAATCACTTTTGATTGATCGGGAGGAGATAATATGTTGATCTAAGATTCATACGGAAATTCCGGGCTGAAGAAAGGCCCATCTTCTACCAGGATGAAACGTGGGTAAACTCAAGTCATACTCTAAAAAAAATTTGGTCAGATAAAAATATATTAAGCTCCAGGCAAGCCTTTATGGAAGGTTGGTCTACTGGTATCTCCCCACCTTCTGGTAAAGGCAGTAGATTAATAATTTCTCACATTGGCAGTGAAAAAGGATTTGTTAAGCATGGTTTGTTGGAATTTCATTCCAAAAGCACAAAAGACTATCACGAGGAGATGACAGCTGATGTTTTCGAAGAGTATTTTGAGCAAATGATTGAACACATACCACCAAATTTAATTATAGTATTAGATAATGCACCTTATCATTCACGACTAGTAGAAAGACTTCTAACGAATGCGTGGAAGAAACAGGATATTCTTGACTGGCTGCGGAATAAGTATCTGCCTTACGAAGATGGAATGGTAAAAGCAGAACTTTTAAAAATTGCCCGGCAACACAAATCTAAGTTCAAGAAATACGTAGTTGACAAAATGGCGGAAAGGCGTCTTTATAACATATTACAAAACAAAACTGGAAAGATGCAGTAAGACATGTAATAGAAGAAGAACAAAACATGTGGGATCTTGATAACATAATTGATGCGACCGTAGAGATTATTAACCTAATTATTAACCCTCAAGACGACTCGGATTCCGAAGTTGATCCTATTTATTTTGAATTTGAATAGTTTTCTAATCGTAATTATATAAGGTAAGTAATAGTAGTTGTAATCGTAAGGTATTAAAGGGGAAAGGCGCAAAATGTCGCCTGTCAAAATGTTCAATGTGTTTTAAATGTATCCATTTTTTTTTCAAATCCTGAGAAAACTAAAAAGCATTTTTTTGAATGAAATATTTTTTAGAATAAATAAAAAGTTTCTTTTGCATGCAATATTTTCAATTAAAAATTATGCATTATTTTCTCTTTTATTTTCACCCCTGTTACATAACATATTAAAATAAACATTGTAGAAGTTTTTAGGGACTTTCTGCCCTGAGTAATAATGTAATCTTTCATTCTGCGTTTAAATTTTTCAAAAATATTTATTAGTTTTCTCCGGATTCGAAAATAATGGATACATTTAAAACACATTGGAAATTTTGCCAGGCGACATTTGGCGCCTTTTTCCTTAATTAAATAAATGTATCTTTGACAAATGGCAAGAAACTTTTTATTTTTGAATAAAATAAATAAGTTTTATTAAAAAATACATAAGTACATAAGTACAATTTAAAAAATATATTTATTTAGTTCAAATAAATGTTTCAATCATATACTCTACGACACTGGTCGTTCATCTCTAACCATTCAAAATACCCCCGTAATAGGATTATAAGGTATTGTATTCCTTCAGATATAAGGTGGGTTAGTCGAAAACGTCTTAAACCGTCAGTTTTAGGTTGGTTTTTACTATTATATCGTATTACCTATCCTCTCTGTATTTCAGTTTTCTAATAAGGGTTAAACTTGTAGTGAGCTATCAACAAATTGTGAACCGACTGTAATCTGGTACTAATCCGAAGAAAGAAACATTGAGAAAGATTCTTATTAGAGAAAGCTTTAAAATTTAAATGTTTTGGGTTGGTACTTCAGACCTTTTATCGAATGACTTAAGTTTAATATTTTCATCGTAAATCAAGTTTATATCCTGGAAATATAATAAAAGAGAAACACATAATTTATTTGATATCGATACCTCTTTTTCTTCTTCTACTTTTTTAGGTGCCTTCTCTCCATTGTTAGCGATCGTTATGGCAAATTTATCTCTATATTTTGCAGTTCTCTTCAATAAATTTGTTCCAAGCAACATATTTTACGAGTTTTTATAAAGGCTTAAAAGCACTCATCAGATTTTCTACATTATTCTGAATTATCCAGATACCATGATTTTTTCGACTCCATAATGTTAATCTGTATAATCTAGAAATGAATTATTATTTCCCTAGATCACATCACGCCATAACTCGAGAACGACTTTACCGCCTTTATTCATCTTTTTCATTAAGTTTTCTAATAGTATGTAAAAGGGTCTTAACGAAAGAAACTTGAAAAAAAAAATTGCGCAGAAAATTAAAAAATTTCAGAAATCTGTCGTAAGTTTCAGTTCGAATTTACCGTCTAGCGGCATCAAGGCTGTGGAGTTATTCATCGCCTATTTCTGAATCAACAGTTTCGTTTCTATGATAACTCCCCTCTTTTCTGTAATACACTTAGACTAACAAAAAAAATACCATGGACGGCTAAGCAGACCAACAACCAGTTCTCAACAGAGCAGAAGCTATATTGCGGGGAAAACAGTATAATATTCTTCGACAAATTATGAGGGCTAAAATCGAAGGATGCAGAGAAATTGGTAAAAAACAATTTTCGTGGTTGAATAATGTCAGAGAATGGACGGAGATATGAAGAGTCGAACAACTGTTCAGAATAGCACAAGACAGAGAGAGTTTTGTCGTGTTAATAGCCTACGTTGAGGGGACTTGGTAACGCACGTTAAGAAGAATTATTCTGAACATCAAAATTATTGATTGATTAGGAACATACAAAATGTAAACTTAATATTGCAAACTACTCAAGGCGCCTCGATATAATCAATACCTATACATACGTTCTGCAAGCATTAATATAATAAACAATGTGGGTCATATGGAAATCACTTCTTTTTACTATATTTACACAGACTGCTCTCTCTAGTTTCTTAAATGCTGGCGATAATTCTTTTTTAAAGACAACAATTGGCGCGTGGCGTGGGAGCTCATGCTCTCTACGTTCATTGTTCTTTTATCTACGAACAAAGATACGCCCAACTTGTTGAAACCTTTCTTTAAAATTGCTATTCCTATATATAAAAAAATAGATGTACAGTATTTATGTTGACTTTTAAATTGTAAATTATTTCTAGTTACAAGTTTCGGTTACGCTTTTGATTTTAAGAAAAGAGGTCAAAAAAAGTCGAGATATTCTTATCTGTTTAAATTATTGCTAATGTTTAGTAAACTTATGATATTTTTTAATTTAGTCATAAATTCGTTAAACGGTTTATATAGCAAAACAAATTGCAGATTATGTTAACTGTAATATTAGGTTTAGAGATAAACCAACATCGCTAGTGAATGACATTAAATTAGGACGGCTGTAAATAGTATTAAATAGGAGTGCCCAAAAGTAAGATACACTAAAACTGTAGTAAAAATATAAACATTTTTATATTTTATAACAAAAATACGAGGATTGTTCAATTAAAAATTATCTTTAGTCTAGCAAAAAATTTCAAAAGAATTGTGTTAGCTGTTGATCGAATAATTCTTTTACGGCATTTTGTGCTTCTTCGTCCCATTAAAAACGAATACCTTTTAACGCCTTTTGGTCTGCAGTAATAAAGATAGTGGTAAAGTGTTAATGGCTAGTTTAAACAAAAATATTCGAGAACAATTTACGAATTCACCTAAAGTCAGAGATAGTGTAGCTAGTTGTTCGAACGATCCAGACTACTTGCCCAGCAGTAGCAATTTAAGAAAAAGCGATGATAACAACGAAATATATAAAGGTGAAGCAGCTGAAACAGGGCTTTCTAACATAGCTGTAACAAATGAAGTCGTAAATATTGTTGATACTAATGTTGATATTACTAAAAAAGGTACAGTTAGAAAAAGAAAAAAATTCGAGTTATCTGTTGGTGACAGGAAAATGAAAGTTCGTAGAGTGGTAGAAAATTATTATGTCAAACGTAGTTGCTCAGAAAATAAATGCAGAATAAAATGTGTTTTATTTCTATCGCACCCCCACCAGACAAGAGAGGGACGCATATTCCGCATAACAAACTGAAAGACCAAGTAATTCGTGACTATATTATGTGCTAAAAGCCGTCTTCTTCATCGACTTTACTTACCCAGCGATCATAGCTTTTCTTTGATGCACAAAGATTACATTTTAAGAAATCGAGAAATGTTCATACGAAAAATACAGGGTGGTGGCGAACTTTGTCAAACTTTCAACTTGCACAATCCAAAATTGACAATGAACGTGATGGATGCACAGAATGGAAGTTTCACATAGAAAGAGCCACAAAATCACGTGCAAAATATCGTGAAGATGCCGAAAAAGACTACAACAGCACTGATACAACTAGTATATCATACTGTGCAGATTTGCAGAAGGTAATAATGCTGCCAAGATTAGAAATGATTAAAACACGCAATATTCATCAACCGCCTAATCGTATACAATGAGAGCTTTGTTCCAGTGGGGAAAAACCAAAATATTGCAGGCCTTTTGCCGCTCTCTGGCTCTGGTATGAGGCTTTATTAATGGAGGCCATACACGTTAGGGTTTGCATGATGGTTTTAACCGACAGGTATAACCGAGTTCCATATTACACATATACGTTAGGGTTTGCATGCACAGTTTTGCCATTAACTCTTCTGTTAAGCTACTCTGAGATTGCACTGAATGGTCTTAACGCTGGTTGTTAAAAAAAAAACATTTCTCCTACTTAAATTTGATAAATGAACTGAGATTTAAACCAACAGATTACAAAAATTACGAATGGATGGAAAACTTTATTTGTTGGAACTATTATCATTGATTACTCCGTTAATACAAAGACCAGATACTGTTATGAGGAAAGCAATATCAGCACATGAGAGACTAGCAGTAACATTAAGATTTCTTGCAACAGGAAGAACATACGAGTGTCTCAAATGTTCTGCTATTATATCACCTCAGGCTTTGGGTCGAATAATACCTGAAACATGTGATGCTATGAGAACTATGGCAGCCAAGCTCGCCGGACGCCACACATGCAAGGGTATGCTCGCAGGCAAGCAAAACCGAGAGGCATAAAATATGAATTTTCATATTTTATGCATGCCAGGTTAAAACCATCTTCTTCTTCTTCATGTTCCGCTCCTATCGGAGATTGGAGCAGTTCTTCTAGTGTTCCTGCCAGAAGGACGGTGTCGTCAGCATATCTTATGTTATTAAGTGGCTCACCATTTAATATAAGGCCCTCACTGACTTCGGCAAGCGCTAATTCTGAGATGGCTTCAGTGTATAAATTGAATAACAAGGGTGATAAAATACACCCTTGGCGGACCCCACGGCGAATCTGGATATCCTCGGTTAGTTCGTTTTCAACTTTCACTTTTGCTGTTTGGTTCTAATAGAGGTTACATATGATTCTAATGTCTCTACTGTCTATGTTTTTGTTTAATAAAATTTCTTTAAGCCGATTATGCTGGACTCTGTCAAATGCCTTCTCAAATTAAATGAAACAGGCATATACTTCCTGATTTATATCTAAGCATCTCTGCGAAAGAACACTTACTGCAAACAGTGCATCTCGTGTTACCAGTCCTTTCCTAAATCCCATTTGTGTATTACTTATGCCTTCATCTAATTTCTTATGTATTCTATTGTGAATTACTTTTAAAAACAATTTCAAGACATGACTCATTAAGGTTATGGTGCGATGTTCCTTGCACTCCTTTGCATTATCTTTTTTGGGTAGCAGTATGAATGTTGATTGGATCCATTCTTTAGGTATTATACCTGTTCTATATATGTTATTGAATAGATACAAAAGAAGATCAATAGATTCAGTACTCACAATTTTGAGTAATTCGATAGGAACTTCATCAGGCCCGGGAGATTTACCATCTTTAGCTTGTTTCATTGCATATTCAATTTCTTCTCGTATAATGGCAGGCACAGTACCATCCTTAAATTCTTTTGGTGCTTCTGTTCTCTCTTTGTCTTCAAAAAGTTGTGCTATATATTGTGTCCATCTCTGCATTTTTTTGTTTATATCTGTTATAAGTGCACCACTTTCATCTCTTAGTTGTCTAGTTTGAAGTGTTTATTTCATTCCTGTTAATTCTCTAATTCTTTTACGCATGTTAAAAAAGTCATATTTTTTCTCAATTTCTTCTAGTTCTTGGCACTGCTCATGTAACATTCTCTCCTTAGCTTCTTTTATTCTCTTTTTAATTAATCGATTAGTTTCATTATATTTAATTGGATTTTTTGTTTTGAATGATTTTCTTTCATTCATTAATAGTAGTATTTCTTCAGTCACCCAGTCTTTATGTTTTCTTTTCTTTGGTTTTAAGTTTTCATTAGCTGTTTTAATTATTGCTACTTTTATATTTTCTCATTTCTGATCAATGTTATAACAACTCTTATTCAGTTCTTGGGCATTACGTAGATTTTCAGTAAGAGTTTTTACAGTTTGTTCCTTTGTTTGTGGTTCCCTTAATCTCTTAATATCAATTCTACTTTGTGTGGGTTTATTAACCAGTTTCAATTTGGTTCGTAATGTGACTACTATGGGGTTATGGTCTGAACCGATGTCTGCTCCAGGGTAAGTTTTGGTAGACAGTATAGAATTACGAAATCTTTGTCTAATGAGGACAAAGTCAATTTGATTTCGGATTATTCTATTCGTTGTGTCACGGAGATTTCCATGTATACAATCTTCTTTTTGGTAGCTTAAAAAGTGTATTAACTATTACAAAGTCTTCCGTCTGACAAAATTGTATCAAACGGTCACCACGTTCATTTCTATTTCCTAGACCATATTCCCCCACATATCCATCCACTCTTCCCTGGCCAAATTTGGCATTGAAGTCGCCCATTACTATTGTAGTGTGATGTTTCTTCAATGATTTTAAGACTTGTTCCAAATCATGGTAAAATAGTTCGATAACGTCGTCATCTTTATCTGCCGTATAAACTTGAATAAAATTTACTATACCTTTTTTAGACTGAAGTTGTATTGATAAGATCCTATCAGAATAAGGAGTAAAACTTCTCACAGAGTAATTGACTTTTGCAACTAAGATAGCAACACCATAGCGATGATTGACCTCGTTGTTACCTGCAACCACCTGCAATTAAAACCATCATGCAAATCCTAACGTGTATGGCTTCCATAAAAGTAATAAAGATCAAAATATAATCACGTTCTACAACTTTTTCAAATCAAAGAGACGCATCCAAAATTACCATGTGGCTAGACAATAGCGCGGCCCAAAATAAAAACTTGTCGTTCTTTTCATTTTTACTTTATATGGTAAATTCAAATGAAATTGCTGCAAACGAAATTGCAAATAAATATTTCGAACCAGGTTATACACTTATGGCAGCTGATTCGTTCTGCCATAACGTGGAGTTATCGATGAAGAAAATGAGAAAGTTGTATGACTTTCAAGATTTTGTGCAATCTGTCCAAAACTCTACTCGTCATACGGAAATCTTGCCAATAAAATTGGAGAATTTTTTCATTTGGGAAGATTATTCATCTCAGTATAAACTTGGTAAGATTAATTTTACATCTTATTTGCAAAACATGGTGCAAATAAGTAAGTAAGTGCAGTAAGTTTATATCGAAAGATACTAGGAAAAATATCTTATCTCAGATTAACCCAACCTTGAATTACGTCATCTTGGCCTAGGAGGGCAGTATCAGTCTTACAAAATCCTATGGTTGTAGACTAGCGCGAAGCATTATACTATATTTCCTGTATTTTTATAATTTAAATAATATTTTTATAATTGAATAAAGTAATTTTATTGTTTATTTATTATTTATATTTTAAACAAATTATATTACATTCAAATAATTTAATGAATTATTATTTTTGCTCTGAACGCCACCTGTTGACGTATTAACAAAGCATACGTTTTTTACTTCTGAAGTTCTGACAGACCTGTCAAATTCAAACGGAATATTAAATTATAATAAAATATAAATAAATATCATTTGATAGTAAATTTAATTATTATAAAAACTAATTAAAATGTTTAAAAATAATAATTGTATTTATATGAAATTATTTTAAAACGAGAAGGGTGTTAAAAATTTAAAAAGGTGATTCAATATTGTTACACTACCGAGCATAAAATTAGGGTCACCCCGTAACTTGAATTTATTTTAGAAATTATTATTCTGTTTTAACTATTTTCGGTTGTAACATAGTTTACTAATGGATTTCTTGAAAAAAAAAATTGTTGTCGTTGTTGCTTCGACAAGCGTTTGAGATAAAAAGGGCCCCTTAGCCTAATTACTAAAAACCGTTATCAGCACAGTTTTTGTTTCTATGGTTTTAACGTCAATTGTAAAATTGTTTGTTGTTTAAAAAATTGTTTGTGTATTGTTATCACTGTCAGTGTTTTGCAATGAGCATAAATTCTGTTGTTTCGGTAAGAATTGTGGCAGCGTTAGAAGATGGCCACGGTCAGCACGAAACTGCTAGAAACGTTGGTGTAAGTCTCTCGAGTGTGCAACGAGTATGGCAACGGTACGAAGAGACCGGTCTGCTTACTCGAAGACCTGGTTCAGGTCGAGGCAGGATTACAATAGCTAGAGATGACCGCTTTGTCGTTTCTAGTGCTTTGAGAAACCGAACGGTCACGGCAGTTTCTCTTCGACATCATCTGCAAGAAGTGAGAAATGTAAACATAAGTGAATGGACAGTTAGGAGACGACTTTATGCTGCTGGTTTATCTTCTCGAACTAGAGTAACTGGACCGCCGCTTTCCCGTAAACACCGAATTGCCAGATTGAATTTTGCACAAGAACACTTGGCTTGGACAATGCAGGATTGGAGTCGTGTATTGTTTTCCGATGAATCGAGATTATATCTTACGGGCTCAGACAAACGTGTAAGAGTGTGGCGACGTCCAAGCGAGAGAAGCATGTGTTGCCGAGCGTCTTCCATTTAGTGGAGGGTCAGTTATGGCATGGGGAGGCATATCGTTTGATTCTTGCACGGAGTTAGTCTTTATCGAGAATGGGACATTGACAGCGCATGGGACCTGACACAGATTCTGGAAGACCATGTTTTACCGTTTATGGTTATTCTTGGAGACGACGCAACATTTATGCATGATAAGTTACACTGCTAGGAGAGTTACTGAGTATCTTGACGAGGTTTAAATCACACGATTTGTTTGGCCTGCTCGCAGTCCAGATATCAATCCCATAGAACATGTTTGGGATGAGATGAAGAGACGTTTACGGAGTCATGTGCCGGCCCCCAGAAATTCGAGAGAGCTTCGCGACATATTGGTGCAAGAATGGAATAATCTTCCGCAGAATGTAATTCAAAATCTGATCCAAAGCATGCCTCGTCGTTTGCAGGCTGTTATCACTGCCAGAGGAGGGAATACTCACTACTGAAGTTCTTAAAATTTCTTTTTTTCAACAAAAAGCACATCAAATTAAAATTGTCCTTTTTCAATATTTAGTATATCAAAGGAAAATTCTTCATTTCCATTATTTTTAATAAACTTTAAACGACAAAAACGTTGTTTTCTTTAAGAAATCCGTTAGTAAACTATGTTACAATCGAAAATAGTTAAAACAGAATAATAATTTCTAAAATAAATTCAAATTACGGGGTGACTCTGATTTTATGCTCGGTAGTGTATTAATCGGATAACATTTATGACCTTTAAATTTTAACAACCGCTGCGAATCGAATCTTTTATTGAGAAATGTTCTTTTAATTTTTTACTTCTTATTTAATGTCTGTATTTTATATACTTATTTTTCGTACAGGTCCTAATTTAAACCTGCTTGGAATAAATATATGATGAACAGTTGATCGAAACTTGATGATGAAATATATGAGTTGAAACAGTTGATGAAATATATGAGTTGATCGAGAGTAGTGAATCTATGTGAAGAACCGCTATTTTATGACGACACCATCTTGTGGCGCTAGTTCCGTGACGCTTGCCTCAGCATTTTACTATGGGAAAAAAGTAATACAACGCCAGTATAGAAGCTTCGCTTCAATAATAGACTTAATTTTTATTTGTAACCTCTAAAAGTTGGTTCATTATTATTTATTGTTTGTAATTTCTTTTTTAATTTGTTTAAATTTCCATGAGATAAGTAAATAAAATGGTCATTGCTACATGCAAATTCTGATCTGATTTAATTGTGGTTAGATGTTATAATACATCAAACGTTTATAAAAAACTGACGTTATTATTTTACTTCTTATCTTGTATGTTTATTCTATTTATATACGATATTTTGTTTGGTTTATAATCATTATCATTCCATGATTATGATGATTACACATGAAAGTTATATACTTATTTATACATATTTTTATTATTTCCATTTTACTTAAAGCGGCTTTTCTTTAATTGAAAAGCAATCTTATAGGTCAATAAGAAGAAAACAGTAATAATACGTCCCCTTTCTTTAAGTGCTTCGCTTTCCCCATCTCGTTTATCTTATCGCCCACTATTGTATACTCAATTACATTGTAGGAAAGCCTCTCTTTACTGTAATTAGTTAATTGCCTATTGCTAGATGTTAATTAAATACTATTTCATTTTCTCAACACAACAGGACAGTTTTATTATAACGTCCGACATATTTGACGGCCCAACCGATATTTTATCGCACCATTTATTCTACCGAGAATATTGGACTATATACACGTAGTCATTTAGGAAAGATGTTTAAATTGCATTTAATTACAGCCTAAGATACATATTGCTAGGGTTCAGATATAAAATTTTGCATTTTCTAACTTACATATATGTATTTGCATAATTTCAGAACTTGTGTAGATAAATGCATATTGGAAAACAATTAAAAAAAATAAAGCATATTTTGGGTTTTGAATATATATATATATATATATATATATATATATATATATATATATATATATATATATATATATATATATATATATATATAATATATATATATATATATATATATATATATTTCAGGATCCAACTTGTAAATACGACGGTTATCTCCATATTCCCGTTCTCCTACGCCAATCAACCCTGTCCAAGGTATGCTCCTCCTCTAAACCTTCTAATTCCTTCATTCCTTGAGCGTCGAGGTCTACCTCTTTTTCTTCTTCTAGTGGGCTTCCAGTTGTGAAGTTTTTGGGTTCAACGTTCGTCAGGCATTCTCAATAGGTGTCCAAACCATTTTAAACCTCCTCTTTCTATTCTGTCAATGACCGTTTCTGTAGCATTCATGTTATTTCTTATAAATTCGTTTGTCTTCCTTTCCAGTCTTGATGTTCTAGCACTTCTTCTCAAATAATCCATTTCAACTGCCAACAATCTTCTCTTCAGGTCTGCATTAATTGTCCATACTTGAGAGCCATAACAAAGAACTGATTTAACCGTGTTTGCCCTATTCTTTCTTTTGTCCCTTTTGGAAATGTTGCGATCCCACCATAAGGAGTTCAGACATCCTACAATTTTACGTCCCTGATTAATTCGGTGTTTAATTTCGGTTTCTCCCAAGCCGTTCTTATCAATGAGTGCACCAAAATATTTAAATGTTTCCACTTGTTTGATTTCCACGCCTATCAACACTTCAAACATTACATCTGAATTGTTAACTAAATATTCTGTTTTCTTCGTCTGACTTGTAACCCCCATTTTACAAATTCTCTGTACAGACGCTTTATCATAAATTCTAGATCATACGAATCTTGAGCTAGGACGAATCCGCAAAGTTCAGGGAGAACAGTACGTCATTTCTTATGGGGATTCCCATTCCCTGACAGTGGTTTTTACAATTTTGGAGGGCTGCCTCAATATATAAATTAAACAGTAAGGGTGACATACTGCATCCTTGTCTTAGTCCTTTAGTTACTTTAATTGGCTCTGATAACCTATTTCCGATTTTTAGGTAAGTAGTGTTATCGCTGTATGGTTCTGTGATTATTAGTAAATGGTATGGACTAATGCCTAGTTGTTGTAAAGCTTGCAACAATTTAAGTCTTGGAACTGTATCATACGCCTTTTCTAGGTCGATGAAGGCTAGATGTACTTCGGTACAACCGCTATTTTTTTTTTTCTATTAGTTGTTGGAGTATAAACAAGTTATTAATGTAAGATCTACCAGGCGTAAATCCACTTTGGTCTTCGCAATTAGATGTCCTACATCATCTTGTATTTTTCCATTTATTATCTTTTCAAACAATCTCCCGAAAGTAGGTAGGACACTTAAAGTATCCCACCCTAGGGCGCACGTATGATATTTGACTCGAAGAGGATAAGTAAGATCTTGCAAAAAAGGCATCAGGACAACTTTTCGACCACCTAGAAATATTTCAGAATCTCTGCCTCCTCTCAAAGATCCACCACCAGCTCTTTGTTGTTGTTTATCAAATTTACATATGCTAGATATTCTGTTTTTTGTTTAATTAATTTATATATGAACCAAATAAACCTACCAAGTCAGTCCTGTTTTCGATATATGTGAAGTTATTGACGCTGTAAATTCAAATACTCATTAAAATAAGTTCTATCACTCCAAACCTAACGAAGTAATTAGGTTTTTTGTACGATTTAATTAAAATTGACATAACAGTAAAATTACATTCATATTAATTACGGTAATAAAATATGAGGATTATTTTGCGTGAATAAAATGCTGTTACAATACAAAAAAATAGCTATTACTGTGATAAGATTTGTTAGTGTACATGAACGTTATCGTAAATATTTATACAATTACTAAAACATTTGTTTTTAGAAAACCAGAACAAATATTCACTGGTATCGAATTAAAAAGTTCAGTCGAGTCTCACAGTAAGTTGAATATGCAAAAAACCTTGATTTTGCATTTTAAAACATGTTTATTCATGTACTATCTGTGGAATATAAATCCAAGTTTATTATGTAAACGATTATGTAAAGTGTTAAAATTGATTTATTCCTTCTTGGTTAAAAATCACGTAATTATCCACGATCTCTAAACTGATATATTAATAAAAATTAGTAAAAGTGTCAAGGTGAGACATGACAATCGTAATATTTGGACAGGTATAACAATACTTGTAAATAAATAAAATTAAATACAATAATAAAGGTGAAATAATGATTGATATTTTAAAACCAGAACAAAAATTTACTTTATCTCTAAGTTCCTTCTGCTATCGGAGGTTGGAAGTCAATTACGGCGATTTTAACTTTATTCACAGCTGGCTTGAATAATTAAGTGTAACTCATATTAAACCACTGTCGTAAATTTTTAAGCCAAGAAATTCTAGTTCTTTCAGTACTACGCCTCCTCTTTATATTTTCTTCCATAATTAGTCGTTGCATTGTATATCTAGTTCCACCCATTGTACGACCAAAGTAATTCAGGCATACCTATCAGACTTGCAAAATCCCATATATTGTCTCTCTTGGGAAACCTAGTAGAAAATTCTGATTGTCTGACTAAGCACTACTGATACTAATGATAACGAAATTACAATGTCTGAAAATGTTTAAGCACTACTGATACTAATGATAACGAAATTACAATGTCTGAAAATGTTGCACCAATTGCAACTGTTAAGGTAATTTGTAAAAAAATTAAAAACTCAGAAATGTTAAGCTTACACTTCACATTTTGCGACTCATTAAATTTACACATGACCATTTCCAAATTGGATTTAAAAACTAGATAGAACTCTACATTGGAAATGCTGCCCTATACGTTACATTTTAAATGTTCAAACCTTCCTCAAGGAAGACAACCTTCTTGAAAACCACATAATCAATAATGGTTGACAATTTTTTTAAAAAGCTCGAAAGATTTTGGTGCTCTAAAAATAAGCATGGTAGTAATATTATTTCTGCTCACATGCAAGATTCCTTAAACCTATTAACTACCTGATGTTCGAAAGAATGAACACATATTCACACAGGAAATTTAGATTTAATGTACATATTGTACATCAAGCAAATCTCACCATTAGTGCAACAAATGCTTTTTGGATGCTACCTACACTTACTTGTAAAAAATTTAATTTCAAATATCAAAAACCTATTCCAACATCTACAGTGGTGTTAAAAAGTCCTGCATCACCTGAGCGTCTTATACTTTTTGAGGTTTAACACAAGTTTTTTGTATATTTTCGCTAATTCATTTTAAGTTTGCGCTTGTAATTATCATTATAGGTATACTTACTAATGTTTTTTTAATTACTAGCTCAATATTCTACAGAAAAGATTTAAATAATCTGATTGAAGGGATTTCCCATAATCCGAGAAAATTATGAGGTGATTACTAAGTCGTTAAAGTACTATTAAATTGAATCTTAATAACAAATTTGCCACATATTTTGACTATATAAACACTGTAGTTACCCTAACACATTTATTCGCTCTTAGATTTTTGATAAAAAGGTCAAAATGTCATCCCAGACCAAACAAACTAAATTATCGGACGAAAAGCATTTTGAAATTATTTTTCACCATAAAAACGACAAATCTGGTCGCGAAATAGCATCCGCAGTAAACTGTAATCAATCTACAGTAATTACAGGCATTAAGAAATATGCTGAACAAGGAAAAATCGACGACAGACCGCGTAGTCGCCAACCAAAGAAACTGTGAGACTGTGGGAACCACTGTGAGAAAAAGACTGCTTAGTTTTCACCGTTTGAAATGGGCCAAGGAACATCGAATCTGGACAGCAGAGCAGTGGCAGAGTGTACTGTTTAGTGATGAATCCACTTTCAATATTAATAATCATGCTGGAAATGCCTACGTCAGAAGATTTCCTGGTGAAGAATTTTCTCCAAAATGTGTTCTTCCCACAATTAAACATCCAACCTCCGTTATGATATGGGGTTGCATGTCCGCTCGAGGAGTTGGTCGCCTGCACGTTGTCTCTGGGATGATGAATGCTACCAAATATATTGAGGTATTACAGAATAAGATGCTGCGTAGTGGAAAAGACCTGTTTGGCGAAGAAAAATTTATTTTTCAGGATGATAATGCTCCTTGCCATACAGCAAAATTGGTTAAAGTTTGGATGGAGAGTAATGAAATTGATAGGATGGACTGGCCAGCGCAATCCCAGTACCTCAATCCCATCGAGAATTTGTGGCAAAGGATATCAAACATAATTTCCAAAAGCAAACCCACAAATAAAACGAAATTAATCGAATCTCTAATCCACGCTTAGCATCACTGTATTTCCATGGAGGAACTGCAAAAATTAATAAATACCATGCCCAAAAGATGTGAACTAGTTATTAAAAACAATTAACAAGGCCAATTAAATATTAAAATTAGTTTAAATTACTTCAATGTGATACAATATCGTCTTGATGTAAATAGCCTAATTTTTGTAATATTGAATAAAAAATTTTCCGAAGTACATTTTTTTTCTTAATCAAAATTTTTGCTGTGTTTCCATTTTATAATATTGTGTTTAAGTGCTTGTTTGCAAAAATTATTTAAGGTAAATGCCTTAAACTTCTATTTTCATGTATTTGGTAAGGTGATGCAGGACTTTGTAACACCACTGTATATATAAAAAAATGCTGAAAAAATTTTGAAAATTTGCTTCTGAGAAATCGGAAATTATTATTAAATATTGTTTAAGAAATTTTTAACAATTTAAATAATTTTTATTTAAATTGCTATAATTTAATATATATATATATATATATATATATATATATATATATATATATATATATATATATATATTAAATTATAGCAATTTAAATTGTTAAAAATTTCTTAAACAATATTTGATAATAATTTCCGAATTTCCGATTGATCAGAAGCAACGTTAATTTAAATAAGTAATTTCACTAGAATCCGCTGGTTTTTCTTTCTCTTTTGACATTCAAAACAATTATGGTAAAAATAAAAACTGAAAAGCCGAAGAGAAATGAAAACCTTCTTATGTATCATGGTAATACATATCGGCATACCAAAATCGCATGTATTCATTTCGTAGGTTCACCATAAAAGGAAAAGAAACTATTAATCCGGTATCTCGCAGAAGGTCGTTCAGAAACAGTCATAGAAAGTATGTCTACATACTCCATAAGTATCTACCAAATCATTAATTTAATTAACTACTGTAATGAACAAAACTAGATACTACAAGAAAATTAATAAAAACATTTTTATTAATCAGGTTTAAGTAGGTAAACGGTATATCTCACGAAGCAAATATATTATCAACTTGATCGTCAGGTTCACATAAATAAAACTCTGAGATTGATCCAGTTTACAAGTTACAATAATACTGTTTACGGCAATGCGTTTAAATAAGTAATATTGGCATAGGTATTTTAGGATGAACTTATTTGCAATATTAAACAATTTAAGAAGAATATTTTGTATTTGAAACTGCAGAATATTGTATTACTCACTCAAACAATAAATAAAATTTGCTTTTAGAAAGACTATTTTGTCTTTAAAACCGTAATTATACAGTCATTAAAAACATACAAAGAACTGGCAAAAGATATTTTCGAGCATTTTTTAACGAACGAGTTTGTAATTCAAGTTTCATTATGTTTTCCAGTCTCATAAAGAAAGGTACACATACTCGTATTAAAAACTATTTTAGAGAGTGGAAATGGGTAGGTATAGAATCAGTAAACAAATTAGATTGACACGGGAATCCAACAACCTAATTTACAAATATAGAAAAGTACAATCATTGTTTTCTGAAGATAATCAAACCAATATTAAACAGCGTGTGAGCAAAGCTACTGGAGTATCTGTGCACATAGTAGAAATGATAATTCAGCAAACGAATATGTTAACAAACGCAGATTCAAATAATCCACAAAAATTTTTACCCAAATTGCTTGCTTGCTTTGTCTTCTCTAAATCCCTTGTCTTCCAGAACTTATTCAATGAATTCTTTGCTCTTTTTTCAATTAACAAATCTACATTTACTAAACCAAAGAGAATATTGTATACCGTTATGGAGAAGGAACCGGAAACTAGGTGCCAAGAAACTAACGATAGGCCAATGATTTTATTTACTTATTTTATCTATATATGTATCTATCTTGTAACAGTCCCCTAATCTTAATTATCCGTTATTATTATAGACCTGTGGTCTATTTCTGTTTACCTGTAGATTTATCACTAAGCTCTGATTATGTGTTCTCAAAGTTCAACAATTATTAAATTCGTTAAGTCAATGTCAGAATGATTATAAAACAACCATTGACATAATTAGCTTTTAAAATATTTCCTTCTGCTTTCTTGAGAATATTGCCTTTGCAATTAATTTTTGCCTATACATAGTAAATTTTATTCTTCTTTTTTTTTCTACTTCTTGGAGATCTTTCTATCTGTTTAATTCTGAAGCTGCCTCTGGTTAATTTCCTAGGAGGTAGATTGCCAACTATCTCTCCATCTTTTAGGTGGTCTTCCGGAAAGTCTTGAACCGGGCGGGTTGTTTTCTAGGGCAATTTTTAGGAGTCTATTCTCATCCATTCGTCTTACATGATTGTACCACATTCTCTTTTACGGTGCCTTCCACATCTTACAATATCTTGAATTTTGCACTGCTCTCTGACGTTTATATCTCTCACCCCTCTTGTTTTGCCCACTATTGTTCTTAGGGTTTTCATTTCGGCAACCCTTAGCGTCTGTTTCGTTTTGTTGGTATCTTCGCGCACTTCTATGCCATATGCCATGATCGGTCGTATGCAAGTCTTGTAGATTCTAATTTTACTATCTGTGCGCATATACGGGTGTGACCAAACTATCTCCCGCAGACATCCCGACAATGCGGATACTTTGTTGATCTGACTCCTTAGGTCCTTTACTGGGTCGTGTGTGCTTGATATATCTATGCCCAGATATCTGAATTGCATCACCTGTTCTATGGGTTTGTTCTCAACCACTAACTTACATCTGAGCGGATCTTTTGTTACTGTCATACATTTAGTTTTGTTAGTAGAAATGGTCATATTTAGTTGGGTTTATATAAGAGCTGTCTCTGAAGATCATCTTCTGATTCGGCAATAATTGCTGCATCATCTGCGTAACACGCCATACCAATTCTTTTGTTGCCCATTCTCCATCCGAGATTGAGAGATGTTACTTTGTTTATAATTTTGCACATGAGTAGGTTAAACAAGAAGGGGCTAAAACTGTCGTCTTGTCTAATTCCTCCCGGAATATTTCCAGTGAATTGGTCTCCTGCGCTAACTTTGGTTACATTATTGTGATTTAGGTTATGGACTATGTTATATTGGTCGGTGTTTTATTTTCTATTATTATATTTAGAATGTCTCCCAGGCGAACCCTGTCAAACGCCTTCGTCAGATCAATGAAGCAAATATACGCTGGCATGCCGAACTCTATAGTTTTTCTTTTATTTGTTTTATTATGAATACTGCATCTGTTATAGACCGCCCTCTTGTAAGACCGCCTTTCCAATTTGTCCTTAAGAATACTCGTGCAAAGTTTCATCGTTGCATTTAAGAGGGTTATTCCTCTGTAGTTTTGTGGGCAATTTTTTTGTCCTTTTTTAAATATGGGGATTGTGATGCTCTTATGCCATTCCTCTGGTGTTTCTGTGTCGTTTAAGATTTTGTTAAATAGTTGTGACAGTTTACTTGCAAGTTTCATTGCCTCCATATTTTAAGAGTTCATTGGGTATACCATCTGTTCTAGGTGATTTTCTGTTTTTTAGCTTCTTGATCTTTGCTTGTACCTCTTTTTCATTGATTGTAGCACTTATATCTGCTTTGTATTCGTTTATATTCAGCGTTTCTTCAGTATTATATAGCTCCTTAAAATGCTGTTGCCATGTCTCTATAGGTACTCCTTTGGTCTGCACGAACTCGTTAACTGGTTTTTTCCTGTTCCGAAGCATTTTCCATACTTTCTTTTGGGCACCATGTAGGTCGTAGTCCATGTCCTTGGTGAATTTAGCCCAATGTTCTCTTTTGATTGATTTTATTCTTGCGTTTACTACGTTTCTTACTTGGACATATTCTGCGAGAGCTTCTTCCGATTGTGTGCTTTTACCTCTTGAAAAAACCACGGTTTGGTGTGGTTTATCGCCCTCGTGTTAATTTTCTGCTTTTCAATTGCTTCTTCTGCTGCTTGGTTGATGCATTTTCTGATTTTTTGCCAAGTATCTTCTACTCCCCATTCTGGTTGTAACTCGATCTCTTTTAGTTTGCTGGTAATCCTGTTCTCATAAAGGAGTTTTGTACTCTCTGTTGCTAGAGCGACTCTATATTGTGTTTTTGATTAGCATTGGGGGTTTTCTGTTTCGTTGCGGACGTTCTAGTAGCATCTTGCACAAAACAAGGTTGTGATCGGTCCCAAGGTTAGCAGATGTTAGGGCTCTGACTTCAAGTACTCGTGACGGTGTTATCACTCGATTTGTGATTATGTTGATTCTTATTTCATTTCTAGCGCAAAAGTCTATTAGTGCTTCGCCGTTTTCATTAATTATTTCGTCGTTGTACTTTTGTTTTATACCTGGTATGACATCATTTCCGATCCATGCATTAAGATTCCCTAATACGATAATTTTGTGTTTAGCATTTATGATATCTACGGTGTTTTGTAGTTGCTAAAAGAATTTTCAGTTTCTGCTGTGGGCTTAGATATGTCTGGGGCATATGTCCTTATCAGGTGTCTTGTGATGTTACGCATTTTTAAAGAGATTCTTAATAACCTATCGTTGATGTATTTGATATCTTCGATGCTTTGCGTGTATTTATCGTGCAGCAAAATTCCGACTCCTGAATGTGCTTTTTCTTTTTTAGCTTTTCCGCTGTATATGAGTGTAAACTCTCCATATTTTGATGTTCCTTGGGCTTTTTTCTTTGTTTCGGAGATTGCGCAGTTGGCAATATTGTGTTTCTTCTTTTCTATTATGATCTCCTGGTCTCTTCCGTTCCACGACGTTATGTTCCAGCACGCGATTCTTGTGATGGGGTGTTTAAGTTTTCGTTTACCAATTCGTTTTTCCGTTGTCATAGAGCGTGTCGTCATCTGATAGTTCCGTCCGGTATCCGAGGCAATCCGAGGTAAATTTTATTAAATATGTAAATCTATTTTTTGTTTCTGTACAATAGTTTTGTTAGAAACTTTTTCCTACTATATGTGAGTGTGTGTATGTGTGTGTGTGTGTGTATGTGTGTGTTTCATTTGGATTTCAGATGGTATCAACTTATGATTGTTTCCTATATCTGCTGATTTAGTGCTCTTGCACTAGACTATTTGATTCACTCATTATTTGATTATATGAATTACCATATTACTAAAACAAAACAAATACAAACAGTACTTTGGAGACAGATCGTGATAAATTCACATTTTTTACAAATTATAAATAATATCTATTCGACAGTAAAAAGGATTTCCTTTTCCTTTATTATTTTGCAACAATTAATAACAATGCTAACTTTACATGTAACCTGTTCCTACGACTACTGCAATATCCATATAATTTATTTACTTATAAGTTTATTGTCTAAGAAAACAAAGATTCAATACAATGGAGTGATGAACCCAAATTTGAAGTGTGTGTTGGAGACAGTAGGAGTCGCATCATTCGTAAAAAAATGAAGCTTTCTATCCCGACGGTCTAAAGAAAAAGTCAAATTTCCTGCATCTGTCATGATCTGGGACAGCATGTCATCTAAAGGTGTGGGAAAGTTACATTTTATCGATGGGATTGTAAACACGGACAAATATTTGAATATTTTAGAAAAATCTCTTTTACCGATTATGGAACACCGTTTAACATTAGCGGAAGATTTTGTCTTCTAACAGGACGGCGCAGGTTGTCATACCTCAAAAAAGAGTTTAAAATGGATTGAAGATCATCGCATACCACTTCTGAAATGGGTTTTTAACAGTCCCGACTTGTCCCCGATAGAGACTTTGTGGCGTGAAATGAAAAAAGCTTTGAGAAAACATCCTGCTAGGTCCATCAACGAATTGAAGAAAAAATTGCAAGAAATATGGGATTCGTTTACATTAGAATTTTGTCAGAACTTGGTAAAAACTATGCCTCTATGAATTGTGGATGTTATTAAAAATAAAGGGGATGTAACTCGGTGGTAAACTTTTACATTTTTTTTGTCCTACATATTCTATGCGTTTTTTAAATTTATTATTATTCTGTTTAATCAATAGTTTTCATTAAGTTATAAAATATTTTCTATAACTAGGAAATTCAAAAATGTTGTTCGATGCATTAAAACTTCTAAAATTTACGCTGCGCTTTTATTGTTGTTCCCTAAAATTTAATTTTCTTATCAATCTAACGTTGGGTATTTTTTTATTATTTTTTTTAACCTATTTAACCTTTTTTTGTGACGGTACACTAAAAATTCTTGAACTTCACATTATAATAGTTCAAATACCAAAAAAGTTGTATTTAGCCTCAGAGATTATTGTTTTATACTCATTATTGAAACAATCAACTCTTCCTGTAATTTCTAAACAATGACTCTAATCTACGGTGACTGTAATTGAGAGAAAGTGGCATTAAGCAATCAAAACCATTATTATTACATCAACGTCAGTTTGACCAGGTACAAGAAAGTCTGTTAATACCTACGAAGAATAATCTAACCTTATGTACTGTACTAGTTACAGGTAAATTGATGAAGTAATTTGTAATTACGCAAAAATATTATTTACTTAGGTAGATAACGCGCAAACCGATATGATACTTAGTGTTGCACCACAAATGGCTAGGTGCATTACGTATATGACACATATTAATTTAATTCTGTTTACTTATTGTGACATAAACATATTGTAATTCACAATAAAATGAATTTGATAAAGAAATATCTTTTGTTTAAAAATTGATTTAACTTTTATTTAACTAATTTAATATTTTAACATCCTAGCGCAGTGGATACTAGTTTTTTAAGAATTTGCAAGCGGATACCCAATCACAAGAAAATTTCTGTGAAAAATATCGACTCGTTCCTATCTGAAGAAGAAGAAAAAAGTAACAATATCAAATATGAAGCTTCATTATAATTAATTGAAAAGAATTTTATGTTCTAATATCTTTATTTTAGGCTCTTGTTTCCGAGTATACGTTGCCTGTTCCAACTCTTTGTACAGTGAAACTTCTCCATAACGGAAACCAACCCGCAACGGGGAAAAATAATTTTCCGTTGTATAGAGTTATCGCTTAATCAATTGAAATAAAAAGGAAGTTTCGATTTGCTTGATCTTTATTTATAAATGTTCGTGCATATTTGCATAAGTATCTCTTTCTCTAGTCGTTTCCCCAAAAAACCAAAACAGGAACCAAAAAAAATAAATGACGTAAATGAAACGGTAGCAATAACGGCAATGGACAAGGAGACGATTGGGATTAAAAACAAGAAAATGAAAACTAATTTGGGAACATGGAACGTAACAGGCACTTATAAAAAGGGAAAACTTAATTAATTAGAGAAACAAAAAAATATGAAATAGATAGATTAGCTTTACAAGAAACAAAACAATTAGACACAGAAATAGTAGAAATAGATGATATAGTATTTTTTAAAAGTGGGGGGAGTAACAGATTGCTAGGAACAGGCTTTATCATACAGAGAAGATGGAAAACCAGAGTGATGAATTTCAAGCCGATATCAGATAGAATATGCACAATCAGGTTAAAAGGGAATCAACGAAACATAAGCATAATAAATGTACATGCACCAATAAAAGACGCCACCGAAGACGACAAAGATGCATACTAGAGAGAGAATATGACAGACTACCAGCATTTGATATCAAAATAGTAATGGGAGACTGCAATGCTAAAGTGGGAAAAGAGGATATATACGAAAGTATAACAGGAAAATACAGTAAACACGATGTATCAAATGATAACGGTCAAAGAATTATAGGTTTTTGCAACAGAAAGACAAATGGTAATAAAAAGCACACACCAAAGTAGAAAAGATATGTATATATCGTAAAGGAACGTGGATTTCCCCGGATAAAAGGACAATAAATCAAATAGACCACATATTAATAGAGAAGAAGCACGCCCATAATATAATAAATATAAAAAGCATGAGAGGAGCGGAATGTGACTCAGATCACTTTTTGGTAAGAGCAGGTTATAAAATGAATGCTAATATAAAAAAAAAGAGAATCAAAGGGACAAAGAAATCAAAAAATAATTCAACACAGCAATACTAAAAGATAATACGATACAGAAGAAGTACGAACAACGAATAACCAGCAGACTAAACGAAGAACCAGAAACACTACACCCGGATGAAATGTGGGAAAGCATAAAAGAAGCAGTTTTAGACACCAGTAAAGAAACCTTAATTAAAAGTAATAGAAAACAAAAAGCAAAAGAATGGTATGATGAGGAATGTCATCATTAGCCAAAATAGCAAAAATAGCAGAAGAAATTAGAAAAATAAGAACAAAAAACTTTAGAAATAATAGTGACATTAGCACACAAGAATATAGAGAATTGAGAAGAGAATATGCCGAAATAAAAAAAGAAAATACAACGAAGAAAAACTCAAAGTGATACAGGAAAAATTCAAAAAAAGGAAAAGAAAGGTAAAAGATCCTTTTACCAGGAAACAAGAAATGGAAAGGGGATATCAGAAATATAACTCATATATGAAAAATGAGGAAGGAATATTAATAAATGAACCTGGGGGAATGATGAGAAAACAAAACTTGGAACAACCAGGAAATTGAAGATGACCATATAGTAATAGAAAAACCTACGAGGACAGAAATAGAAAATGAAATAAGAGGACTAAAAAACAATAAAAGCCCAGGAATAACAGAAATATCGGCGGAAATGATAAAGGCAGGAGGAAAAGAACTACACAAGGAGATACATAGCCTGATAAAAAGTATATGGGAAACAGAAAGAATGCCAGGAGAATGGGCCAGAGCAAGGATATGCCCTATACATAAAAAAGGTAATAAAATGAGATGTGAAAATTATAGAGGTATCGCGTTGCTAGAAGTCGTGTACAACATATTGACTAACATCATAAGAAAAAAGGTGAATCAATACACGGAAAAGATATTGGGCGAATATCAGGCATGATTCAGAAGTAATAGGTCGACGACAGATCAAATATTTACGTTAAAAGAAATCCAGACTACGTGCTACGAACATAAAATAGCAGTATACGTCCTGTTCGTCGACTTTAAACAGGCCTACGATACGGTAAAGCGTCAAGAGATACGCAGTAATGAAAGAAATGGGCCTACTAATTAAAATCGTCAGGATGGTAAAGATGACTATGGAAACTCCACAAACGAAATAGCATGGAAGGCACATAAATCAAATACTTTTGAAACAAAGGAAGGATTAAGACAAGGAGACCCACTATCAACGACTCTTTCTAATGTAATACTGGAAGGAATAATTAGAAAACCTAAAATAAACACACAGGAAACGATTTTTAAAAATGGCCATCAATGTATAGCATTCGCAGATGATCTAACACTATTAACAACAAGTAAGAAAGGGATAAAAAATTAATGAACAATATAATAAAAGAAGCAAAAAATTTTGGTCTTCTCATAAATGAGGAAAAGACAAAATACATGATAATGGGAGAAAAAGATAAAGAAAAAGAAGACAATTCCACATTGGAGATAGAAGGAGAAAATTCATGTGCGTTGAAAGGAGTTTCAGAATTTACTTACCTGGGTGTAAAAGTAGATGAAAAGGGACATGGGGAAGGGGAGATAAAAGCAAGAATAGCAAAAGCAAACAAAAAGTATGAAGCATTGCGCCCATTAATGAAATCCAAATATGTCTAAAGAAAAACAAAAATAAGAATCTACAAAACAGTTATCAGACCTACAGCTACATATGCATGTGAAAGATGGGTGCTTAAAAAATCAGAAATAGACCTTTTAGAAAGATGGGAGAGGAAAATACAACGAGCAATATATGGAGGCGTGAAAATAGATTTACAATGAAGAAGAAGAAATAATAAGGAACTTGAAGAACTATATAATGAACCAAAAATAACGATGGCAATCAAAGCACAGAGAATCCGATACTTAGGACACATCGAAAGAATGGAAAAGGCGAGAATGCCAAAAATGGTTTTATTACGTAAACCAATACAAAAAAGAAGAATAGGAAGACCAAGAAGGAGATGGAAGGACAGCGTATATGAAGACTTAAAAAAAATAATATTGTAAACTGGAAAGAAACAGCTTTGGACAGAAAACAACGGAAGGAAGTGGTGAAGAAATGTATGGAAAGACTATAAGGAATATTAAGTATAGTATTAAGTGTTTTATATAAACAAAGTAATATTGTATATATTATAGTAGTATAGGATATAGCATTATATATAATATTTAATAGTAATATTGTAAGTAAAAATTAAATCTTTCAGCCCTAGGCCTTCAAAGCCTGTTGAGCTTAATAAATAAATAAATTTAGTATCGAGGGGGGTGGTTCAAGAAAATAAGATGACTAAACGTACATAAAGTAACCCCTATATTCATAAGAAAAATATTAAAGATGTAGTAAAAAACAGAAACAGAAAAAAGCTCCTGGATGGAATTCTCGGAGTTCTTTTGTCAGCAATGGGATAGTACACGCTAAATGAAAAATAAGATTGTGTTATATATAGGTACGCATTACAGAATTATTAAGTAATGTTCTGTTTCCCTTTTTAAATAAATCCACTACTTTAGAGTATGTTAGCCAATATTTGCAACAATGTGTAAATATTTGGATATAGTTTTTGCATCTACTAAGCATTCCAAAGCCGATTTTGCAATAGGGAAGGTGAGGCGCATAGCTGCTTCCCACATTTCAATTCAAGTCCTGTCACTTCAACAGTTAAAAGTTGGGATAGACTCTAAGAACAACTTCTTAAATCAACATGTCGCAATCGCAAGCACAGCGGAACTTGCTCCACACGCGCAATATCAGTCGTCTTATCAGCGAGAATCGAAAAAAAAATCCGATGATTTTCTTCTTCTTCTTACGGTGCCTATCCGTTCTGGATGTTGGCGATCAGCATAGCTATCCTAACTTTACTTGCAGCTATTTGGAATAGTCCGGTTGTAGACGAATTAAACCACTTTCTTAGGTTTTGGTTGACCGATGATCTTATGTTGAATAATTTCACCACAAATGTCAATTATTTCATTTTGGATTTGAGGGCTCGTGTAAAGGGCATTATTATAAGCAATGATCAAATGCTCAGAAAGATCTTTATCCCGAGATTCGGCTGCGTACCCAACAGTTCTCGAAAATGACCATCAAGTGTTGTTCAGACTGATGTAATGTGGATCCGTCCCGAATCAGTTTCTCTTAAAGTATACCTTATTTGCAGCAAAAAATTATTCCTTTACGATAGGGGTTACTTTCTTTCGGTTTTCCTATTGTTGTCTGTTATTGTTTTCAGAAGACAACTGCTCATTGACTGAAAAAGCCTGTTAAGCCTTTTAATTTTATGAATGGTAATATCTTAAATATTCGGGGTGGGGGGATTGCACCCCGAAAACCTTCCCCTGGCTATGCCCATGTACCAAACGAAATCAGTTTCTATACTATTTCAGAGCCACTTCAGATTCACAGATTCACTTCAGAGCCAATTTTCCATTATGAAACCTTCAATTCAAATATGGTAATTTCAAATGCATCCCAATAGAAATGAGTAGATTTTATTTAAAAATATTACACACTTTTTTAAATTCACCTTGGAGTATACTTCTCTACTTACTGTATTATTTTAAGTAAAGTTACCTTTTTCAAAAATTTAATCCAAATGTAATTTCCAAATGACTATTGACGAGATCATCAAGAGGTTTAAAAAACTTATAAGGAGACTACTAAACAACGCAAAAAGCATAATCCATCAATTAACCTTCGAACAAGATTTACTTTATTTAGGAAATACCTACGCATCTACCAGAATACTTAACTTATTATTTTTTATTTAAATAATTTATTTATGTGGACTTCATATTCGTGTTTATCGTCTGTGTAAATAACGAAACAATAGAAAATTGTCATGGGACAGTTGTCTTCAAGTTACCTGTAGATAATTATTGTTGATAATATGATAACTGTTTACTTATTATAATTTGAATTGCAGATTTTTAAAAATAAAAGTGCAAACATAATTGGAAGCCAAGAAATTAACATACGTGTAAAAGAGCAATAACAATCCTTGTTTTTCCACTTTGCACAGCAATGGTACTGATGGTAGTCGTCTTCGACATTGCCGCTGAACTTGATGGTATTTCGTCCAGTCTGGTCCCATTTTCAACCGGTCCTCTTGCCGCATCCATTTTTAATATTTATGTCTTCTTGTCACTTAACACATAACACTTATAAAGTAGTTTATAATTAGGAACTTCGATCACTATTTCAAAAATTATATCCGAAATACAGCTATTCAAAATTTTTCAGTATTTTGGCAAGTGTGTTGGCGAGTTGTATTTCTGTCTGTCGTTTTCTTAAATTCGTTTAACCGTTTCGTTTCGTCGTGATTCGTAACATTTGATACCTACAACGCGGAGCCGCGAAACACACTGAGCTTCAACTTTTGTGCCGACCTCCTTCCACTCTATAAACAATATCGCATCGCGGTGATGACCACGCGAACAAGTCTGATGATCGTCTCTTGTTTTCTCTTTTGACTGCGAAATTCTCTGCACAGCTACGGCCGCCGATGCAGAATATCTATGTTTCTTTCAAATATTTTAGTTGCAGGTTCTAAAAATAAATTGTATAAATTTTGAGCGCAAATTTAGAGGAAAATTATCATGCTCTCGTAAGTCTGTAAGGTGCTTAGGATGTGAATTGTACAGCACAAATTTATGGAATATGATCAGTAGTAAGTAATTCAATGGTGAGCATTGAAATATACAAAAACATTTTTATAGTTCGTCCGCTCGTTCTTTGCACATGTATGGACATTATGTACGAATTATTTTTAGATTGTGCTCCTTTTCTACCCACAGAACCTAAAATAGTAAATTTAAGGCGCTTTTCCGCCCATAATACAATATATTAATCAAATACAGTCATATTGTAAAGAATAGTATTCATCATCAGTAGCATTACAACTAAAGTCCTTTTACCCTATAACGGTCGATATGCAATTAAGATATGATCAGTGGGTCTTAAACAGTGGGGCGTTAATATTTAATTCCGATCACTGGAAAAGTAAAAATATTTAATTTCCTGTATTTTATGTTCAGTAATAATATTAGATTTTACTGTATCAAAGGCAAATAAAGTGAATATAATATGTATATACAGGGCGTGCTAAAAGAAGAGGAAATATTCCGAATACTCGAAATAATTTGTCGACATTAAATGTTCATCAAGGTCCCTATAAGTCTCCATTTTGCGTAGAGTGAAAATTATACGAATGGTTTTGCATGCAGTAAAATTGGAAATAAAAACAGAATTGCTATCGGTTCAAGGTCCCAAGCTATTACTCGCAAATATGCAGATGACATAGATCTCGTTGGAGACTCCATCCTATCCACGAAAGACATCTTCAATAAGGTGGAAGGAGCAACAAGTGAAGTAGGGCTGAAGATTAATGAAGAGAAGACGAAATATATGTGTATAAATAGAACGACACGAAGAGACAGAATAGGGCAAAATGTGACGGACTTTAATTTCGAAAGAGTACAACGTTTTAAGTATCTGGGGGCCGTAATCACAGCTGACAACGATGTTACTGAAGAAATAAAAGACATAATCCAATCTGCAAACCGCTGTCTATTCGCACTGGATAAGCTCATAAAATCAAAAAATCTTACAAGAAGTTCAAAGATAAAAATCTATAAATCCATCGTCAGACCTGTAATAACATATGGATGCGAAACGTGGACCATGACCAAAGCAAACGAAGAAAAGCGCAGACGCTTTGAACGAAAAATTCTTAGAAAAATTTTCGGACCTCACCATGACATCACCACAAACCAGTATAAGATCATAACCAATATCGAATTATAAGCACTCTACAAAGACGCCGATATTGTCCAAGAAATTAAATCACAGCGACTAAGATGGGCAGGCCACGTGCACAGACTGCATAACGAGAGACTTGTAAAACTGGTATGGGAGGAGATTCCCACGGGCAAAAGACCACTCGGACGTCCCAGAATGCGATGGAGAGATAACATCTAAGCAGATCTCCGGAAGATAAACATTCCATTTGACCCTAGGTTGGTGGAAGACCGAACAAATTGGAAAAAAGTTGTACAGTCAGCCAAGACCCACCCAGGGTTGTAGCGCTACGCGATGATGATGAAAATTGGAAAATACTTGCCAAGTTGCTGGTATGTCTAAACTTGAATAAAATACATCCAAGACTTTTCTTTCTACAGACACTGTATTAAATATAACCTTGAAACAAATTGGCACTAAATCACTTCCGAGTTTTCAGCAAAACAAAAGGTTTAAACACGTGTAGTCCAGTAATTAATACCAAAGCTATTGAGAGTATGCAGTCCAGTAATTAGACCGAAGGTACTTTATCGTTTAACTAAAACATTATTCTGTCTTTATTTGTTCTAGAGATTCTTTCCATAAACTAAGAACGCTAGCGTCATCTGTTGTTTTAGATGCATGTTTATCATACAAACTTTTGGCTATACCCCAAACTAACTCAATTGCAATATAGTGGCAATGGTAGGGTGGAAGTAGAAGAACTTCATAGACGTATTTAAGAGCCATTAAATTTCTTTTGAATATTGTGCTCTCCACACCTTTGATGTAAATCGATTTTTAAAAATATGTCACTCACTGTGATAAATTTTCTTTTCTGTTCACAACTTTATTTCTTCAGTCAGTTAAAACGACAGTTTAACTAACAAGAACCACGTGTTCAAGTCGAGCAAAGAAACATGTTGCTCTAAGTATTAAATTTTTATCCAATGTCATCGACCTAGAGTCACATTAGAATTTAAATCTGGAACAATAGAAAACCATATATTGATGTCACAGCTACAATTTTAGTGTTAGCTTCAATTACAAAAGAAGGCACTGAGGATGATCTGATCCAGATCGAGAACGTCACGTTATGCTCCTGTATAAATTTTGATGACACTTTTTAAAAAAGTTTTAATTACATGTTTTATGCTTAAATACAAATGTGAAGTGTTTTACTTCTGTATAAATTTTTTAAACGATGGTATATAGCCAACTACTGGGATTTTCCCATTAATTTTTTTAATAATAGATTTAGTCCTCTATGTGTTGATAGATCTCGAGCAGCTGGTCATTTTAGCACCAATGTATGAGGATGGATTTCATCTAGAGGAATGGGAATGGTATGGCGTATTATTGGCAGGTTTGTTGGTTAGACCGAATATTCTAGAAAACATCATGTTTCCCAGTGTAGAACAGTTGTATCCAGAAAATAATTTTATCCTAACCAAGATAATTGTCCTGTTCACACTGCAAACATAATAAACCAGCGGCTCTAGAATAACAACATCGAAACCTTTCCATGGTGCAGCTACAGTCCAGATTTAAACCCCATCGGGAATGTATAAAACGGTTGTATCGGCGGAATTTTATACCTCAAAATGCTGAAGAACTGTGGGACGGTATACAACAGGTTTGGGAAGAGCTCAATGAAGAAGATAATTTCATAGTTCGTTTCACGCAGATGGACCGAAGACTACAAGCTGCTATGAATTGTGATCGAGATATTACAAAATATTAATTTTATTTTTACATAATTAAATTTAGTATAGTTTTGGTCTTCCAGACCCTCGCTTTCTTACCAGAGTTTCTTGTTCCCTTACAATTCTTTCTTAAATATATTTTTAAGTTAAGTCGTTTGTTTTATTCCTTAATAATATTAAAAATAATAACAAACCCTATTTTATGTCGAAACTATCATTTATATACTCTTTATAAAATGCAGGAATTTAAAATAATATCAAAATAACCTTAATAATTACTATAATTTATGAATTAACATATGTAATCAATTGTTTGTTGTTTGTTCGTTTATTTTATTATTTGTCTGTCATAATAAATATGGTCAGACCAATCAAATACACTGCTCAAAATAATCAAATCTTACTAAGAGTCTTATCAGTTTTTTTAGGAACCAGCTGTACATGCATGTATAAAAATAAGAAAGTCCTTGATTTAAAGTCAGTGGGTTTTGATAGCTAACGTAGCGTAGAATAGCAAACGTAAAAACGTAGAATAGTAATGACTAAAACTACTTTTATGAAAATGAAGTCATTTCTTTGCAATAATCATCTCAGTTTAGAATTAAGACCAACAATGGTTAAGTGCTATGTTTGGTCCGTACTTTTGTATAGTGCAGAAGTGTGGACGCTAAAAGTATCGATCATGAACAAAATTTAAGCATTTCAAATGTGAGTTCACAGACGAATGCTAAAGATACCTTGGACAGCAAGGAAAACTAATGAAGAAAAACTAAGAAGCGTCAACAAAGATAGAGAACTGATAAATACTGTTAAACATCGAAAAATGTCTTATCTGGGACATATAGTAGGTAAGGGGAAGTCGATATAAAATTTTACCACTGTTCCTTAAAGGCAAAGTAGAGGGCCGTAGAGATGTAGAAAGAAAACCAGTTTCTTGGTTAAAAAACATTCGTGAATGGACTCAGATATCAAATGCAGGACAAGTATTCCACATTGCAGAAGATCGAGAAGCCTTCGCAATGGTGATCGCCAACGTCGGATAATTCTGATATGGCACGCGAAGAAGAAGAAGGGTTTTGATATTTATTTGCAATAAGTGCTTACAGTCAGGTGTTTGGTAGAAATTGTAAAATACTGAACGAAAGAAAATGTGTCATAAATGATGGGAATCGGCAGACAAATTCCAAGAACTATTAAAATTAGTAAAATAGTTTATATAGGGTACATTTACCAAGGAGATAAATATAACAACCCACATCATATTGCAAGGAAATATTGTGAAAAAGCATCTGGAAAGAGGAAAATAGTACTGTATACAAAATGTAAGGGATTCGTACACAATCGCTGCTAAGAAACCGCATATGACAGATAAATTTGCCGTAACGATGGATAATTTTTGTTCCGTCTCTCCACACATATTTTTTCTTATTATTTCTTATCAAGTATTTTTTATTTTCCTACTTGGCTAAATAGGATTTAGATAATTATTATATATGAAACTTTTATTGAAGTTTGAATATTGAATCTTAAGTGATTCATTTTCTGCAAATCTGCTCTCTAAAAAACGAAATCGTTGTAAAGCTAAATATTTTATATCGCCAAAAGAAGATGTTTTGTTTTTAAAAGGTAAACTAACTGCTAACCTGCCACCTGCATTTCAATAATTAGTATTAGAATATATCTTCTCACAAAACTAGTCTTCCGGAGAACAAGATTATTTAATTTCTGGTACTTCCTCAATTGCTCAGAATTGTTTTAATGTTGCAACCTATTGCTCAGTGTCATCAAGAAAAGAAAGAAAATTTTTGTGACATTTATAGGTGGAATATTTCATATTTCCCATCAAAACATAACCGAAACTTGTTTTAAGAGCTGAAGGGTGATCATGCCGGGTTTTAATAATTCTCACTGTTAAGATGCAAAGAAAAATTATTGTCCCTAATAGAACGTCAATTTTGCCTGGAATATTTGCAATTTTATCAAGTAAGGAAGGAAATTGGGACAGTTGGCATGGTTTCACAGATTTGTGGAAGAATCATTACATCTACCTGGTAATGAAAGTTTATGCCATAAGACGAAATATGTTTAATTTTACTGCTGATTTGGCTGGAGTGCACATTCTATTAAGACCCTGTATCGATAAAGCCGCATTAAATTTAGGGAGACTTAATTTGTCTGCACATTCTTTACTAATGAAGTTTGCTTGAGACGCACTGTCTAACAAGACTTTAACTTCTAAGGCAAGACAAAACAATCAAGAACATGGATTGTAGTTCTAGAAGGCAAAGGATCTCAAGAAATTCTATTTAATATTCTAGTAGCCAAGTTTTATAATATAATATTCCTAACACTAAACCTTCAAAAATTGATCTCAATAAGTTTAGTATTTAAATATGATTAAAGTTATGACACTCAATAAGTATCAATAAGGGTAAATATTTATTTTATATTGAGTATGTATAACCGAGAAAAACACCCTAATGTACAAATGTACAGTATTTATTTAAAAGGTGCTGGTGTTATTTTTTTATGACGAAAAAAGTTAAAAACGCAAATTTATCAAATATTTGAATATTTTATGTGTATATAAATTATGATTGTACGCTGCCTGTGATGATGAATGAGAGACTTCTTGTCTCCTCTCCAGGGCGCTGGGCCTATTGAATCTCGTGGTTTGAATGCGTCGAAGCACGCTAAAGTTGGATGGTTACATAAACTTTAGTGTTTCTCGCACGGTGTTTATCATCATCATTCAATCTTCGCTTATCCACTGCTGGACGTAGATCTCCCTCATAATTTTCCATCTATTTCGATCTTGTGCCTCTTGCATCCAATTCCTATGACAACGTTTTAGATCGTCGGTCCAACGTGTTGGAGGACGACCTCTGCTTCGGTAGGCATCATCTCTTGGTCTCCATTCCAGTATCCGCTTTGTCCATCCATTATCTGTCATTCGAGCCACGTGACCTGTCCAGTTCCATTTCAGTGTTGCTACTCTCTCTACTGCATCAGCCACTCCTGTTCTTTGTCGTAGCTGGCGATTTGGGATCTTGTCTCGTAGTGAAACGCCCAACATAACACGCTCCATCGCCCTTTGACACACACGGATCTTTTGAACTGTTCTCCTTGTCATGGTCAACGTTTCCGCACCGTAAGTTAACACTGGCAAAACACACTGATTAAACGTTTTTCTTTTAAGGCATATTGGTATATCAGACGATTTAAAAATATGGTTCAGCTTGCCGAAGGCTGCCCAAGTCAGTGTTATACGACGGAGAAGCTCAACGGTTTGGTTATCTTTTCCTATGCGAATCTCATGACCTAGGTATTTATAAGCCATTACCCGGTCTATGGATCTTGTTCCTACGCATATATCTTCGCTGACTACAAGATTTGTCATCATCTGGGTTTTAGTTTATCATATTTAGTTTCCCCCTTACCAATCCCCCTTCTAGCGAGGAAAGGTAGAGCTGATTTAAAAGTTCTTTGGCCTCATCTATCCTATCAGCTATTAGTACAATATCATCTGCAAACCTTAGATGGCTAAGCTTTTCTCCGTTTATGTTTATGCCCTTGTCGGTCAGTTTTGCCCTTTTACATATATATTCCAAAAGCATAGTGAACAGTTTCGGCGATATGGTGTCCCCCTGGTGTACTCCACGTTGTATCGGGAATTTCTGGGTTTGACGGTGTTTATACGAATACTTAATCCTGTCTCAATGTAGGACTGAATAGAATTCTTATAAGTATATTAAGGCGGCATATACACGACCTTATTAGGATACGCACGTAAAGACACACACATACACGGTAATTAAAACTACATATAAAGAAAATAATAATAACAAAATACCTAATAAAAAAAATAAGAAAAAATATGTGTGGAGGGACAAAAAAATTTATTTAATGAGTACATCTAAAAACAAGATGGAGAAGAACACTTGATAAAGACCAGTTGAGAGGACAATGGAAAAAGGATATGTTCAAAAATGGATGCGATAGGTAAATTTGGTAGAGATGAATATTTTAGATTACTGTTAACAAAGCAAATTGAATTTCTATGACAAACTATTCAAAAAGTGTGTAGCTGCTTCAGAAGTTATATTTTACAAAACTGATAATGTTTCTGCGCGAATGTTCCCATATCCAAAAATTTAAGTTGTTACATTTGTATGCAGGCAAGTAATTTTAAATTGTAACATATACACATATGACTCAGATTATGTTCATGTTCAATTAACAGCGCCTACGTTATAGACAACACAGCTATTTGTAGTGCCAAGTCTAATTCTGAAATAAACTTTTTCTCTTATAGGTATCTCTAAATATTTATTATATGCACATTGACTAAACATTAACGTTGAGAAAAGGTGGCGCCAGATTAGTATTAAGATTATAATCGGCTCATATTATTGTGGGATCTTTTAAACCAATATTATCTTAAAAATTAGTTTGACTATTTCGTTTGTGAAGAGCACTGAAAGGAGAAACTTTGTGTTAAAGGTGTTAAATTTCAATAATCTGCTTTTTATTGTGTTTATTTAATTCTTCCGATACATATCGTCACGGGTCACCAAAGGTTATAATCTAGGATTATTGCAATATGACTATCAGGGGTACAACTATCAGTAGGTGCAGTGGCACCGGTTAGTCCATAAATGGGATTTAAAATTAAAATGTTTACATTATCCTTTATTTTGTATGGAGAATTTCCTATAAACATTTAATTTACAGTTCGAGATCGATTTTCTCTATTTTCTTTCAACATCCTGTAAAAGGTCCAAATACAGGGTTTCTGCGTTTATCGTTATTGGTAGACATGGACGTTTTGAGTCCAAATGGAGAATAAAAGAACCTAATCGACTACATATTGATTAGAAACAGATGGTAGACATGTTTTACAAATGTAAAAACTAGACCAAGAGCTGAATGTGGATCCGATCATAAATTGTTATGGGCTTGCTTCAAGATGAAGCTAAAAAGAACAATGCCGCACCAAAATCAAAACAGGCTGGAGATTTCAAATCCGAAAATATTTAGAGATGCATTAAAGGAAACTAGTATGTTGAACACACAAGACGACCCAGAAGAAATGTGGAATGGTTTTAGAAATGTCATAGAAACCTCTGTAGAAAGAATCAAAACCGAAAAAAAGATCATCAAGAGAAAACACTGGATGACAGACAGAACGTTGCAAATTCTCGAAGAGCGAAGGAGAATCAAATCTCTCATATATCAAAACGACAGCAACAAAAACGAATTAGCAAGGTTAAATAAAGAAATTAAAAGAGCATGTAGGGATGATAAAAATAAACATATAAATGAAGAATGCGGAGAACTAGAGAGACATGCAAACGGGTATGAATCCCATGAGCTATATAACAAAGTCCGATATCTATCCAGGGAATTTAAACCAATCACACAAACAATAATGGATCAAAACTAACATAAATTATAAATGACAAGAAAGGGATTGCGGAGGTATAGAGAAAATATTGTCAAAGTCTATATGCAGATGATCCCCAGAATGCAAATCACGACGAGTTCACTGCAGAGAGAGAGAGAACCAAACATTCTATAGTCAGAGGTAAAAAAGCAATCAAAAAGTTAAAAAATAGAAAATCTTCTGGCGCAGACCAGATCACCGCAGAAGTTTTAAAAGAGACTGGAGATGTTGGAGTAAATGTTATGCATATGATCTGCAAAAAGATTTGGGAAACCGGAGAGTGGCCCAACAACTGGACAACATCCACTTTCATCCCTATATTCAAAAAAGGAACTCCGCTAGATTGCAGCAACTACAGAACGGTAACCCTAATATCCCATGCAAGCAAGGTTCTACTTCATGTAATACATAAAGACTAAAAGCTTTTCTATTGACTCAGATATCAGAAGAACAAGCGGGATTTGTCCCAGGAAAAGGCACCAGAGAACACATCCTTAATGTCAGATAGCTAATCGAAAAAACTCGTGAATTCAATACTCCTATGCTTATGTGCTTTGTGGATTACACAAAGACCTTCGATAAAGTCAAATAGCTGCAGCTATGGTCCATACTAGCCGAAATGGGAACACCCCACCACTTAATTCAACTAATTATAAGTCTATATGAAAATAATAAGTGAACAGTAAAAATAAACAACACTCATTCCGATCATTTCAGAACAGAGGCAAATGTCGGGCAATGATGCATAATCCCGCCAACTCTATTTAATATCTACAGCGAATACATTATGCGAAAGGTACTAGACGGATGGAAGGGTGGAATATCAGTAAAGGTAAAAAAATCAATAACCAGATATGCTGATGACACTTTAATAATAGCGGCAAATCAAGAAGAAATGGAAGACCTAATGAGATGTCTGGAGGAGAAAAGCAAAACATATGGACTAAAGCTAAATAGGAGTAAGACAAAGATCATGATAGTAGACAGAGTTCGGAATAATCTTCAGCACATTAAAGAAATTGGTGGCCTTGAAGTAGTAAATAGTTTCATATACCTGGGGTCCCTAATAACAAATGACGTAGGGTGTGACAGAGAGATACGTAGAAGTTTGACTATTGCTAGAACAGCTATGATAAAACTGGTAACAATTTGGAAAAATTCCAGCATAAAAATACACACAAAATTAAGGCTGGTAAGGTCATTTTTCCCATAGCCACATATGCATCCGAAACGTGGACCTTAAAGAAAGCGGATAAAAATAAACTAGACGCTTTTGAAATGTGGGTATACCGCCACATGTTAATAATGTCCTGAATTGATCATCGCACTAACGTATCGATATTAGAACAACTTTAAGTAAAGGATAGGTTGCTTAAACAAATACACAACAGAGATATTTGCAGTATTTTGGACACATTGCTAAAAGAACAGGTACGATGGAAAAACTGATAGTCGAGGGTTGAGTTGAAGGAAAGAGACCTAGGGGAAGATCTCCAAGTCGTTGGGTAGATCAAACAAAAACATTAATTAACCAAGGGTTACACGAAGCCGAACAACTAGCCCAGGACAGGGAAGGATGGAGGGAAATCGTGAAAAAACTGTAAAGGCCTGATGGTGTCACCATATCCCAAAAGGGATAAGGACTAAGGAGGAGGAGACATGGGCGTGCCTTCGGGTCAGAAGATTGATGAGCTTTCAATTAAGATTGAAATAAAAAAGTATAATTGGAGATTATCGGCTTGATATTTCAAGCATAGGTATTTCTAAAAACATTCTTTAACATCATTATCTTTGTCTCTACTCCTATGCAGTGTCAGCATCCCTAATTACATTTCTCCATAAGTTTCTATCTTAAATCACATTAATCCACTTTATAGATATATCCTACCTAAGCGTCTCCTCCCAGGTCTTCTTTAGGTTAGAGCAGAAGTTGAAAATCCAACAATTCTCTAAAAACGCAGAATATTACTTACATTACCATATACAAGTATACACACATTTACATCATATAAAAGTAAGTCTTCAAGAGGCAACAACCTAAGATCTAGTATACCAAATAAAGAAGTAAACAAAAAATAGAGAGAGAAATAGGAAACAAAAGAAGTAAATACCAATTTTTAAGTACAAAAGACGATACTGAGAAGACAATGTTCATGGACTCTTAATCTAAAGTGTGTAAACTAGTATGGCAAAGACTAACAAAGCCTGGCAACAAATGTGCAACATGGTTAACAGAAGGCTAAGAGGGCGTAACAGTAAAGAAAGTTGAGATATTTTAATGTCATCGTTCAACACCACAAAAAGAGATAATAGCAATTAACTTAATTACAGACTATTTACTTATTTACTCATATAGTCTATGTTTTGACACTATACAGTAATTTTCTTATAGTGCCCTACACATATAGTGCGTTGGCGAATTATCTTTCCAGACGTCTATCTTTTGCGGCATGCAAAAGCTCGCCAGTGTTATTTATGCCGAGCCAGTTCTTTATATTTCGTAGCCATGACATTTGTTTGTGACCTACTCCACTCCCTCAATCTTTTCTTGGATAATTAGTTAAGGGATTGCATATCTTTTCCCTATCAGTATATAACCCAGGTATCCAATGTTCGTACCTTGATTAAGGTGAGCAATTTTCTTTCAGTATTTGCCCTTCTTAAGACTTTATCGTTTCTCACCTTGTCTGTCCATGGTATGGGGAACATTTTTCGCAGAGTTCACATTTCGAAAGCCCCAAATTTATTAATGGAGGATATTTTCAACTTCCATGTCTCCATGCTGTATAAGAATATATGGACCGCACATGAATGAGATCGTGGGTGAATGAGATCGTGGGTAACTTCGGCCTAGGAGAGAGAAACGATAGAGGTGATAGACTTATATGCTTCTGCCAGGAATATAACCTGCTATTAAGTAATACACTCTTCAAGCTCCCCAAACGTCGACTTTACACATGGAAATCCCCCGCTGACTCACCTGACAACATCATAAGGAATCAGATAGATTATATAGCAGTACCAACAAGATATAAAAACATGATAAAATCATCAAAAACGTACCCAGGTGCCGATGTTCCTACGGACCACAATCTGTTGGTATGCAGAATGGTCATGAGAGTAAAACGGCTCGAGAAAAGATCTAATTTAAACACAATTGATATTAAGAAACTCACTAACCCAAAAACCGAAATAAAAGTACGAGAACAACTAGGAAAGAAAATAAACGACATTAACGAGAACACGTCGGACATAATAGAGAGATGGGATAAATCGAGGGAAGCAATCCAAACAACATGCGCGACTCTATTAAAGCGTGACAGACGAAAGAAGAACGAATGGATGTCTGATGAGATAATGGATATGATGGATGAAAGACGTAAATTCAAGAATAAAAATGAAGAAAAATACCAGCAGATCCACAAAATCATAAGAACGAAAATTCGAGAAGCCAAAGAAAAATGGTTTTCCAACGAATGCAGGGAAATAGAACAATACGAACGAAAATACGACAGTTGCAATATGCACAAAAAAATAAAATCAATGACAAACAAGAGGAAATTCAATAAGTCACCCAACAGCATAAAAGATGGCGATGGAAATCTTATCTCGGAGCCATCAACGATCTTAGAAACATGGAAATCATACATAGAAAAATTATTTGCATCTGACAGGACTGATGATCACCTATATGGAGAAGGAGAAACAGGACCTTCAATCCTTAAATCGGAGATAGAAGATGCCATTGCAGCACTAAAAAACAATAAATCAGCAGGTCCGGACAATGTACCCTGCGAAATATTAAAGATCCTATGTAAATCAGACAAACAGTTCCTTGATAATCTAGTTGAACTTTTTAACAACATATATAATAGCGGTAAAATCCCGGAGAACTGGCTGCAGTCAACATTTATTACAATCCCGAAGAAACCAAAGGCCCAGATCTGTGATGACTACCGGCTTATAAGCTTGATTAATCATGTCACTAAAGCGTTCACTAAGATCATTCATAGAAGAATATATGATAAATGTGAGTCAAATATTGATAGATCGCAGTTTGGCTTTCGGAAAGCACTTGGAACTAGAGAAGCAATTTTCGCTCTCCAGGTGCTTATACAGCGGTGTAGAGACGTTGATAAGGACGTGTATTTGTGCTTTGTGGATTTTAGAAAAGCATTTGACAATGTCAATCATGAACAATTGATAGATATTCTGCGAAAGACAGGTATTGACGACAAGGACATTCGAATTGTGGCAAACCTATACTGGGGTCAAACAGCAAGAGCAAAAATTGGCAACGAACTCACTAAAAGTGTGCAGATCAAAAGAGGTGTCCGTCAGGGTTGTATATTATCCCCACTCCTATTCAATATTTATTCCGAAGAAATATTTAATAAATGTATGGAAAATGCAAATGAGGGCATAAAAATAAACGGCGAGTTAACAAACAATATAAGATATGCCGACGACACGGTGATCCTTGCCAGTACCATAGACGAATTACAGCAGGTAATGGAAAGAGTTTTTTCAGTTAGTGAGGAATACGGCCTGAGCCTCAACTTCAAGAAGACAAAGTGGATGCTGATAAGCAGGAAGCAACAGCCTGCTCGACAGTTACGGATAAGTAACATAATAATTGACCATGTAGAATCTTATGTGTACCTTGGCACCAACGTAAATGCAAAATGGGAACAGGCCACAGAAATTAAGGCGAGAATAGAACGAGCTAGAGCAGCATTTAGCATTATGAAAAAGCTCCTCATAAGCAGGGATTTGTCTCTTCCCCTAAAACTACGTCTAGTTAAATGCTACATTTTTCCGATCTTACTGTATGGTGTGGAGGCCTGGACGCTGACGGAGACGCTCACGAGAAAACTAGAAGCATTCGAAATGTGGGTGTACCGACGCATTCTTCGTATATCCTGGACCGAACATGTCACCAACACAGAGGTAATCCAAAGAATCGGAAAGGAGAAAGAAATCGTGAACACAATTAAACAAAGAAAGCTTGAATATCTAGGCCACATATTGAGACACGATAAGTACCGTCTACTGCAATTGATTGTCCAGGGAAAAATAGACAGTAAGCGAGGGCCAGGCAGGAGAAGACACTCGTGGCTCCAAAATCTGAGGAAGTGGTTCGGGCTCACATCGGTCGAACTATTCAGAAGCGCCGCAAATAAGATCAGAATTGCCATGTTAATAGCCAACGTTCGCAACGGACAGGGCACTTGAAGAAGAAGAAGAAGGACCGCACATATCATTTAACCATCCTACAGCGGAGATTAAAATTTAAGCTTTCTGAGTCTCATAACTGCATTCGTTGGCCTTTCTTTTTTACTGCTAAACCAAATCCTATTGTTACGATAGATAATGACGCCTCATATGACTCAAAACTGTAAACATATTTATTACTAATATCTTTTCTATTCTAGTTATTTCGGCGCTCAATTGAAAGACCTGTTTACCTGAATTCTGATGAGTCACCCGCGACTTGAAATTTCTAGAAGCAGGCCGAATAAAACCAATCTGAGCGACCTTCTGGGCTCTTCGATGGGAAATCGCGGCAATTCTCGAATAACGGGATTTTATATTTAAAGAGGAATTTTGTTGTAAAGAGAACAGTTAGTTTTTAAACATCGCGTCGGGTTTTAAAATATAATGCACGTATTATAAGAAATGTAGATAGATTATATAATTATTCGTGTAAAATAAATTAGTAATAAAGACTTTAATAAATTTGTAAGTGTTATAAATAGAACCTTTAATAATAAATAAAGAACAATAAATTAGAAAAATAAAAACATAACACTATATTATTATGGCGCTGGTGTCCGACATTAAAAATCTACAAATAAACAATACACAACTTCACCGTATTTTCACCATTGCACAGTGATTGTTAATTATAATAAATCATCAATAATTAATAAGTTCTCTGAAGGTCACGCAATAATGTGTGTTTTCTTATGACAATTTCTATCATTCGTAAGTTTCATGTGAAAAATAAACGAAAATGGTATGTTTATTCATCATTTTTATTTATAGAAAACTATCACGAAAAATATGTTGGGTTACGGTTTGTAATAATACACTGTAAAAAACGGTATAATATAACGTTTGAAAGACGCGAGGTAACAAGCAGCTGCAATATATCGGTTTACGATATTATTTAATTATTTATAGTGTTTCGGGGTAAGAGGAGTAAATTTAACGGAGCCTCGTAGTGTGGAAGACTAAAAGACGATTCTCAAATTCTTGAACATGTTAAAATACCAACAAGTACATTCAGATTAGATTCAATGTTGTCAAGTGCGTTAACTAGAAAGATTCAATCAGCTTCAAAAAATATTTTATTTGTATCTTACAAATTAGTATTATTTATCTTCTTAATTCAATAGTAATACATAAAAAATATTACAATGATAAATGTCGAAGTATTGTCCCAAAGTATCTCTGCAAAGTTTGAAGAAATAATAAAAAAGTGATTTATTCGATTTGAAGATTCAATTAACTATACCCGAATAATGTGAATTAATAATTGTCCAACTTCTTCTGTGGATGTCCTTATATCCATTACAGATCTCAAATTTATCTATTTTAGATATTAATTAGTTTGTCTAAGCTTTAAGGTCCTACATAAAAGGTTTAATTTCTTATGACCTTAAAGCCTAGAGCTTTTAATTATATTTGGTCGCAGTTCTTTTATTCCATTTTCCCAGCTTTTCCTAGCCTTCGTGTTCTTCAATTACATATTTAGTAAATTATTTCCATACATCCTGACGATATGCCCAACCCCGAAAGTTGTTTTATTTCTAATTTGTTTTTTATATTTTCTTGAGTTATTCTTCTAGCCTCATTTTTCTGTCTGTCCCAAATTGTTTCTTCTAACCTTTCTTAAAAATGACTTCTCCATAGTATCCATTTAATTTATTGTATAAAATAAATTGTTAGCTTACTTTGTCCTGTGTGCTATATTTAAATTAATTTTTTAGTCATCTAATACAGTATTGCCCAAAATAAACAGTACTGAAACTAAAACATAAATGACTCTTTGTGTGCGCTGTCATATTCAAATTATCTAATATAGACCTGTCAAGTAATCCTTAAACAATTAATTATTAAGGCCTAATTATTAAAAATGGTGTTAAGTACAGAAGAGAAAGTGTTTCTTGTGGATTTTCGAATCTTGGAAAATCCTAAAGCCAGCCAGACGAGAACGAACAGCGTTGCATCTTGGCTTAAAATGAACTTGCTTGCAAAGAATTCTGAAAGAGCTGGGTGCATTTTCGTATATGATTTAGGTACATCAACAATTATAACCCAGAGATTATCACAGTAAAGTTCATTTACTTTATAAAGTTCAGTTATAAAGTATTGTGCCAGAATTCTTGCATTACAGTATGAAAATCCTGAATTTTCGAAAAATGTATCGTTTTCAGACAAAGTGCATTTTCATTTGTCAGGCCATGTAAATCGTCTCACAAATCGATTTCTGGGTCTTGCCAGACCAGATGAAGTTCAATAAGTTCCTTTACATAGCGCAAAAGTGAGTATCTGGTGTGCAGTTTTGCGACACGGAATCATTGGTCCATAGCTTATCGAAGAAAATGGTAGGCAAGTCACACTTAATCAACAGAGGTATATACAAATTTGAACACGTTTTATCCCTGATCTACGTCAATTTTGTCGTGCACGTAATTTAGCATTTCGTGACCAATTTTTCCAGCAGGATGGGGCAACTTGCCATACTGCTGTCGCAGTTCTTTAATTTCTTCAGGGATATTTTCCAAACAAATTCATTTCCCGATTTACTGACTTCCCCTATCTTGCACATTCTCCAGACTTAACATCTTCAGACGCATATATTTGGGACATGGCTAAAACTTCCGTTTTTAAACGAGCAAACTATCAATGAGTTAAATAATGTCATTGGAGTCTTCTTCGCGGACTTGAGACAACCTTTATTCCATAACATTACGAGAAATCTGGAATATCGGTATAAAGTCTGTCTTGAGAGAGGAGGAGCTCATTTAGAACGTGTTATAAAGTGTCAATAATATGTGTTTTAAAACAATAAAATAATTACAAGTTCAGTACTGTTTATTTTGTATTTTTGTATGTGTGTCATTTTTATTTGCAATTGGTTTTAAAATATTTAATAAAAATTTTGATAGTTCACTACAAGGAGAATTCATGGTACTACTAAATTAAATCCTTATACGATAAAGCCAAAATTACTTGTTCTAACCAAAATTCGTTCTTGGAGGAGAAACATTTGTTAACATCTGTTTTATTAAAAAATGATTATCCTTTATCGTTTATAAATAAGGAATTTTCAACAATAGATCGAATAGAACAAAACAACTTAGAACGAGATCCTACAACATATACAAGGGATAATACGAGGAAAATAACAATACCATATATAAAAGGATTATCGGAAAAGCTTAAAAGGATAGGAAATAAATTCAACATTTCAACAACATTCAAAACAACAAACACGTTGAGATCTATTTTGTCCAAAACCAAACCTAACAATGAACAAGAAAGGACAAAGAATTGCATTTATAAAATACCTTGTGAATGCGATCAGTTTTATTTAGGTGAAACATCAAGGCCATTAAATGTTAGAATAAGTGAGCATCAATCCTATATTAAAAATAGAGAATTTGATAGATCTCAAATATGTAAACATGCATGGGATAATGAACATAGGGTTCAATGGAATGATTCAAATATAGTCCTAAAAGAAACGGATGGTAAAAAGAGAAAAATCAAAGAAGCGGCTCTAATTATGCTAAATGAGACCAATTGTGTCGCGAATTCCTCGGCAGAATGTAGTAGGATCTGGTTACCCATATTGAAAGAGGAAGTTATTAAAAAGAAAAACCAGTATTGGTAAGTCAGTAACATATAGAGAATACATCATTTATATTTTTTAAATAACAAACATATAAAATCGGAATTTGGTATTTATTGAAGGTAAAATAAATGCAAGATCAAATACTTACCATGTCGGGATAGTATTATGAGGTTTTTTTCCTGGTTTTTCCCTCATAATTTACTATGGAATCACTAACAGGAGAATTTTACTGTCATCATGGCATGTATTTGTCTTTTTAAAGACAAATTACATGTTATGATCTTTTCTGACGGATATTCTCAAGTTAAAGTTGATTTCATGTAATCGAATGAACTATCTTATAAGTAAAGTCGTCCCAGGAACGCAACTCAACAATATTGGCAATATCATTTTAAAGTCGTCTACTTTAAAATGTATAATGTATGTCTGAATTGTCAATATAGATGAGTCAGATAAAATTAAATTAATAGAAGAATTTTTCACTAAGAAACAAAAACAAAATTTGTTTAATTTACTAATGTTTGTATTTTGAGAACGATTTCCGAAGTGGAAATTGAAACGTCAATAAACGTATTTTAACCTTTAATTGTGGCTTATTCCCAGTTAAATAGTAATTAATTTAAAATGCCACAAGAAAATAGCTTCAGAACAATATATGGACCATAAAGGCCAATGTGATGAACTGATTGGAGGCCTTTGAAATGTGGGTATTTAGAAGACTACTTAAAATTACCTGGACAGATCACACAACCAATTTCGAAGTATTAAATCGAATGGGCAGAGAACGAGAATTGCTGCCAATAATAAAAAGAAGAAAAACTGCTTATCTGGGTCATATATTTCGAAATTCCAAGTACCAGTTCTTAAAGCTTATTATGGAAGGGAAGATAGAAGGAAAACAAGGCATCGAAAGAAAGAAATACGCATGACTTAAAAACATAAGTGATTGGACACACCTCGATGCCCATGCACTCTTTAGAATCACACAAGACCGAGAGGAGTATGCCAGAATTGTCGCCAACATCCACTAATTGGATAGGGCACCATAAGAAATGAAGTTTGGAAGATGATGTTTATAAATAGACTAGGAATTAAGAAGGGAGTAGTGGATATTGCTATAAAAAAGCGAACATCTGAAAATACAACAGAGGGTGATAACAGAGGGAAACACGTGAGAAAAGTAACTGATTCGACAATTTTGGAACATTTTAAGACACATATTGAAGGCTTTCATACTCTGCCTTCCAATTATTGTCGATCATCTACTGAACGACATTATCTTGATTTATCCTTAAATATAACTCTGATATAGAGTTTATTGTGAATTGTGTGATTCAACAGCTGAAGAGAAAGTTAGCTTGGCAATGTATACAAAAATTTTAAATGAAAATTTTAATCTAGGTTATGGAAAGCTCGAAACAGAAGTTGAAGATCAAGTGAATAGAGTAAACAGAGCCACAGCTTGCCTGAAAGAAAAAATATGGAGAAATAAAAATATTGGAAAAGACATGAAAGGCAGACTTTAAAAACAGCCACCAGACCAATAATGACATACGCGGAAGAAACACAATCTGACACAGAGAGAATAAAATCAATGCTTAAAACAGCAGAAGTGAAAACCCTTAAAAAATCGATGGTAAGACACTATGAGACAGAGATAGAAGTATAGATATACGACGAAGATGCAAGGCAAGTAATAAATAAAAGAGTAGAATGGAACGATCATATAAGCCGAATGACAGCTAAAATCTTCCTTCTTTTTTGTTTCTTGAGTTTTTTCTCTTCTTTTTTCTTTACCACTTTTTAGTCTTTGTTTACGTTTTCTAGCATTACCAGTAATTACGCTCTTTTTCTTTTAGTCTTAAACTTAGACATGGCCAGTATTTAAACTCAGATCTAATCTGATACAGATGCACAAGTCATAAAAATATCTAAATAAAATTTACAAACGTTACACATACATAAAAGAGGTAAAAATAAATTGATATTTCAGAATATAATACTGTAACGATCAGGCGGGCGCTTTGGTTTCTGTGGACCGTGTAAAACTTGATCTAGTTACACCAGTGGCGTAGCAAACAGATTTAAGTAGTTTATTAAAATTTTATTTCACAGGAATTTTTAATAATTTGTTAAGTTTGTGTACACAAAATGTAAATTATGGTATTGTTCCGTGAGGTGCGTGAAATGAGATATTTTGTCTCGATTTTCCGGTATACTTCGATTGATGAAACAATCAGACGGTCGACTTATATTGATATTCAGATTGAATAAGGCAATTGCTGTGGTGTTTAACATAAACAGAGAACCAAACTTATATATTGGTTGATTATAAACGACGCCGATGTGTCGAACCAAGGTATAAGTCGATATTAAAGTAATATACTGCGATTTAAGAATTATTTTATTTGAGCACTATAGATTTTTTTACACACTTTTATTTTAACACTGTGTCTTGAAAATGAGTTTAAAAATAAACGGGAGCGATATGGTTGTATAATGTGCACTGAGAAGCACGATATGATTGTGTTTTATTGCGGAAAAAAGGGTAGCTTTTATAGTAAATTTCAAGCAAGTAAGAGATTATACTTTCTAGTTTTGTAATATCAAAAATCAATCTGTTTTACGACTCTTAAAAATCCTTTTAGTGAGAAGTCATAAAATAAGACCATAAATAAGGCAGGTGTGTGTAGAAAGGTTTGATTCAAATTGTTTTTTGCTTGTTTCTTAGATACTCTGACCTAAATGGCGTCTCGAGTTGGCACCTTATATATTATGTCAATAATATTTTTTAGAATATATAAAAAGGATCTGATTTATGAGGTAGTAAAAAGTTAAAAGGTTTAACGAAACTCGAATTTTTTGTTATAAAGTAACTATAGTACAGGGTTGGACTACGACAAGTTACAGGGCCGTAACAACACTATTTAAAAAAAATTGACAATTACAGTTTTTAATTTTTTTATATTTTGATATGCTTATTTATACTTGGCAGCGTTTCTCAGTATTTGTAAGTATACTAGTAAAAATGCAGTGTATGATATTAGCTATTTAGTAAGTTTGGGTGCTGTATAAGCATGCCTACAGTAGTCCTTTGTGGCCTGTCACATTTTTAGTATTAATCGGTCAAGTCTTGATAGAGTTGAGTGGATTATAAGAGTGATATTCACCTTGTTGTTGAGAGTTATTGTCTTATTTACATTTCATGAAGAGCATTAAAATAGCTAATTTAATGTTGATGATCTATATATAACATACCTTGATTATGAGTTAAGAGTTATCGTCGTGCCAACCATTTGGATGCTAAATTTAATTTCAAAGACGAAGAGGTTGGTAATAAGGCAACATTAGATGAATTAGTTGCTTTAATTTTTGGTTATGAATATACGGAAAAAATATCTTCTAATGGGCAATATTTCCAAGGAAAAAAAATAAAAAAATTTATCTTCTCAAAGATTATATTTACTTATAGATCCAGTGATTTACTATAAACTAAGCACATTGTCTTTCGAGGAGGTCTGTAACCCATAGAGAGCGCGTCCTCAGTGGCGGATTGGTGAATTCCTCACTTGGTTTACCAGTGGGTAGGAAGAAAATAAAATACCTTCCGTGGACCAACAGGTACTTGCTCCCTGCTGGCCAGCGTGAAAAGTTGAGGCTAAAACACCCCTTATGAAATGTCGAATATCCTAAACGAATTACCCCAGACGAGTTAAGATAGTGTCTCAGAATCTCGCACTAAAACTTCAGGCCGTCCCATGGATTCCATAAAGGACAGAAATTCGATAAGAATTAATGGAAAAAGACACATAAAACACCCACAAAAACATCTCACAACTGAATGGTACATAGCTATATTCAACATATGCACACTAAGTTGTGTGCATATGTTGAATGTAGCTGCTAGCTAGAATTAGAAGAAGAAATTAAGAAAATAAACTGGATAGTGATAGGACTGGTAGAAGTACGACGAAAAGAAGAGCATCTATCAAACTAAAAGTGGCCACCAACTATTCTACAAAGGAGATGAAAATCAAACAGTAGACCTACTTATTAATTAAAAAGTGACACAAACCCTAAGTGACTCCCCAAGTAGTCCACAAACTCCAAGTGACTCTGAAAGCTATGGAACGGAGAATGTTCAACATTAACCTCAGCGATCGCAAGTCCAATAAAAAAAATAAGGAGACGAACAAAAGTTTCAGATGTAATCCAAAAGATTGTCATGTTAAAATGGAACTAGACAGGACATATAGGAAAAATGGAAGAAAACCGTTGGACGAAACAAATTATTGAATGGTGACCAAGAGCAGGCAAAAGCAGTAGAGGCAGACCTCAAACCAGATGGACTGATGATGTCAAGTGAATGGCTGGTCACGAATGGGTGCAAAAAAAAACAACAAAGAGAAATGAATGAATACACCTAAGGGAAGCTTACATCCGACGATAAATGGAATGGCTATAACTTTACCAAGTGTTTAAAGGACTACCTATTTAAGAATTTGCTAGACTCCAGAGACTTCAATGGGCTGGTTATGTAGTGAGAATGGATGATGACAGATTGCCGAGAAGAGCTTTCGATGCTAAAATTCAGGGCAGAAGACAAAAAGAAAAGCTACGGAAATAATGAGAAAGCAAAGTGGCAGCGGAGGCTCACAATTGGCTAAACGTTAGAACTTTGAATCGACTGCTACAGGATCGCTATATTAGAGGTAAAAATTTTAGGAGACCAAGGTTGAATTTGCAAATAAGCAAGTTAACATCAACAGAAAAGAATTTAAGGCAACCACAAGACAATGCAGAAGTCAGAATGGCGACCTATTGACAACAAAGAAATATGTATTGAATAGATAGGTAGAATACTTTAACCAGGCACTTAATATAGAGGAAGAAAAAGAAAACCTAGAAGACGAAAGAGATGAGGTAAGGGGAACAGATAAGAGTGAAGAGGAACCACCAACGATTCTTGAAGTTAAAAATGCAGTTAAAAAACTAGCCAGAAACAAATCACCCGGAATAGATAATCTTCCAGCTGAACTATATAAAGAAGGTAGACACGATACCATAATGGCATTACAGCAGCTTATAAAAGAAATATGGACACAGAAGTCCCTCCCCAATGATTGGAATATTGGAATAATTTGCACCATTCACAAAAAAGGATATATCTTTGAATGCTTTAACCACAGAGGCATTACGGTTCTAAATGCAGCGTATAAAATATTTTCCACAGTAATATGTCACCGTATAGCAACATATGTAGAACGGATAGTAGGAAAATACCAGGTTGGTTTCAGAGGTCGTAAATCGACAGTTCATCAGATTGCAAACCTGAAAGAAATTTTAGAAAAAACACTAGAATATGGCATTTATACTCATCACATATTTAGAGACTACAAAACAGCCTACGACTCTGTGAATAGAAAAGACATGTTCAAAGCAATGAAAGAGTTAGGAATACCAAATCAGTTAGTAAATTTAACAAAACTAACTCTTGAAAAAGTTGAATGTAGAGTACGAATTCAGGGGGAACTGTCTGAACCTTTTAAAACAAATAATAGTCTACGCCAGGGAGACCGTCTCTCCTGTATACTGTCCAATCTGGCTATGGAAAAAGTAATGTCACAAATCACAAGCATGGGTTGAATATATAATAAATCAGTGCAAATGTTTGCCTATGCTGATGATATCGATATTGTTGGTAGAACGGAAAACGTTGTACGAGACACATATGTAGCATTACAAAAATGGGTTTAATAATAAACATAAACAAAACGAAGTATATAAAAATAAGCACGCAACTACAAATCCTACAACCACTTGTTAAAGAAAACGACGTCATCGAAGCAGTGAACGGATTTGTATACCTGCCAGCGCTGCTTAATACTGAAAATAATACTACCGCAGAGATAAATCGCAGAATTTACACGGCCAACAGATTTCTTAATAACATCGATGAAGACATGAGAAACATGGGAATATATGCTTGGTGGAGGAAGGCGTGGGAAAGGGACGACTGAGAGAAATTCTTGAGGAGGCTAGGATCCATGCAGGGTTGTAAAGCCAGAATTATGATGATAAAGGTTTAATTTGGACTATTCTTCGAAGACGGTATCTTCTTCCTTTTTTTCCAATGGGGCTAGAACCCATTGTGGGTGTTGATCTTCTTAACAGCGTTCTTCCATTCTGCGCTGTCGGATACTTTCTTTCACCACTGCCTGATGTTAATAGTTTTAAGATCTTCCTCTACATCGTCTATCCACCTTTTATGGGGCCTTACTCTTGTCCTATTTGCTTGGGGCTTCCATCCCCAGATTACTTTTACAGCTCGATTATCTGGTATTCTTTTTATGTTTCCAAGCCAGTTTAGTCTTTGTGACTTTACAAGTGTAACGATCTAACTTCATGGTATCTAGACTAACAAAAATTTCGTTTTAAAAATTATATTTCCTGTGTGTTATAATATCCTATTCATTTTATTGTTCGTATAATCGGTCTTGTTCAAACGCACGAACTCAATGAAATTATTAGTATTAAACCATCATACATCGGAGTTCTAAGCGCTTTTCTAAATTAAAACAGACAGTATAATCTCTAGTTATTTATCGTTTATCAACAAAAATTTAAGAAAAATCTTTAAGCAGCTCTTCACGTGTTTAAATAAATTGATTTCACAGAGTATTGATAGATCTTCATATGTTCGACGGAGCAGAAAATCTGAATTCCTGTAAACTATCGCTACCACCTGTGCAATTTACATTAACAATGGGTGGTGCGCCGCAGGTCTTACATACAATATTAATAGATATCGTCAGTAAGTTGTCTGATTAAATCTAGATAAGTAAGATGATAAGCGATTTATCCTCAATGCATTCTATAACGAAGATAATATGTACCTCTAGAGCAAATTAATTTAAGATTATACGAAATAGCTATTTCAGATTTTATTAAATGTACGCGAAAGACTTTGATGACTGGAACGTGACAGGGCGAATCTATACGTGTTTGATATGTAGGTTATGCAGAGAAAACATTCAGTGAAATTTTCCTTTTTATATGATATGCAAAGGTGATTATAATTTAAAAGGAGCGTTACTTTATCTAGGAATCTAGTTGCTTAATTAAAAGGCTTCTATCTTTTAATCCAAACAATTGACCACTCGATGCAAACAAGTTCAGCTCGATTATATTGAGTATGAAGTCTTTGTATTTTTGTCATTTTCATATATTTTTATGACTGGCTCAGACACGTACCAGATGCATGTATTAGTCTAGATTTTTATGAAGAATATGATGAATTAGTTTTGACTAAAACGCTTTTTACACTTTTTTCTCTTTATGTATTATTTCCTCTAAGAAGGTGTGCAATGATCATGACAATTCGCACTTTCAATAACGCTGCTTCAAAAAAATCAGGAAAATTGCCGCAAATCCAAGTTCTCGTATCATTCAACCAGGAGATGCTTTTTTTTCTACGATTGCTTCTAACCTATATTATTATTTACCGTAAGTTATAAAGCTTCCTCCTCAAGGCTTGTCCCAGATATTCCAATTTTCTAATTTTAATAGTATTTATAATTATTCTTACTTCTCAACTTATTCGTAATATTCTTCCTATGTCCATAATTCGAAGGTTTTCAATATGTCTGAAACTTCTTTCTTTAATGTCCAAGCCTCAAACCCATAAAATAACACTAAGGCTTCTCAGAAATCTTTAAAAGAATTGTAATGTCTCTGATACAGAATACTTTTTCAGTTTGTTGAAAGCAATTATTGCCTGTCCTATGGTTCCTTAATCTTTTCTGTGAATTTATTACTTTCATTCGTTATTGTTTCCAGATGTTGCAAAAACAAAGAAGAGCTGTGGAAGGACTATGGAAGAGGACATAGAAGAGACTAGTAACGACAGTTCTAAACTATTTGGATACCTAAAAGAAAACGCAGACCAGTAGTTAAAATTCACAATGAATCATGGTGATTCATTGACACATGAATCGTCATGATCACACTTTACAGAACTATTTAGATGCAAAGAAATTTCGAGTATATACAAGAAACACCATGAGACTCACCTGAAGAATGATTAAGGAAACTACGTTCATACCCAGGAATAACTGGCTAAAATCTGGGCAAACTATGCTTCATCCCTCTTTGCGGATAATAGACCGAATCTGCCAACTACTAAACTTACCCAAGGAAAATTTATCCGGCCCTCCATTATTCGCGGCGAGATGGAATACGCTATAAAAGTAGCAAAACTAGGCAAGGCCCCTAGACCGGATGGAATTACTACGGAAGCCATAAAACTGTTGGAAGATGATAACATTGACATGCTGGTAACAATTTTCAATGCCATATATAACACAGGCCACATTCCAAAGGATTGGCTTTATTCAACCTTTATAATGATCCCTAAATCACAAAGAGCGACAAAATACAAAGACCACAGACTAATAAGTTTAATGAGCTATTTGCTTAAGGTGTTTCTTCGCATCCTTCGCAACACAGAAGAATTTGAAATTTTAAGAGGGGTGCGACATGGGTGTATTTTGTCTCCTATGCTCTTCAATCTCTATGTGGAGAACATTTTTGCAGAGGCACTGGAAGGCTCTGAGTGTGGAATAAAGGTAAACCGGTTCCCGATAAATAACATTCGTTACGCCGACGACACCGCGATAATAACAGACAACGAACATAATATGCAGTTGATGTTAAATAAAATAAACACCGTAGGAAAAATATATGGCTTGAAGATAAATGCTGGAAAAACTAAACGCATGGCAATAAGAAAAAACGCACTTTTAAGAATACAACTACAAGTAGATAATGCTGCAATCAAGTGAAAATATTTAAATACTTGCGAATGATGATGAATGACCAATGGGATCCTCAACAAGAAATAAAATGCCGTACCGAACAAGCAAGACAAGCTTTTATCAAATTTAAACCGCTACTATGTAACTGCAATCTTTCCTCCAATCTCCGCTACAGAATGGTTAAATGCTATGTACGGTCTATATTGTTATACGGCATGGAAACATGGACGTTAAGAGTACCTTCCATTAATAAGTTGGAGACCTTCGAAATGTGGACGTTGCGAAGAATGTTCCAAATACCATGGAGGCAGAAACGAGGTAGTCTTAAGAAAGGCAAATACTGAGAGAGAACTACTCAATTTGATCAAGGTACGAAAAATTGAATACCTCGGCCATATTCTGAGAGGAAAAAATACGCAATCCCTCAACTAATCATCCAGGGAAAAATTGAAGGCGAGAGGAGTAGGTCGCAAACAAATTTCGTGGCTACGGAACATAAAGAACTGGACAGGCATAAATAACACTGGCGATTTTTTGCATGCCGCAAAAGACAGACGTCTGGCCTTAAGATAATTAGCCAACGCACTATAGGTGCACGGCACTATAAGAAAAAGAAGAAAAGATGTCAAGAAATTAACGAAGGAAAAAGAAAATAGCTACTCTGTTCTAAAAGAAAAGATAACAAGACGAGAGAAATCAAGATAGAAAACTACACTTTTGAAAGAGTTTAACAATTTAAACATTTGGGAAAAGATGAAAAAAAAATTAAGAGTTTTCGAAAGGAAAAACCTTAGAAAAATTATGGGACAAATAAGAATGGAAACAAAGAAATGAGAAGAAGAATGAACCATGAACTAAAAGACATAATGAAGGGAAAAGATATAGTTAGATTTATTATAGCGCAGATATTGAGATGGCTGGGTCACATAGAGAGATGAAAAAACGACATACTGATTAATAAGGTCACCAAATGGAAGCCAAAAACTAAAAGACCAAGGGAAAGACCCAGAGTTAGATAGGAGGACTAGGTCATGAAAGTGAGAAACTGGAGGGAACTATGCACAGATCGAAATGAGTGGAAGAAAATTGTAACAAAAGCCAAGTCATACAACAAACTGACAATGCACAAGAAAAATGCTGTGATTCACCGCAATAAACAAATCTGCGAGCTCTAAGTAAGAGCGGCAAACACTCTATCAGAAATGAAAGGCCTTATTGAAGATGATTTTAATTGTATATAAATAAAAAGTTGGTTTCTTCCTTGGCCAATTACAGAATGTAAAACAAGGTCATGCATTTTATTTATGCTTTTAATAATAAACGGAGTAATTCGCATACTTGTTTAAAGATCAGTGGATATTATTTCGAAAAGTAGAGTTAGTTTTAACACAGTTCCCTTTTCCATTTTCTAATACTGTATATTCATTCAGAAGTTATTTCTGTTTGTCTTCTTCCACTAGTATCATTTGTGTCTCTCTGTTCAGGCGAGGCAAATGGGAGATACTTTGACACTTGCGGAACAAGCCTTTTTAATCCTTGTATTTAGCTCCCTCTGAGAATTTGATATCAGGTGTGACGAATTATCTCACCTGAGTGATTAGTGATTAGATACAAATAGTGTTAGTATAATTTATAAAGTATGTATTTATTTTAAATGGTGTATGGCAAATTATTCTTCTTTTTATGTAGACATGGCTATGTTTTTCAATGTGCCTCCAGTAAGTTGTCGTTCCATCATTTTCGTGGTCTTCCTACTGATCGTCTTCCTATTGGGGAACCGTCTCTTGCCTTCGTTACTGCTCTATTTGTTGTCATTCGGCTTGTATTATCGTTCCATTCTACTCTTCCATTTTTTACCCAGTTCTTGATGTTCTCCACCTTGCATCTACGTCGTATATCTGTACTTCTAGCTCTGTCTATGGCAAATTATTCAAACTGTCCACCTTATGGGACAAATAAGTGTATGATAAACATAAATAATATTGCACAGCTATCTTCCTAGACATTGGGGATACCTGGTAGGGTAGGTTTGTCAACTTGCTGTTGAAAATAATTTAAAAAACATGCCTGCGAAATATTTTCACTTTTTCAGTCTTACTTATTGAGATAAAATTTAAATTAAGACTTAGGGAAGCTATATCCAACAATATTCTCATAAAATGGAGGGGTGTTAGACCTTTATTTTCTGGATGTTCGGCACACACATTCTAGTACACAGGAATATTATGACCAATACATTTATGGATGACACATTTTTAATTGCATCTCATAAAAGTCCAGAAGTCGAATTAAAGAAATGGAGACTTAGCATTTTTTTAAAATCACTTAAATCACATAAATTCAATAGACACTTGGTTAAGCAACTAAAAAATTATAACAAGGAAGTCTGTGTAAATAATTTTCACATGCAGACGAGAACGTTGTTTACATTTACGTTTAAATATTATAGAAATCTGTTAGCTCAAAATACTTAGCTATTCGCTTAGACAAAAAAAAACAACTTGGAAGGATTATATTATCAAAAATGCAAACAAATCGATATGAAAATAAAATAATTGTATCGGCTGATCACAAAAAAGCTTCTTAAAAAATATTAATTACACGAAGTGGCTTATACGAATAGAGCTTTCGAGGAAGCACAAGCAAACTTAAGGTAATACAAATATATGTAAACAATACATTTCAGTATTCAGTAATTAGTATTTTTGTTTTATGAGACAAAACCAATTAAGTATTGTACAAAGAATTAAAAATATTCTTTGTTAAGGGAACAATACTTAAACAGTTACTACAACCACGACGATATGAAAGATTCAAAACATATTAACCAGTAGTTTCAACGAATAATTTTGAAAGAAAACTTCTTATTGAAGAAGTAACCCATCAGGAAGGCACAACTTTCTCTCAACAAGAATATTCTTATTCTTCATCTTGCATCTTCTTATAAGACAATTCGGCCTGTTTCTGTTTTCTTGGATTTTGCTTTGATGTTGTTTTGTCTCTTTAACTTTTGTGTGGTCGTCCCACACTTCTATCCAACGGTGATCTGTCCTTTGCTATCTTGATTACCCTATCGTTTCTCGTTTTGCTTATATGATTGTTCCATTATCTCTTTCTATACAGTATCCACTAGCTCATTTTTCCATCTCGCATGCTGTGGTTGCGTTTGTGATGTATCACATCTCATTTCTGAGTGTCATGATTGGTCTTATAGCCGCTTTGTAAATTCTTGTCTTATTTTCCACCCTAATGTGTTTGTTCCTTCGTATTATATTGTTTAGACATCCTGCATCTCAGTAACTGGATAGTATGATACCTAAATAAACCATAATCTGTCCAATGATGGTTGTGTCCATTCTACTTTACATTTGTTCTGATCTTTGCTGAGAACTGGTGTTTTTGTTTTCTTGGCTAAAATGACCACGTTTAACTCCCTTTTCTATTACGTTGAACTTACAGAGCAATCTTTGTAAGCTGCCGTTATTTTCTGCTATTAACATGGCATCATATGAATAGCAGAGGATTGTAATAACTAGATTATTAGCTTATGAAAATTTATGTTACTGTTGATGGCTAATAAAGGATATATTACAAAAATGAAACTCCATTTTGATATGATTATTTTTATGGAGATTAAAAATTTTCAAAAGTCCCCTATCAAGTTCCGTCTATGTTTCTGTTTCATGAACGATATGAAAGTCGGTCTAGTTAAACTATTAATATACGCACCTGTCAAATATATGGTAGCCTACACATGAACGTCATGAAATGTTATGTAAACAGAACCAATAATAACTTTGGTTTGTTTGTATAGATTGTGTGTTTGAAAGTTCGAGTGACATTAATTTCCATTTGGTTTGGACATTTTGTGATTCTTTAAATGATTTTGAAGAATATATCATTATTGAATTCGTTTTGATAAAGGGACCATGTCTCACCTCAGGACTATATTGATGACAATAAAACATGTGCAAAGAAGGTCAATGTGTCTACAAACTACGATAGCTTTTAGGAGCTTATTCTCAATAAAATTGGACGGATTATTGTATGAATGATTTGGTAATAATGGCGGATAATAAGGGAAAAAGAAGAAATAGAAAATCTGAAAATAAAAATGAATGTAAAAAAATGAACACCCTGATATGCTCTTTCAGCTGCTGCTCAAGATGAAGACATTGACAGATTTTATGATCGTCCAGAAGAAAATATTATCGCTATTCCCAATCGTGAAGTAGTTACAATCCTAGGAGAGTTAAATGCCAAGGTATGGCTATCTAACAAAAATATTAAAGAAGTTTTAGGCAGCAATAGATTGGGGCAGTGAAATGTGAGGGGCGACTGTCTTGTGGAGTTTTGTGTAGAGCGACATCTTGAAATTACTGTACAGCGAGATGAACGAACAAGAAATCAAATAGATTACATCCTAATAAGATCAAGATCAGCTGTAAACAAGGTCAGGATAGCCTTGATGATTTCCAATCTCCGATAGGAGTGGCACAAGAAGATGAAGAAGAAGATCAAAATGAAAATCCTTGGCCATCAACCGTAAAACATACTCGGCCGCAGATTGTGGAAGTGCGCAGGGCCGGACTAGCTCATAAAAAAAGGCGCCAACCCAAACTCTTACAAAAGGCGCCAACCTAAACACAAATGCGCCAGACCACCCCCCTCCTAAACTTGTTACATCAAACTTTTTGAAATTCTAATAGATGTAAATTAACTTAATATTATTTGTGAATTGTTTTAAGTTTAATTTTAGTTTAAATCCATAAAATAATCTACTGTTATTATTGGAAATAAGCCACATAATTTTACTTTAAAATAAGTCTATTTTGACGTTAAGATTTCCACGTGGACAATATCGGCAGAACGTCCATATATACACACACGTCCAAAAGTTTGGAATACGTACAAATAATAAATCTACGCCTATGGTGGTTGTAAAACTGTTGTTGATATTCATTCTAGAGGGTTATTAAATGAAAATGATAAAAAATTTGAATCGTTTTTGTATGATTTTGGTCACATTCAACTGATTAGCGTATTTACACATTATTTCAGTCTTTGTTTTAATTTGAATTGAGCCGTTTAAAAATGCCTAAAAACGTGATATCTCATTTTGACAGATCCAGAGTAATTGCTTTGTTACAACAGGACTTTAGTCAAAGTTATATACGGCAAACAATAACACGCAGACTAAATGCGGTAAATTTGTATCGTAGAAGACCGCTACGTGTTCCTAAACTAACCTACCAACACAAAATAGTAAGGTTGCAATGGGCTAGAGAAATGTTGCATCATGATCCTAACTGGAATAACGTGATGTTCTCTGATGAGTCAAAAATTGCCTTGGTATCTGATTCGCGAAGAACACTGGTTTGGAGGGCCCCAGGACGACAAGCCCGACTAGAAACAGCTAAACTGCGTGTCCCATTTGGAGGTGGCAGTATTATGGTTTGGGGTGGTATTATGAGTGGTACACGGACGTCACTGCTGGTTCTGGAGAGAAGAGTCACTGGTGCTGTATACATCAAGGAAGTTTTAAATCCTGTCGTAGAAAAATCGATTCTACGCATCAAAAAAACATAAAATAACGTCAAGGAACCTAGGGGACATAAAAGTTCATATTCAACCCCGTCTGGCTTCTAGATTATCTATCTATACTTTTTAGACCAGAAGTTCCCAAACTTTTTTCTCCAGTAGACCCCTTGTCATGTTTTTCAATTTTAGATAGATCTCCTAATACTCACTTTGAAAGATTTAAATTTCTAACTGTAGTGACATATTTTTAAACATTTATTAATTAAATTTAAATAAAAAATATACTGTTACATGAAAAAAACTAACTTGATGGTTTAATGATAAATCTATAACAGTTTCAAATAGTATAAAAAATCTTCAAGCTTAAGCCTTTCGACAGCCAGCGTTTATGAGTGTAAAGAACCGAGTAAGCCAAGCCCAAGTAATATATTTTGTTAATGTTTTGATGTTTAAATTTAACACAAAAAGAAAATCTTTAAGCATCTGACAGAAGTCAAGAAAATTTACCCAACTTTGTACTATATTCAAAGAAATAATATCTGTTTCATTCTGGCAGTTGTTTCCCATTAATTTTAAAATTTACACCACACTTTATAAATCGTCAACGTAATTCAAAACACATAAATTAAATTGCTTATTTACTTACCTACTTTTCAATTCATTGCAACTGATTAAAAATGGGGCGCTAAATCTTTTGCAAAATTTGTATTCTGAGATAAATATTGTTGTTCCAGAATCTTCGCAAAAGAGTCTATTTTTATGCTCTTGAGTATTTTAATTAAAATCATGCAAAATATTACGTACACATATGCTGTACATTTACAATGTATGGCTAATATTCATAGTTATTTTAAAAATTAGGCCACACCACCTAAAATAATATAGCTGTTGTTGACATATATCTACTTTATAAAAAAATTAACCAATTTCATTTTAAAAATACACTTCAGAACCAAATTATTGTTTTTAACTTTATGTTTTTTAAAGACCAGCTTTCTAATTTTATACAAAAATCGTGACTATATATGCTGATCCTTTCGATGTTTCCGTTTTTCTCGACATTTTATAATTTTTGCACACAGATATGGTTAGTGTATCCTGAATGATATATGAATATATATTAAAATATTACCATTAAGTAAAACTTGTTGAGTCGCTGTTACAAAACAGGTGATTCTATGTCACTTTGAAGCGAAATAAGAGCCGATTGAGGAGACAGAATAATAGCCTGATGCAGGAGAGCGTCTTAGTTTCCATTCCGTTCAATATATACTCTAACGATCAACCAACACCAGAGTATTCGAAATACTTCCTTTATGCTAACGACCTGACCTCCAGGAAGTGAAAAGCAAACTAGAGTAGCCCCTCGAGAATGAGTAGAGGAGGCCCATGCTGAACTAGTACCAAAAAAACATTTAAACCTAACCCAATTAAGACGCAAGTAAGTTTTTTCCATCTCCTCACCCGCCAAGCCAAAAAAGGGGGTTTCAAGTCCAATGAGATGGTGTCATCATTAAACCTGTCAGTAGATTAGTTGAAAAATGTTGTATTTCTTAATTCTCATAAAATTCTCAAAGGCGTCTATGAACGCCTTCAGAAATTCGGGCCTTCGTGTGATTTACACGAGGTGTAGATCATACAGGCCATCTAGATCTAGATAAGGTCCATTAAAGTTACATGTGTTTCTCTATACCGTTGTACCCCTTTTGTCCAATGTAATTTTTAGTATTATTACCCATTACCTAGTGATATTATCTATAGTAGACCTTCCTGTGCGAAATCCTGCTTTTTCTTTCGATTGTTTATTTATAGTGTCATCCTCGATAAATGTCATTAAAATTCTTCCTACCTTTTGTATTATCCCTATACTCCTGTAGTTCTTTGAGCCGGCTTTTTTACCTTTTTTGTACATAGGCGAAATATAAAAATATCTCCACTCTTCTGAAGTAAGCTCTCGGTTTAGGCGATCTTCGATCTTTCGAGTTCTTATATGGTCACAAAATAACTGTATATCCGGATGATTTAGTAATCATCTCGCAAGTAATATGGTAGTCATAGATTTCATGAACGAGGCACAAGAACTAGTAAGACATAGGACTTATAGAGAGGGGCTACATATAAGTCCCCACAAATCCACTATAGTGGCCTTCACGCGCAGATGAAAACTAGAGGGATTGGGTCCTCTATAGCTGCAGGGACAAGTGCCATTTCTTTATTTTTTTTATATTGCTTGGTTCTAGATAAATGCTTGTTAGGTGAGGTTCGGTTAGTATCAAGCAATATCCATCCGATGGGCTACAAGAAAACAAATATTACTATATGTGCTTCATTAATTACAGAAAAGCCTTTAACTTAGTGATGAATGATGTAGCAGATTCTATCTGAAATGGAATTAATAAATGGATAGGTTTTTCCATGTCAGAATGTATGAAAATGACAGAAGATAGAGAAAAATGGAGCAACATCGGAAAGATCAACTTATAAAGTCATGGTATCACGATACCTGTAACAGGTTAACGACTAAGAAAATACAAAGTTGTATCAATTAAAAGACTGTTTTTATATTTATATGACATGTTAGCTTACAACTATGCATTTTAGACTCTCAATGAGTTTAATAGATTTTGATTTATAAGTTTTCTGGTTTTTTGTTGTTTGATCACGTCTGATCAATTTTTCTTGGTCAATATATTATTTCTCATTTTTTTTCAAGCAAATTACTTAATAAATTATATAATAAAAAGCAAAACTATCATTAGCTAAAAAATGTTACTAGTAGCCTCACAGTGGTAGCAAAATAAAGAAAACACAAATATAAAAAACAATTTATTACAGAAATAAAATAAAAACAAAACATAACATAAATCTATACACTGGCGATCATAAATTATATCATAAACTTAGGACTATTGTTGTAGCATTGTTATTCCTAAAGAAAGCGTGTATGCTCGGTAAAATATTTTATTATAATAGTACAGTGATTTATGTATATAGCCTGTAACTGAAAATCTTGTATGCCACTCACGGAATGTAATTAAATGGAGAGAAAAAATATTCCCACTAAAATAGGTTTTTTATTAAAAATAATTATATACGTACGTTGTCAATGAATATTCGGTGGATATATGTATGTTTATCAGGAAGAAAGTATATTTCAACATCGCAGATTTAGAATATTACTTTGAAGATAAATAGAAAATCTTGGTTTGTGTATTCAATAAATAATCGGAAAACATCATAAATAAAACACACTAAGTAAATTCCTCCGCCGGTTATGGCTCTGTGATCTCAAAAAAACATTAGTTCTAGAAAGCTAGAATTTTTAAGGCATACATGTCAAGTTTTAGCAAGTTGCAGATTAGTATATTTTTGACAGCTGCGCTTTGTAAGATGACGAGTTTGGAAAAATTATTCATATAAAGAAAAACGATTTTCGATGTCACATTAAACATTATTTTATTTGATAAATAAAACGCAGAATGAAATAAAAGGAAAGCTGGATAAATACATTGGATGAACCACGTACTGGATGGCGGCCCTCTAATGCAGTTACACCATAAAATGTAAAGAAAGTTTATGAAATGGTTTTAGCTGACTAGAAGTAACCGTTGATGAAACCTGAATCTACTACTACATATCAGAGAACAGAGGGAACGCGAGGCAGTAGACAGAAGTCGACAAAAGTGCTTCGAAGCGGCAAACAGTGGCTTAAAGGGTCGGAAAGGTTATGGCCACTGTATTTTGGTACTGCAAGAAAGGCCAAACTATCAGTAACCCTGTCCAATAATCATTGTGTATTATTGGAAAACAATTTGTGGTGGAAGAAGGAAGAAAAAAGTATTTTTTCTTTAAGGTAATGCTCACAAGAGAGTTATGCCAATGGTAAAAATTCATGAGTTGTGCTTCGAAGTGCTTTCTCATCTGGCTCATTCTCTTGATTTGGTTCGATGTACTCTGATTATTATGTAAAAAAGTTTAGCTCGAACGAAGAGTTAATTGACGAAACAAACACCTGCTTTTCAGAGCTTCCCGAATTATATAATTCGGACGGTATAAAGAACTTGGAAAATTACTGGGATCATTGTTTTTAGTTAAAAGGAAACAATCTCCTATTAAAGGAGGTTACTTATCAGATCACTAAAGTTATAGTACAATCTCTGTTAGTACAGTAGTAAAAAGTATCATACTGAAGGTACAATAGAGATAATCGTTACTCAACCTTAATGTACACGTGAATAAAAGCTCTCAATTAGAGTATATGTTAAGGCGTATCCTCCTCTTCTGCTAGTAAAGAGAGAAAATCATACGAGAATTCTTTTAAAAACAATCCTATCTAACAATTTTAAAAAAGAAAGCATTAAATTGTCGTTTTTACAGTTGCCTAAATGTTTTTCATTTGCCTAATAATAAGTATTTGAGGTAAAGGAAAATGAAGCACTGCAATAATATATCCTCTTTACAAGTAAAAATTACTAACTGGGATTAAGAATGGAATACGACATAGTTAAATAAGGAAGAATTGTGAAGGCGTTAACTGACCGCTGTAAGAAATAAAATAAAGAAAGGTTGGTTGACATTAGTAGATACGAAGTGTTGTGAGACTAGGTGGTAGAATGTCGGAACCATCCCAAATTAAGATTGTAGTGAGATAGGGAGGAATCTTTTCTGTCAAACTTTTTAATCTTATACTTAAAAAAGTGATGACAAATTCAGATTAATCTAATTGGCACAATATCTAGCTATATTAGTTAGGGAAGAACACGTCCGTTTGAACTTAATACAAGAATTAATACAAATATTTAACAAATAATTATTTGTTGTAAGAATACCAAAGGAATTGAAAATTAAGCTCCATACATAAAAAGAGAAACACAAAAATCCCAATAATTATATGCGAATATGCGTTACACCTTCTGTGGGTAAGTTATATGGGAAAATAATTAAAGAAAGCTCGAACGCTCACGTACTGAATATTTTCTATAAAACAGCTTCAGAAAAAACAGCGTTTAACGCCGAATTTCACATTGAATTCGGGGACCTCCAAAAGGCCTATGACAGTCAACGATATGTGGAAAGCAATACAAACTCACGGAGTAGATAACACCTACGTAAATGCCATAAAATCACTTTACGAAGGCAGTGGGATTTATCTAGGATTGGGGTACAACAATGGGAAATAGAAATGCAAGATCATAGAAGATGGAGGGCTATAGTGGATGCAGTGAGGACTCCCCCCGAGTTGTAAAGCCGGTCAAGACGAAGAAGACAATGGAAATAGAACAAAACTCGGACTAAACTACTCAGAACCGTTTAAAGTCGATAAAGGACTTCGACAAGAATGTTACCTGTCACCAACCTTATTTAAATTTACATAGATGACGTACTAAAAAACTGGAACAATTTTAGCAAAGGACAAAGACATCGTCTACATGATAAAAAAGTTGGAAGAAGTATTTGTAAGATGGAGTTTGGAAGGTAATTATGATAAAAAAATGAATATAAATACTTGGGGGTAACTTTAACAAATACAGGATCAGGTGTGAAATGTATATAATAAATAAAACAAATAAAGAAAAGATGATAACAAGACAATAACACTCGATTATATGGAGCCACGATATTACAAGCAAAACTAAACACCATATCTTTAATAAAAGAATAGTAGAAAATTGCTAACTTTGTGGCTCAGAGATCTGGGTGAAAAATAAAAAAATAAAAAACTGAAAAAATACAGTGGAAATTAGGTTTTTGAGAAAAAACTGCAGACTGACACTAATGATCAAAGTGCAAAATGAAAGAATTAGAGAACTTATGAGTGTGGGGGAGACACTAAATATCGAAATAGAAAAAGTGGAACGGACAAATAAAAACAGCAATGACAGTTTCAGACCAAAGAGGTCAACTATAGACCAAATACATATGTTAAGAGGCATACATGAAAAATGTGTTAAATATAACATACCAATTTATACTGATTTCAAACAGGAATTTATCAGATAGATAAAAAAATGTTAAAACAACTATCCTTATTAGAAATACTGAAAAAGTTGGTTAAACTTAAATGTCAAAAGAAAAAGAAAAACCAGTCGATTCTAGTAAAATTACTTATTTAAATTAACGTTATATGTATATATATATATATATATATATATATATATATATATATATATATATATATGACTTTAAAGGGTTCCAAGGCCATGGTAAGAATAGATGAGTTAGGCAGGGCGATACTTTATCAACAACACTTTTTAATCGATCTTTGGAAGCTATTAACAAAAAACTAGAAATGAACGGCTGTATTATTACAAGATCTACTTAAATATACGCATATGTGGATGATATTCCCATAATAAGCCACAATAGAAGCGTAAGGGTAGAGCGGGGAACTGCTGCTCTAAATATAAATGGAAGGAAAACAAAATAATGGAGTGCACAAAGTCGAATCGACATGAGAATCTGAAGGTATACAACCATACCTACGAATATGCCGACTTTTCTCTACCTAGGCTCAATAATGAATGACAGCAACAACGTCAGACAAAAAATACAAGCACGGATTCGTAGCAGTAATCAGTGCTTTTATGCATACAAATACTTAATAAAAAGTTAATTAATGAATCGTGCGTCCAAGCTTAGAATCTACAAAACAGTAATTAGACCAGTGGTCACATATGAATGTAAAACGTGGACCTTTTCAACCACTGATGAAAACAAATGGACAATATTTGAGCGCAAAATATTAAGAAATATATTTGTACCAACCCATTGTAGCGATGGTTCGTGGAGAATAAAAATGAACTATCAGCTGCATGAATTAAAGCTGAGCTCAGATATCGTTAGATTTGTAAAGTCAAAATGACTAAACTGGCTTGGCTACTTCCAAAGAATGCGAGATAATCTATCTGTAAAAGTAATCAAGAGATATAAACTCCAAGGACATAAGACAAGATGAAGGATCTGTAAAAGATGGAAAGATAATGTAGAGGCAGATCTTAAAACCATGAACATCAGGCAGTGGCGAAGAAAAGTACCTGACAGAGCAGAATGGAAGAACGTTGTTAAGCAGGTCAAGGGCCACAGATAGTTGGTAGCATCATTAGAAGACGAATAAAACCATTTCTATAAAATTAATGTAATTATAATATACATATAGCTTTAATACGATTTAGATGTATATATATATATATATATATATATATATATATATATATACCTCCATTTTCTAATTATATAAATTAAATTGATCAGTTAACACAAAACAAACCAACCTATACCGCACACACTATCGATATAATCCACGAACTATAGGAAGTCAACTAAACCGCTTCAATTAATGGCATTCCTTTATATCCAACGCAAACAATTTTTTAATAGTCCTAAAATGATACAGTTTTGAAGCCAGTTTAACAACAAATTACATAATTAGTAAATAGCTTTATGCATGCATATGTGCGTTAGGTATGTAGAAAGGACTGATTAAAGCAATTAAGAAAATCAATAAAATATATAAATATGTATGTACATAGTAATTTATCACTCACTTTCTAACAATAAAATAATTTAAGTAAAACTATATCTACATATACCGGGTGGTGATTCGTCAAACGAGCCCTAGTAAATTTAATGGGAAATTCTAAACTGTTGAATTTCTACTTCCCTAATTATTTTAGATCAAAAGTCATGAAATACTATTTAAAAGGACTGAATCTGTACAAAAATGTGAAAATCTAAGAAAAAGCAAAACGGGAGAGAAAACGCTATGAGAAAAACTGCTCCAGAATTAACACTTACCTGGCGTGGGTGGTTTATAATCAATGGCAGAAGTGAAGGATGTAATATCTACAAACACCACAAACACATTATTATACATAGTGGTATGGGAATCCCTATAAACGACACCACGTTGTACACACTATGCTTTGCAGATGACCAAATAGTCTTGGCTTAGAACTACGAAGATCTAGAATATATAACTTAGGAATATCAGACATTAGACTTAAAACTAAGTATGAAAAAACAGAATACGTATATAGGAGGAGAACAACAAAATCTAATTTTGGAAGAGCAACACCAAAAAATAAATCACTTTAAAATGTATAAATATCTAGGCATACACTTAACCAATGGCGGCAATATTTCAATGAAAAGATTAAACGCAGAAATAACCAGGGAAGACATGCCATTTGGCAATTGAAAAGTATACTATGGGATAAAATAAATTTCAAGAGAAAATAAACACAGAATCTATAATAGCATTGTCAAAAGCATTATTACATATGGAAGTTAAACATGGCTACTAAAAGAGAAAACCATAAAGACTTTGGAAGCAACAAAATGCAATTTGGAAATAAATTATTGAAGGAGAGTGATCGGTAAATTAAGATTAGACAGAAAGAAACGAGAGAATTCACGAAATCATTATAAGTTTCATCAAAACTTATAATAACAGAGGACATCAAAATCAATCAACTAAGAAGGTACGGGCACGTACAAAGAATGGATGAGAGTAAAATCCCAAAAAAAGTAGTAAACTGGACATTGCAGGGAAGACTAAATAAGGTCAAACCGAGATTAAGTTGAAGAGAAAGAGTCGACAATGACATAAAAGCAAGAGGAATATAAGAGTACCTTCTGAATGACCATAGGAAGCTGGAAATCAGAAGAGAGCGAAGAACGTTACAAACTGACTGTATATATGTACGTTTAAAATTCAATAAAGTCAATGAAATTTATTCAGTTACGGAAATATCAGCAATACTGTTTTATTCAGGCAATAGTGCAGCAATTAAAGATTTTTAGTTATTTAGCGTAATATATTCTAATAGACCAATTAGAGGTTATACAATCAAAGGATTTTAAAAAAGTTTGAAAATATTGGGACTGTGATATTTAATTAGAACTGTATATTTTTATTATTTAAAGAACGAATAGAAAATAAGTTATGATAATTATTACTAAACATAAAACTCTAACCAAGGTTCACACAATCGGCCATTTTGTCCTAAGCAGTATAAAAATCGATTGTAAAATTCTCATCTGATATTAGCCAGAATGTTACAGATACGTACAATCAAACAAAAATTAAAACTGATTTTAAGGAATTCCTTAACCTCTCGACTATTTTTCTTCTTTATCTGGAGTTACTTCTACAAGTCTCGGTAAAATCTCTTCTTGTAGCAAGTCCAAAAACGTTTCTAAATTTAAATTTTCCGTATAGAAAAATGGTCCAATAATATTGAGTCTAAATATTCATAACCAGACATTTATTTTTCAACGATATTGTTTTCAATACCTAATATATCTTGTTTTCTGGTCGACCAAATCCGATAATTTTGAACATTTGGTTTATTATTATGTAAATTGATTATGAAATTAGATTGATAAGCCTAATGTGCCACCCTTTAAAGATTCTCTTGAAAATTGTTCAAAACCGAATTTATAAGAAATGTCAGGAGCAGATAGATCAAACGCAGTTTGGCTTCAGAGGAGGTATGGGTACAAGAGAGACATTATTTGCGTTGACGGTACTCGTGCAAAAATATCGGGAATATAACAAGAGTGCATATGTATGCTTCATAGACTTTAGGAAGGCCTTTGACCGAGTGCAGCATATGAAGTTAATAGATGAATTAAAAAACATAAATTATGACAAAAAAAGACATTGAGTTTATTAAGGCTATATACTGGAACCAGAAAACAGTAGTAAAGATGAACGATATAGAAACAAATAATATACCGATTGCGAGAGGGGTCAGGTAAGGGCCGTCTTGTCTCCGACGCTTTTCAACGTGTACTCACAGGTCATATTCAGAAAAGCCTTATGGGAAAGAAAATAGGGAATAAGAATTGGTGGAAAAATCGTAAACACCATGAGATTTGCAGATGACACGGTAATTATGGCTGAGAGTGTAGAAGAACTACAAACTATATGCAATAAATAGTGAATGCATTCAAATGGGACTTGACATCAACACAGATAAGACCAAATTTATGATAGTATCAAGGAGTCCAATAAATAATGAACAACTAACCCTTGGTGGACAGCAAATAGAGAGAGTGACAAAATATAAATATTTGGGAGCTTACATCAAAACAGAATTTGATCCAGACTAAGAGATCAGGGTACGAATAGAAATGGCAAGGGCATCGTTCTTAAAATTCAAGCAATTGTTCTGTGACAAAAATCTGAATACTGCGCTGATACTGAGGTTTGTTGAATGTTACGTCTGGTCCCAACTATTGTACGGGGTAGAAACATGGACGTTAAAAGCGCAAATAGTTAAGAAGCTTGAAGCCTTTGAACTTTGGATACATTGGAGAATGTTGAGAATTCCATGGACTGCCAGGGTCACTAATGAGGAAGTGCTGAGAAGGATGGGTCGAGACAAAAAATTGTTGAGAACAATAAAAGTACGCAAGACTGCATAGCTTGGACACATACTGAGGAATGATAAATATAGTTTTCTGCAGATCCTCATGCAGGGTAGAGTCGATGGCAAAAAGGGAATAGGTAGAAAGAGGAAGTCATGGCTGCGAAATATTCGAGACTGGACAAACATGACTGTAGACGAATTATTCCACGTTGCAAAAGATAGAGAAACTTTTAGAAATGTGGTCGCCAACCTCTGTTAATGGGGACGGCATAGGAAGAAGAAGAAGAATATGTAAATGAATACTCATAGTTGAACAAAATGTTTTTTAAAAATTGTCTGTCTGCATTAGCCCTCTCTAAAATTCCATAACAAAATTCTGCTCGTCTCTCAGTATCTTCTGTTAGTTCTTTTCTGAATCTATTTTCCGAATTTATTTCTTTCCAAAATTTTTACGGTTGTGAAATTCTGAATGCCAAACTGATCTGCAATGGTTCGAAAACTTCTTGTATGATTTAGAACTACTGCTGTTAATACATTGATTTCGTTTTGATTTTCTAAATTTTTTGGTAACTCAACAATATTGTTTGTACAGGTACAGTTAGGAATTATGGTTCCAGTAATTTAAAACTTTTTTAAAATCCTATGAATTGTTGAATGACTTGGAATTGGTCTATTCGCCCTGTTAAGGATGAGTTGCGTGGTGAGTTGTCTACGAACTACATATATTAAAGCTAAAAAACATCGTTTTTCTTCATTTTATAATCAACTTGTCGTAAATAAATGAATTTTTCGCACGTCAGAGAATTTGAATACTGTTGTTGCGTTCTTTTAGCTTAACAGGGCGAGTTGGGATATCTTACGCTAAATGAATAACTGACAGTGCGCGCACTATTGCCTGATTTTTTTTAATAGCATAGACATTAGTCATTCAGCCAGTTGCAATAGATTCTCCAATCAGACAAATACACAACCCTATCCCTGATAGAAAACTAATGGATAATTAATAGAAGAATATACGACAAGGAAACTTCGAGGGTCACTTGCTTCTCGTCTAGGGGCCCATGAAGACTATTGCCTGATTAAAACATATTTATTATTGCTACTTTCTCCTCAACTGAGTACATTTTATCAACTTGTTTTTTAAACAATAAATCACAAAATAAAAATATAGGCAAATAAAATATTGTTAATATTTAACTTCGTTATAACCAAACGCAACCCATTATACACATACTGCACTACATGTGGCCTAACTTTTACAACAATACTTTGGCAAATGTATTATATTTTTGCAAAATTTTAATGTGTTTAAATACGTAGAAAAATTTTAATATTTCTTTCGATACAGATTTCAGACCTCTATAAATAGTTTCCCATGAATTTTGATGTAAAATAATGAGGGAAGCCGGAATTCAACAGTTTCACACTTCTGATTGAGTTTCCTATGGCCCGTTTAACGATTCACCACGCCCTTTATATATATATATATATATATATATATATATATATATATATATATATATATATATATATATATATATATATATATATATATATATACTTATACAATTAAAATATATTCAGAAGAAAAAACATTGCATAGTAATAATATGGTTTCCGAGAACTATATATTTTTTGTTCTTAAGTAAACTCATAAAACGAATTTGATATATATATATATATATATATATATATATATATATATTCGGTTATTTAAAAATTGGTGCGATAGAAATGGATTAGTCGTAAATTTGGAAAAGACTGTAATCGTGAATTTTGCTTATAGTGAGAGAAGAAGCACTCAGACTTCTTTTCAAATTAAAATAAATAAGACATATTATTATTATGTTATGATCGATCCAGTGTCACAATATGGAATTTTTGGCTTCGATTATAGAAATTTTTGTGCTACAGATGTAAAAAGTGACACTATTATATAACTTATTTTGCTATATATTTGCATTGAAGAACGACATTAGACCAACAGCATTAATCTCCATATATTATGCGTAGTTATGTTCCATTATTGCACAGAACATTATCGTTTGGCACATGTAAAATTTTCGCAAGTTTGTTCTGCAGAAACGAATCATCAAAAAAACTCAGTAAAGGAGAAAGTCCGTGTACAGAAACTGGAATGTTCAGATAAATAAGAAGTATGAAAAAGGATCAAAATCAAAAATACATTTATTCTGGGAAGTATAGGTGTGGCGCTAATTGGCGCTATAATGGAAGATCTTCTTCTTTTGGTGCCTATTAGTTTCGAATATTGGCGATCATTCCGGCTATAATTATTTTATTAACTGATGCTGGAAATAGATTAGTTGTGGCTGTGGAGACCCATTTCGTCAGGTTTTTAACCATGATATTCTTCTTTTCCCAATTCCCAATTCCTCGCTTTCCAAATACTTTGCCTTGAAGGATTATTTTCAGTAATCTGTATTTAGTGCCGTTTCTCATTATGTGTCCGAGATACTCTAACTTTCTTTTAATCGTATAAATCACTTCTCTTTCTTTCCTCATTCTTTGTAGTACAGTCTCGTTGGTTATCTTGTCCGTCCATGATATCCTTAGGATTCTTCTGTATAGCCACATCTCGAAGGCTTCAAGTTTTTTATCCATCGCTTCAGTAAGTGTCCAGGATTCAACTCCGTAGTAAAATATCAAGAAGATATAACATCGTAGGAGCCTTACTTTTATCTCCAGATTAAGGTTGTGGCTTTTAAAGAGTTTGGCCATGTTGCTAAATGCTCTCCTAGCCTTCTCTATTCTACATTTTACTTCTTGTGAGTGATCCCATTGTTCGTTTACTATTGTTCCAAGATAGGTAAACTGTTTTACTCGGTCCACTGGTGTATTCTTGATAAGCAGTTGGACGTCTCTAATTTTATTTTTGCTGATAGCCATAAATTAAGTTTTTGATATGTTTACTTGTAGTCCAAATCTTTCACTTACTTCATTTACTTTGTTTATTAGTTGCTGTAAACTGTTTAAACTGTCTACAAAAATAACAGTGTCATCTGCATAGCGGATGTTGTCTCCATTTAAAAGGATTCCATGTTCACAATTTTCCAAGGTTTCACTAAATATTTCCCCTGAATATAGGTTAAATAATATATGTAGGTAAAAGTATACATCCGTGTCTAACGCCTCGCAGAATCTGGATGGCTTTCATCGGTTTATTTGCAAGATTATTGTGGCTGATTGGTTCCAGTATACATTTTGTATTATACGCCGGTCTTTATCATCTATTTGGGTTTTTGTTAGAACATCCATAATTTTTCGGTGTTGAACTGTGTCAAATGCTTTTTGGTAGTCCACAAAGCAGGTGTAGATATCGCAAGTCATATCTCTGCATCTTTGGAACAGTACCTGTAGACTAAACAGTACATATCTCGTACCTACACGTTTCATCATGAATCCAAACTATGGGTCCTGTATTCTCTCTTCGCATAGCTTGTATATTCTGCGATGTACAATTTTTTGAAAAATTTTTGGTGTATGGCTCATTAGACTTATTAGCCCATATTCTCCGCACTTTTTCGCTAACTGCCAATCTAGCTAATCTTTTGGAATATTGCCTGTGTCAAAGATATTATTAAAGATTTTACATAGTATTCTTAAAGATTCACCATCAAGTTTAAAAAATTCAGACTGTATGTACTCCATCTGGTCCTGAGCTCTCTCTTCTTTTAGTGATATTATGGCTGCTCTTATTTCTGCCACTAGTATAGGTGGTCCTGTTTCCGTAGGTATTAAGGACTGGTTCTCGCTCTTATCAAAAAATAAATTTCGTATGGAATTTTTCCAGGTATTATCAATACTCTCTTTGTCCACGATTACCTCTCCGTTGGCATTAAGAAGTTGACTTACTCTTCTGTTTTTATATTTGCCTGTAATTTCTCTTACCTTGTTATGCACGTTGAAGTCATCGTATTTACTTTGTAGAATTTCGATTTCTAGGCATTTTTCTCCAGTTCTTTCTGTTTGGCTTCTCTTATCTTTCTCTGTATATCTCGTTGTAATGTTTTATACATAGAGTTATTGTTCTTGTTTTTCCTTCTTTCTTGCATCAGCTGCAGAATCTCTGTCGACATCCATGTCTTATTCTTACCTTCTTCGTTCTTCATAAAATTGTCTTTAATGTCGTCTATCGTTTTATTAAGAGGTTCTATCTTCTCTTCTGTGCTTTCCTTTGTATTATCGATTTCTTTGAATTTTCTATTTATTGTTTTGCTGACTATTTCTTTTACTTCACTACATTTAAGTTTTCTTGTGTCATGTTTTTTACAGTTTTTTCGTGTGTTTTCTTTAACTTCTGGTGGTTCTATACATGCCCAATAAAGGATTGTAGTTAGATTGAATATCAGCGCCTGGGTACGCTTTAACACTGTTAAAACTATTTCGATATCTTTTGTTAACAAGTATTTAGTATGTTTGGTTTATTACAATAACGGCTTCTCCGTTGTTTTTAGGTGATTTCCACGTATACGGGCGTCTAGGTGGTAGTTTGTAAAATGTGTTTAGCACGATTAAGTCATGTTCAGCTGCAAAGATCTTAGGTTAAGATACTACGAACGTTGAGCGCGGAAATTATAATTGCCCAATACTAAAAATCGTTTAGTTTTAAGTGCTGCAAGGAAAATGAGAATATGGTGAAAGACAGTGAGACAGTACATGTAGATACTTATGAAGAAATGTAATTAGGGAAGCCAATCTCTTTACTTTAAGTTGTATTTCGAAAGAATGAGTTCTTATGCTTATTGTTTTAGTGGACTGAAATTGAACTAAACATTGATAAAAAGAAGAATCCTGTAATATTGCCATTTCAGTAAGAAGTAGAGAAGTCGTATCATTAATCATCCAGAAAGTCTAAACAAATAGCCAAATAGAAATATGTTTTTATGAAGAACATAGTCTTTATTTTACATATGCTTCAGCTTTACTTTTCCAAAATATATCCAGGATATCACTAAATTGTGATTCAACTAATTGAGAAAACTGAATGTATAAATTTCTCCTCTCTTCCTCCCTCTACAATGGCATTACAGCCCAAATCGAGTCTTGACCTCCTCCAAACTATACCTCCAACCAGAAGGAGGCTGACTGAGGTAGTTCACAATTTCCAGATGCATGTGTATGGGATAACGGTACACCTGAAGATACATTCTCAGAAAACTATTCCTACTGGAGGAGTCACTAGCGTTTTGTAGTTGCGAGGCGGATCAGCGGATGTTTTGTGTAGACACGCCTACCTACGGAGACGAGTGCGTGCGCCTACACCACTCGATCCGAATCGAACACACGCCGAGTCATCCCTTGAACCGATTGAGGGATATGACTCGGTATAGTCTTTTGGAAAATGTTCATACCAGTTTATAAAAAATAGGTATGTATAATAAAGTAAACCATTCTAAAAGTAAAATAGTCAGTAATAACAGAAATTATTGTGAATTCATTTGTCACTGAGAAAGTTGGATTCAGTACGCGCTCTTTCTTTTTTTCCTGTACTTTTCCTGTTTCTTTTTTTTCTTCCCTTCAATTTATTACTGTTTATGTATTAAAACGCACTAGAAAATTATCATTTAGCACGGAGCAATGACACCAACACATTTAAACAATATTTTAACCTTTTTTCTTGTAATCACTTAATTTCTAAAAGATACTTTCTTCAATAATCTAAAACTACAACGGATAGATCATGAGTATAGAAATAAGAAGAATTGGTTGTGAAATATACAGGGTTGGGATAAAACATAGAACCAAGTAAATATCGTTGAAACGAAGGAGTTGATATTCATGAAACTTTTCATGCAAGAACAATGTCACAAAACGCATCTAGTGCTATTTTTTTACTACTCTACTTTCGGTTTCATTGAAAATATCTTTAACTTATTTAATATAAATGTTTCACCCTGTATATTTTTTCCAGAAAAAAAACTTGTTATTCCTAATTGAGATATACCAATTTTGGTAGAAGAAACTTATTAAATCGAGAAACAAATTACTTTATAGTTAAATAATTGATACATTTATTTCCCAAAAAATGCTCGCACAACTTTACGTACGCACAATGTGTATAAAAGACCAGGAGATGATGCCTACCGTTGTTGAAGTCGTCCATCAACACGTTGGACTGACGATCTAAAACGTTGCCATCGGAATTGAATGCAAGAGATACAAGATCGAAAATTATGAGGGAGATCTATGTCCAGTAGTGAACAAGCGAAGATTGAATGATGATGGTGATGAATGTGTAAGTCTATTAATTTATTTACTTGAATCTTATGATTTTTTGTATTAAAACGACTTAATAAGAAATTAACGAGTACTATCTAGTAGGTGAGTATAAACAAACCAATTCACAGTAATGAAAATTGTTCATTTAAGTGAAAAAGATCGTATTGAAATATTAATAATGATCGGTTTTGGATGTGTGGCTGGAAATTGTCCAAAATGGGCTATAGACAAATTTTTCATAGACGGAAACTTGACTGATGACAAGTATTTAGATCGACTAACTAACCAACATTCCTACACTTCTACAACAGAAGTGGCCAGTGTAGTTGATGGTCAGTTGCCATAAAATTTCTGGTTTTAGCAACATAAAGCTTCTTTTGACACTACAGCCCGAAAGAGTTCAGTTGAGCTGCATCCAAACCATTCTCTGAAGTTTCTCAGCCAGCACATTCTTCTTCTACCTATTCTGCGCTTTCCTTGAATCTTTCTATGCATTATTAGTTTTAGGAATTTATATCTGTCACCACAGATATATACCACACATATATGACCCAGATATTGTAGTTTTCTTATTTTGATGGAATCCGGTATCTCCCTGCTGTTCTCTATTCTTTTCAGTACTTCTTCATTGGTTATTCTGTCTGTCCAGGAGATTCTCAGCATTTTTCGATATGTCCATATTACAAATGCTTCCAATTTATTGAGATATTGTTTATTTAAAGTCCATGTCTCCACACCATACAAAATAACAGAAAATACATAACACTTTAGTACTCGTTTTCTAAGATTTAGGCTGAGGTCTCTACAACATAATATTCGTTTCATATTATTGAATGCACTTCTAGCCTTTTCTCTTCTAACTCTAATTCCTTTGGTATAATCGTTTGTTTCATTAATGTTTGCCCCTAAATATTTATAATTCTGAACTCGTTCTATCGTCAAAATAAAGCGCTTCCCCACTATTATCGACGGGTTAGAAATTCTTTGTATGCGAATTTGACGTAAAGGATTCATAGAGTGACCTGCTAGTTCTCCCGAACTTACTCCGTTACTCCGAGTTTTTCTTTTGGGTTATCTAAAACTGTGTACTATTTTTTAACTGTAAAGTGATTTATTCCTCGTTTTAAAATTTTTTTTTTTACCAAACTTGGTATGTATGAATTATAAATAGCAAGTTCTTTTAAAATCAGCTAAAATATACAAGATGTCCCTTTTAAATTAAATAAGCTGAGGGTATTTCCGGTAAAACCGGAAGTAAAGTAGTAACAAAAAAATATGGCGTTAGATATGTGATCTATCATTATACTGGCATGCAAAGTTTCATGAATAGAATTTTTTGTTTCAAAGATATTTAGTAGGTTCCATACTTTATTCTAACCTTATATAAAATAAATATGTTAATTAAAACTATATTTTTGAAAAATTTCTGTATTTATTAATATGATTTCTTTCACAACAATGTGGTGTTACGTTTTACTCTAATATTTGAGGAAGATCTGCCCTTTGTACTTTCAATTATTTTTATGATCATGTATAATTGACTGAGACAATTTCTAAACTACCTACTTGAAAATAAAAATATTTGTGGATTTTCATGTACACTATGTAATTTGCTGGGAAACGCTGTTAACTACTTAAAAGTGCAATAATGCAAAACAAAACACACGTTCTTAAATAAATCCTTTAATAGCTTGTTTAGTAACATTATGATAACTTTTCCATGCTTCACCATCACACCTACCTACCTCCTTTAACCTTCTTTCTAATTCTTGCCCGTCAAGTTGCACCCGATTCTCAACGTGTATAGGTATAATTGTCTCTTTTCCGTCGTCACTAGTTATTTTAATCACTTCTTCTCTCTTAGTGGCTTCTCCTGGTTTGTTCTCCCGCACGGTTTCCGAAGTTAACACGAACGACGCGACACCGAGGCTGTGTGACTGTTGAACCTGAAATTAATTGTTCTTTTTAACTATCTATAATTGTATATTGTAATTGCCTATTATTTCTAGTAGGTTATAGTTATATATTATTTTCTATGTTTAGATTTTTGCTTTGGACTGGATGCAGTTACAAAAAATTTGTCAAAGTATTGAAAATAATGGTAAAACTAACTTATTATAGAAAAAATCGTAGGAGACAAATTTGTTTCAACTAATAATATAGTAAAACCTCTGAAAGCGACCACTACTAGAAAGTGACCACCTGTGTATCCCAATTCTCAATTCACCGAATTGAGAAATGGTAATCTCTGTTCTTTTATACGTCATTATGCCTTATACCTCTTTATACCTCTTTTACCTATTCTCTTACATGACCGCGGATTTCAAGCTCACTTGGAACACCCATAATATTATCAACAGAGCTACAATACTATTCTGCAACTACAAAAGTACACAAGGATACCAAACCACAACTACAAGAATACCAAATGAGAAAAAAATAACTTAAATAATCTGCTATGCAGACGACGCAATACTACTCTCTCAAAGTGAAGACGATTTGCAACGTATGCTGCACCAATTTAATATAACCGCTAGAAAATTTAACATGTTAATTTCCCCAAAAAAGACAAAATGCATGGTTACAACAGCAAATTTACTAAGATGTAAATTGGAGCTGGAAGGTTAGATCATAAAACAAGTGATGGAATTTAAATATCTAGGCATCACATTATCTAGCTATGGAAAACTCAAAACTGAAGTGGAAGATCAAGTGAATAGAGCAAACAGAGCCGCAGGCTGCCTGAATGAAACAATATGGAGAAATAAAAATATCGGGAAAGAAATGAAAGGCAGAATTTACAAAACAATCATCAGACCAATAATGACATACGCGGCAGAAACACTACCTGACCCAGAGAGGACAAAACGGATGTTAGAAACAGCGGAGATGAAAACACTTAGAAAAATGGATGGCAAGACACTATGGGACAGAGCTAGAAATACAGATATACGACGTAGATGCAAGGTGGAGAACATCAAGAACTGGGTAAGAAATAGAAGAGTAGAATGGAACGATCATATATGAATGAGACGAATGGCAACAAATAGAGTGGTAAAGACGGCAAGAGACGGTTCCCCAATAGGAAGAAGAACGGCAACTGTCATATCTACATAAGAAGAAGAAGAACTACAAAAGTGTCCTAGGTAAAACCTAAGAATTGAAACGATCGATGGACCTGAATACTACAGCAGCTGTGAAAATTACAGGAATTGTATACTTAGAGGCTATATATAAAGATTCCCTATTTTGGACTACGAAAACTTATCCTAATATCCCTTCTGAATAGTAATACGTGTAAATATCACACAAGATAATCAGAAGGATCAGCCTGCCATCCAACTCATTCAAACAAGGAATACAATAGTGCTCCCAACAGTACAACACAGGGCACACCGATGAAATGGATTAATAATTGTAGTATTTTGTGTTGTATCCTGACTTATCTTCAAGATTTTCTTTTATTGTCTTTTTCAATACATAAACAGCTGGTTATAAATCTTATTTTGCATTATTTTTTATATATTTAATAACTAAGTTACCTAGTGAATATCTAAAGGAATGACACTTGTTTAAAGCAACATTTGGAATACTACAATTGAATTAATATTCCTCTACCAAAGAATAGATATCTTTGATAGTTTATGATATTAATTTTTAAGACAGATTAACAAAAATAATAAAATAATGCAGTTACCTTTAAATGAGTCGTTTCGGTGACTTCCCTAACGACTTTTCCAGGAGGAACCTCCGGAGAGGGCTTAAGAACTTCTTTCGCGAGTGGTAGTTCCGGAAGTCCTACTGCTAAGACCATTTTTTCTTTGGCGATATCTTTTCCGATATCTTCTTTGCCGTGTTCCCACCATGGTGAGTAGCGATGTTCGCATTCCGAAGCGGTATTGTACGAGGAGGAGCGCGAGTGTTGAAGAGTAGTGTCGGAAGCTGTCAGAAATTCTTCGTCGGATTTGAGATCTTCGAGTTTTGGAGGTTTCTGAAATTAAAGAAAATGTAACTTAACATAGGTGGATGTTTTAATTATTGTTGATAAACGGTTCATTTTATACAAAGATGTTATCTATAATAACTACTCCAATATGAGAAATCAATACGAATATTAATAAACCGTAGTTGTATATTGCAGGTAATAAAGTTGAATGACGGATTATTATGTTGTTATTTAGTAGTACAATGCTCAGAAAAACTCTATATTTCAAAAGAATTTACTAGTATTACCAAAAATAGAGAATGCGGATGTGATTAACATATTTCAAACACTGCATTTCAATGATTTCTACTCTATTACTTTTTATCTTTATGTGACATCCATCTAGAATTTCTTAGGTTCATATTGTTATTAAGCAACCCTATAAGCGAAAATATTCATATAAGATATCATTTGATATATTTAGTTTTACTTCCTTTATTTTTTCTATGGCTTCAGCGACTTTTTTAATAGTTATTTTTAACACCACTAATCAATTCTCATAGTAATACGACACAAGAATGATAAGGTCTCACCGTTTATAAGGTAAGGTTAATAAGGCACCCTTTGTGTCAGATTTTTCGTTTTATTCCTTCTTATTTCCATACTTAGATTTAACCACAGCCCCGATGATTTCAAAGGGCCAAAAATATTTAAGTAGGAAATTTACCACTTTTATTATCACTATAATGGTGTTGAATGAATGGTTAGAAATGAAAAATAAAAAATTCCTGGCGATGACGGAGTAGTGATCGAAGCGAGTGGAAATAAAATTATCCAGGCTTTGGCCAAGCTTTTCAGCGAATGCATCTACCAAGGAAAAACTCCTCCTAAATGGAACAATGCAATCATTATTTTATTACACAAGCAAGAAGACAAGCAAGAACAGTCTAAATAAATATAAATTTTTCACAAAAATTATCTAAAAAAGACTAGACAATAAATTAGACTTCTATCAGCCTAGAGAACAAGGTGGATTTAGATCGGGATACAGCACTAACGACCACATACTAGTGATAAAGAACCTGATAGAGAAGTCTGCAGAATACAACAATCCATTGGCACTGATATTTGTGGACTACGAGAAATAAATAAACTACTTAGAAAGAAATAAATTCTGTATACAACGAGGAGTACGGTAAGGAGATACCCTTTCTCCAAAGTTATTCACGACGCTTTTAGAACATACTTGTTAAAAGGCAACTCCGAACGAGCATGGTATCAACATAGATGGAGAGAAGCTAAGTCATTTGAGATTTGCAGATGACATCGTCCTTATAGCCGATCGTATGGATGATGCAATAAAAATGTTTGAAAAATTATAGCACGCTTCCTTGAAGGTGGGACTAAAGATTAATATAAACAAGACACAAATAATAAATAATCTGGTGCTAAATCGAAATATTGCTATGAATGGAAGGGATATTGTGCAGACTACAACGTTTAAGTACTTCATCATCATCATCAATCAGCCAATCACGTCCACTGCTGGACATAGGCCTCCCCCAGTTCTTTACACTGGGCCGCTTGTAGCCAGTTTCCCGGTACACGTTTTATATCATCTGTCCATCTAGTCGGTGGTCGTCCTGCTTCTTTTATAGTTTCTGGGCCTCCATTCCATAGTACGTCTTGTCCACCATCCATCTTGTGTTCTGGCTAAGTGCTCTGCGTCGTGGTTCTTTCGATGACGCCTTGAACTCCTGATCTTTGCCTGATTTGTTGGTTTGTTATGTGGTCTTGAAGGCTCACGTTCACCACTGCACGTTCCATGGCTCGTTGTGTAACTCTGAGTTTATTCGCAAATTTTTGCGTGAGTGTTAAAGTCTCTGCTCCATAAGTTTGTACACGTAAAACACATTGGCTATAAACCTTTTGCTTGAGACACATGGGAATTGAACTTTTTAGAATATGGCTTAATTTGCCAAATGCTGCCCATGTCAGGCCTATTCGCCTCTGTATTTCATGTGTTTGATTGTCTCTACTTATTTTGATATCGTGTCTCAGATATTTGTAAGTGTCTGTTTGTTGTATGGTATTATTGTCTATAGTTTAATTTTCTCAAAGTTTATCTTTAATCCTGCTCTTTCAGGCAGGCTTTTAAGCGAATGTATCATAGAAACTGTATCCTGTAAGCTATCTGCGATTAATACAACATCATCTGCAAACCTTAGATTATCTTGCCATTGAGGGTTCTTAAATATTGACTCTAGAGCTGCCGTGAACAATTTTGGTGAAATATTGTCTCCTTGTCTAATTCCTTAGACTACACTTCGTGTGGTCGTATACTTGATGTAGCGTTCTCGTAGATGTTTAAGTACTTAGGACATAAAATTCGGTTGGGCAGAGATAACCAGACATGTAAGCTCCCACGTCGCATATAATTAACCTGGGCAACGTTTAGTAAATTAAACTATGTATTTAAATCGAATCTACCCACATGCCTAACAAGGAAAATCTTTGACCAATGTGTGTTACCTGTACTCACATATGGAGCGAAAACATTAACACTCACAAAAAAGGTAGTTAATAATATTCGCGTGACTCGAGGGCTATGGAGCGCCAGATGTTGAGTGTCTCTCTGAGAGACTGAATTCCAAACGAAGAAATACGTCGTAGAACAAAAACAACAGGCGCCATCGAAAAAATCGCATCGTTAAAATGGAGTTGGGCAGGACACGTCGCCAGATTATCAGACAACCGATGAACAAATAGACAAAACGTATTTTAGAGAGGAGATCAAGACAAAAAGCAATACGGAGCAGAAGATTAGCACCAACTAGGTGGAATGACGAGCTGAAGCGTGTTAGCAATAACTGGATTCAAGCCGCACAAGACAGAGACAAATGGAAAGAGCTGCGAGAGACCTATGTCTAGCAGTGGACGCATACAGGTTGATGATGATGATGATGATAATGATCATACAAAATTTAAAATATTTTTAAAATGTTCACTTCATACTACAATAATTTTTTGTACAATACAAATACTACAATAATTATTTGGATCCTGTTTATCGCTGCTCTTAAGAGTTGGTTAGATAAGCATTGTCCGAGGTTATGGAGCCAAGACATCCGTTTCCTTTAAACGCTATGTTTTCGCATAATTTTTCCGTGTAATACTTATAGTAGCTAAATCCTCTGAATATGTGGCCAAGGTATTTGATTTTTCCGATAGATCTTTATTTCATAAACCTGATTGGTAACTATATGCACGTAGGATATTTTCAACAATCTTTTCTTCTTCTTAACATGCCATACACCAAAGTACGTAGGCGACTATCTCATTACTAGAATTCTGTTCTTGGCGGCGTGACACAGCTCGCCTGTATTGTGTATTCCTGTCCATTCTTTAATATTTCTTAACCAGGATAATTGTTTGCGGCCGGCTCCTCTCCTACCTTCGATCTTCCCTTGTAGGATTAACTGTGGTATTTCATATTTTGCTCCTCTCAATATGTGCCCAAGGTAACCAATCTTGCGTTTTTTAATTAATTTAAAGAGTTCTCTTTCCACGCCGGCTCTCTTAAGGACGTCATCGTTTCGAACTCTATCCACCCAAGGTATGCGCATCATTCTTCTTAATGACCACATTTCAAATGCTTCAAGTTTGTTGATAGATGTTTTTTTCAAAGTCCACGTCTCCATGCCATAAAGCAAGATGGACCATATGTAGCAGTTGACCATTCTGTAGCGTATTTCGAAATGTAGGTTTTGATTACATAGGAGCGGTCTGAATTTCACAAACAATCTTTTATTAAACTATAAATCGGTCTTCTATTTTTATAATCCTGGATTTTGTAAGGACCGCTGCTAAGAGTCCACTTATATTTTATCGATTTAAAAATTTAATTTAAAATCTCATTTTTGCAAGAAAATCGGTATACATATACTAAACATGTAACAGTTTGACTATTAGCGGTAGTTTTATTTATTTTTACGCACAACAGGCCGTTAAGGCCTAGGGCATTTTTTTAAACATAATCCTAATATTAACTAATTACAATTATTTTAAACGAAACTTTAACTTAAATATGTATATACAACATTATTAACTACTCTGAAGGACCTGGTGGACAATATTTCTCCATTAACTTTTATTTTGTGTTTTTCTTTTCCAGTCCCTCACCTTCACGTGTTTAAGGTCTTCCTCCACTTTACGAATTCACCTCGTTCTGGGTCTACCTCTTCTTTTGGGGCCGATTATTTTTCTGGTTATTACTAGTTTAGTCATTCTGTTTGCTCCCATTCTTTCCACATATCCCAACCATCTGATTCTTTGTGACTTGACGAACTTGGTAATGGTAGGATCTTTGTATAAAGCCATTAATTCATTGTTGGTTCTTCTCTCCAAACCATCTTCTGTCTTCCGTCCTCCGAATATGCGTCTCAATATTTTCCTTTCCCATCTTTCCAGAATATCGTCTTCCTTCTTGTTTAATGTCCATTTCTCACCGGCATATGTTACTGTGGGTCGAATTACTGTTTTATATATTCTGAGTTTACCTTGTCTAGAAACTTATTTTGAGTTCAGTAGGGCTCTTAAACTACCTAATTTTTTATTCCTTTTTGCTATTCTGGCTTCGAGCTCCCATTTATCTTTTCCATTTTCATCGAAAACTACACCCAGGTGTTCAAATTTGTCCACCCTTTTAAAACTATAGATTTTACCACTTACAGACCTCACACTAAAGTCTTGTTTTTTCCCTTCTGTCCCTCCTATGATCGTATATTTGGTTTTGTCTTCATTTAGTTCCAATCCGAATTTCTGTGCTTCTTCGATGATTTTCTTCACAACTCTTCTTAATTCTTTCTCGGTTTTTGCTAGGATCGTTAGATCGTCAGCAAATGCCAAGCACTGGTGCTCATGATCGTTTCTTCCACCTTCATGCTGCATTTTCTGATTACAGTTTCTAACACTAAGTTGAATAATGTAGTGGATAAAGAATCTCCCTGTCTCAAGCCTTTTGCAACCGTAAATTGATCTGATATGTGACCCTGCCAAGCAATTTCACACGTTAAGTTATTTAGTGTCATTTTAACTAGCCGGATTAGTTTCTTTGGTATACCCAAATGTTCCATCGCTCGATACATTTTGACTCTATCGACTCTATCATATGCTTGTCTAAAATCCACAAACAAAACATGCAGGGGAACTTTACCTTTATAACAAGTCTAGTTCTTTCTAAAGCCGGCCTGATACTCATGTAGGATTCTTTCCGTATAGCAATTTAGTTTATTTCTCAATATTCTTGCCAAGATTTTATATGCCTGTCTGGTAAGGCTATGTGTGCTATGTGTCTTCGGGTATCCTGGACAGACCACATCACTAACGTGGAAGTAATGCAGAGAATAGGCAAAAGCAAAGAAATAATCTTCACCGTAAAGAAACGGAAGCTTGAGTACTTCGGACATGTCATGAGGCATACTAAGTACCGGCTGCTACAGTTAATAGTCCAAGGAAGAATCGACAGTAGGAGGGGACCGGGAAGAAGACGACACTCATAGATACATAACCTGCTACAATGGTTCGGACTAACATCGACCGAACTGTTCAGAGGTGCCGTAAACAAAGTCAAAATAGCCTTGTTAATAGCCAACGTCCGAAACGGATAGGGTAAAGGAAGGTAAGGCTATACCTCTATATTTGTCACACTTCAGTTTGTCTCCTTCTTTATGCAGAGGGCATATGCAGGCCTCATACCACTCCGATGGCATTATTTCCTTCTCCCATACTTGCACTAGTAGCTGATATATTTTTCTTTGTAGTTGTTCTCCACCAAACTTGATCATTTCTATGCATATGTCATTTTTACCAGGACTGCTGTTATTTTCATTTCTTGTATTGCTGTCACCACCTCCTTCTCTGTAGGTTGCCTTTTAACTATCGCATCTTCTCCAACTGTCCAGTTGTCTAGTGCTTCGTGCTCCACCTCACCATTTAATAATTCTTCAAAATGTTTTTTCCATTCCGTCATTATTTCTGCCGGATCGCTAATTAAATGTCAGGCTTTACCTTTCGTATAACTACAGTGGCTTTGGTAATTTTTCCCATCATTTTAACTTCTTGATAGAACGACCTCACCTCTTTGTTTTTAAACTTCTCTTCTATCTCTTTTAATTTCAACTCATTGTGGTATCTCTTTTTACTTCTACACAGAGCTTTCAACCTACGGCAGATTTAATTTGTTCCCAGGCTTGATCTGTCTGTAAATTTTGGTCACATTGTTGTAGAATTTTATTTATTTCTTCTTCATATTAATTTTTTTAGAACGGTTTTTTAGGCGGTAGTTTTAGTTTCGAGAAAAAAAATATAAGTTATCTTAAAAATTTGAAGTCCATATTATTGCATTAGACTCCTATCTACTAAACCGTTTTATTACAGATTCCATGTGAAAAAAAATTCCAAATTTCCAAACACCGGAAAACGGTTCTCCACCAATATAAACTATCTAAGGACTTCAAGAAACCACGCCAGCAGCTTCTGCAGAACAACGTTATTCAAAATCGTCACAAGTATTTGCAAAAGATATATGCAATTTTTTTGTAAGTTGCAATATCCCACTGTATAAATTGGATAGCAAGGTGTGTCAAAATTTTTTGAAAACATATTGTAAAGTTGAAAATAAGTCAGTACAGGTACCAAGTTCTTTAACTCTTCGCAAGAAATATGTGAGGGCATCTTACAAAGATGTTATTGAAGGTATTAAAAGCCGGGTAAGAAATGAATATCTGTAGATATCTGTCGACGAGACTACTGACGCCAAGGGTCGGCAAATCGCGAATTTAATTATTGGAGTTTTAAACAGTTCAGCTGATGACTCCAACAAGTCGTATTAAATCAGCATAAAATGTTTAAAAAAAAACCAACTATGCACAATTGCTCGATTTGTTAATTTGACAAATTTCTTTTTACCGAATCAAGTACCTTCTGAAAAAATTTTGCTACTAGTAAGCGATGCCGCTTCCAACATGGTTAAAGCTATTACTAGTCTTAAGATTTTTTTTTCCGAATTTGATTCATTGTACATGCTTAGCGCATGGTTTAAACAGGGTGTCCGAGAAAGTTAGACTCGTGTTTCCAAATGTAAACACTTTAATCAACAATGTAAAGAAAGTATTTTTAAAAGTACCATTGCGAGAAGAAGTATATAGGGAGATACTTCCCGATATTCTTTTGCCACCGGAACCAGTGTTGACTAGATGGGGGACGTGGTTGAATAGTGCCATATTTCTTGCAAATAATTATATTGATATCAAAAATGTTATATCAAATTTTGATCCTTCTTGTTGTATTACTGTTCAGAAATGTCAAAATATTTTAAGTGAGAATTCTGTTCAGAATGAACTGTCCTATATAAAAGCAAATTTTGACATAATTGTAAACTCTATTACAAAACTAGAGAGTCAAAAATTATATTTAAATGATAGTATTTGCATTGTTGATTCTGTCAAAGAAAAAATAGTAAACCTTTCAGGGACAATTGAAAAAAAAAATTAAAGATAAATTTAGTGAAGTTTTAAACCTGAATGAAGGCTTTTCTTTATTGCGATCAATAAAATAACATAATCAATGGAAGCTTTAACGAATTTATTAATGTGGATCCCTCGCTATTGTCAAATTTTAGACTTGCGCCAATTACATCCTTAAAAAATATTTTTTTAAAGTGCATGTATAAATGCATATTGCATAAATAAAGGCATATTTGGTTACTTTTTAAGTGCATGTTCCATGCATATTTTAACCATTTTTTAGAGCATATAATCCAGTCTCTAGTTATTTGTTTACCAATGTTGGTGTTTTCTTTTTAGTGACTTCGTTTAATATTGTTACCAAATCCTACTACATTCATTTGCTTCATTTAGCAGAATAAGAACATCTTCTTTGATGTGTCTTTTGTACTATTTGTTCCCTTAGTATTTTTAATTATAAATGGGGTTATTTCCATTAATATAATAGATAATTATATTATAGAAATGCCACAAGGAAAACAGTTTTAGAACCATACCATGACAAGTGATATCCGTTATGTCAAATGAAGCGATTATATTTCACACGCTTCCTAATTTGAGTGGCCTTTGTTGTAGCACATATTTGTATTCTTATTTTTTTGATAAATCTTTATCTGATTTTAATTTGTTTTAAATTTATTATGTGTAAGAGAAACACTGTAAAAATTTACCAAACACTGTACCATCATTTAATGGCCAGATAATTAGTTTATATTCTACAAAATATTATTTTTAGAACCGTTGTACATACACCACGGAAGACAATTTTATCTGTATCATTTATGACCGCCGTTAACTGACCCACATGCCTCAACGTGTTTTATTATTCCCAGATATCAACTAGTCTGCTTCGCTTTCATTCAATACATCAAAATAAATATATAAATTAAGCATTAGATGGAAAGTAGGCGTCTTACATTTGGTTATTCGACTCTGTCTCAAATCAAATTAAAATAACTTGTCACAATTAACATAATAGATACATAACAGACGTAATATTTGCTTTTAGAGGTTTTAATATAAAAATACCCTTTCACGCAAATTTTCATTTAATCGTAAGTATATAAGCGGGCTTTAATTAACGTAGATTTACAGTCAACACACAGTGTGTAACAAATACACATAGGTACTATTCTAAGTCATCATGAGGTGTGCCGTTGTAAGTAAATTATTTTTGAAGTTTCTAAAATTTTGATTTTTAAAAGAATTTCGATAAGTTCCTTCTTTTAATCATTGACTTTTCATTCATTTTTATGTTTTTTAAAGCTTCCTGTACCTTATTTATTACAACTTATACTTTGATGTTTGATCAAGTTCCTTTTATTTTTCGTGTCTCTTTACCACATTTCGAATGATTTCGGATGCTTACATAATTTGTTAATAGTCTCCAGCCTTCCGCGCCCTATACGAGGATAGATCAGCTGTAACATCGAAGCCTCCTCATTCGTAACTACACATTGAGATTCATGTTGGAATAGATGTATTTCTCATGCGATTGAATGCACATCTAGAGTATTTTCTAATTGAACTTTGATTTCCTAAGGCAATTCCATTTCTCATTTACATTACATCCCAAATATACAAACTTTTTCTTTTGTTGTAGTCTGTTTTTGTGTGTCTTCTTACAGTTATGTTCACTCGGGTACTACACCGATATTTTGAAGGTATCTTTCATGTATCAGGTTAGAAAACATTATTATGATTTTCCTTGTCCAATTCGCTACAGAATTATTTCATTAGTGACGTAATCATCATCCAGCCTCAAGAGTCAATTGCTGAACATAGGCCTCTTCCTCATGTTTCCAACCCCGTCTATCTTGCGCCGCTCTCATCTAGTTTTTATTGAGTCTTCTTAAATCGTCAGTCCATCTTGTAGGTGGTCGACCGACGCTTCTCTTGTCTTCCGGACCATTCTAACATGGACCGCTCCATTCTTCTCTGCGTGACTCTCAGTTTGGTAGCTGCTGCTTTTGTTAAGGTAAGTGTTTCTGCTTCGTACGTCAAGACTGGGAAGACGCACTGATCAAATACCTTTCTCTTTAGGCATGTGGGCAGCTTACTTTTAAAAGTTTCTCTCAGTTTTCCAAATGCTGCCCACCCAAGGCCGATTCTTCTCTTCAGTTCATGAGTCTGGTTATCCCTGCCAATCATAATTTCATGTCCCAGGTATTTATATCTATCTACGAGTTCTATTTCTTTCCCACCAATACTGATGTTCTGGTTGGGTACCAAATTGGTCATGATTTTTGTTTTCGAGATATTTATATTTAAACCTACACTTTCTGTAGCCACAACGAGTTCCTGTACCATCTCTCTTGCCATACCTAGATCTTCAGCTATTATAAGTATATCATCGGCGAAACGTAAGTTGTTTAGATATTCTCCATCTATTTTTATTCCCTTTATCATCCAATCCAAATTCTTAAAAGCATGTTCTAGCACCGTATTGTGACGTAATAAGTTCAACATATCCCAAGCATGAGCCAATAGTACCCACATTTCGCACGATTTCGGGCGCTTGCATAAATTGTTAATAGTCTCCAGCCTTCAGCGCCCTATAAGAGGATGGAGCAGCTGTAAGATCGAAGACTCCTCATTCTTAACTACACATTGAGTTTCAAGCTACATTAGATTATATTTCTCATGCAATTGAATGCACTTCTGGAGCATTCTCTAATTGAATTTTGATTTTCTAAGGCGATTCCATTCCTCATTTAGCATACATTCCAAGTTTTCGTTTTGATGTAATCTGTACTATATGGTTTCTTATATTTTGTAGTCCTATTTGCTAGTAGTACGGTGTGTTTTGTGTGTCGCAGATAAGATTAATAATTATCTTGCAATTGATTGATACACTATCTATTTAATCTTGTAAGGCTTCTCTACTATATAAATGATTTTTCCGAATACGTGTTAAACAGTAGAGCGTACAACTCTACCTGGCTTCTGTTTAAAAAATTAAATTATGTAGGTATGTTAAATAGTTTTTGATATTCCATCTTATTGAAGTTAAATGCCAATATTATCATCATCATCATTCTCTTTGTATTTATGCCTATACAGTATCGACTTCCCTAATTACATTTCTCCGTAAGTTTCTATTTTGGTTTCATACCACTATTAATACCCTTTACCGACATATTCAGCCTAAGCATTTTCTACCAGGCCTTCTTTGGTTATCCTTTCCTACTCGCTCCAGTTACTCGCAGATCAGTAATACTTCGTATTGTGTTAACATTTCGACGTTGAATATGACCATTTTAATCTATGTTCTCTCATTTTGGCATCCCTATTCCACTATGTTCTTCTATTTTACTCATCATAATCAGTCGAAGAATATTATACACTTTTCCCGCATTATATGTCCAAGGTATCGTATTTCCCAGGATTTGACGCTATCAATCAGCTAAAGAGTAGCTTCTGCTCTGTTGAGAACTGCTTAATTTGATTACTTAGCAGTCCACGGTATTTTTAGTGGTCGTCTATACAACCAGATTTCAAAAGCTTGCAAGCGTTTTATAGTAGATATTTTTAAGGTTCATACTTCGACATCATGTAAGACAACTGATCATATGTAACATTTAAATATGCATTTCTGAAGTTAAAATTTTTAATTGTCGTTACAGAAGAGTAACCTTATCTATCAACTCCTAACTTATCTGTAAATATTTCTCAACATTTTAATTAACTTGTCATAATGTACCATGTACCATGAAATGCCTTTTTCATAATTAATAAAATCGGCCAAGATATCTTTATGTTGATCTGGACTTTGTAGTGCTACTTATTCCTATTCAGTGCAAAAAAGTTCTTTTTTGTTTTAATGTTTTAACCATTATACTACTGGTATACTGACAGTTTTATAAATCTTGTATGAAATAAGCTTTGTTACCCTTCGTTATCCTTCTTTGAATTTTTGCTTCTTATGTTTTTCTTTATTTAATTGTACTGCTAGTTCTTCTTCCTTTTCTTCTTCTTTTTATGTAGACATGACTCTGTCTGTTTTTCAAGGTGCCTTCAGTAAGTTATCGTTCCCTCGCTTTCATGGTCTTCTTACTGATCGTCTTCTTATAGGGGATCCGTCTCTTACCGTCTTTACTACTCTATTTGTTGTCATTCGGCTTATATGATCGTTCCATTCTACTCTTCTATTTCTTACCCAGTTCTTCATGTTCTCCACCTTGCATCTACGTCGTATATCTGTACTTCTAGCTCTGTCCCATAGCGTTTTATCATCAACTTTTCTAGGTGTTTTTAGGAGATATTTAAACTCCATCACTTGTCTTATATCTAAGCGTCCAGCTTCAATTTACATCTTACTTATGAGTATGAGTTGTTTTTCTCCCATTTGGTATCATTTTAAGTTCTTATTTTTTTTATTATTTCATCTATAATCAGGTTAAACAATAGAGGACTCAGGAAATCTCCCTGTCTTATCCCATTGCCAGTGTCAATAGGATCAGTTAGTTCTGCTTGTACTTTTACTATTATTGTGTTGTTCTGTGTACTTCTAGTTATGTGAAGCTTCTACTGCTGCAATATCATGCCCATTCAAATTTCGTTTATTTTTCTGCCTAGTCCGGTCTGTTTTTGAGTTCTTGTGTTTATTCCTAACCAAATTCTGTTGGGCGCCGCTGTTGAGTTTTTTTTTGTCCTTCATTCCACTTTCTAGGCTCTTATTGCCTGTGGTGTTACAAACTTTCGCTTCATCTTTTTAAAAAGTGTCCTACACTTCTTTTTCCATTGTTTGTTATTTCTATTCGAACATTGATAATTGTATTAAAAATTTATTCATTCTTTCTTCTTCTTTATATATCGTGTATATATCTTCCTTTAAGCAAATTGGTCATCATTATTGACGTTACAGCTCTAAATTGTTCTACAGCACTGCATTTGTACCAATTTCTTAGATTATTTAACTAGGAAAGGCGCCTTTTCCCATAATGCTCTTTCCTTTTATTTTCCCTTTTATCATCATCTGAAATAACAAATAGTTATCTCCTCTTATCACACGGCCTAGGCATCATAACTTCCGTATCTTAATTGCTCTGTTCACGTAACTTATTTTAAAAATACCCCTTCTTACTGAGTTTACTGCTAATTCTTGTTGTCTTTTGTTATATTTATCGATTATTTCTTGCGATGTCGTTTCTCTCACGCCCATTTCTGACAAGTCTTGTTTTACTGCTTCCAACCATTTTTTCTTTGGACTCCCTCTTCTCTTTCCCCATTTCTTCCTCCTTCAGTATTGTTTTAACATTTCGGTTTTCTGTTATTCGTATAATGTGACCGCCTTCTAGCTCTTTGGCCGTAATTATTTCTTTTCCATACATTTTCATTATTTCTTTATTTCTTCGTCTTCTCCAAATATTTTCTGCCACCTGTATTAGTCCGAAAAATTTTCTGAGCACCTTTCTTTCACAAATCTCTACTTTCTTTTCTTCCTGTTCGTTTTACTCGCGTACGTCACTGTGGGTCTGAAAACTGTCTTGTAAACTCGCAGTTTAGTTGTTCTTAAAACATTTTTTGCTTTCAGTATCGAATTTAGAGACCCTACCGCTCTGCTCTACTTTATTAATCTTTTGTTTATCCCTTTTCCTTCTTTCTCCGTGTTCGTTATGGTTACTCCTAAGTATTCAAATTATTTCACTTTTTTAAAACTATAGACAGCCTCTACTCCTTTCATTTTGATATATTTGCTATCATTTGTTCTGTCTCCTCTCATTTCCATATATTTCGCGAGAAAATTCGATTAACTTGATCTCATTTTCATTTGATTCCCTATGCAAACTTCGTCCCCTTCTTATTCTTTGATATATTTCCTTTTTTCGGCTTTCACATTCATGTTTTCAATGACTATATTTATATAATATTTCTCTATTTCCTATAAGGGTGCTTTGCTTTTCGTAGAACTCTGTTTTGGTTTCTAAATCTTTATCTTCAGTGTGCATATGTACGTTAATAATACCTATCTTTCTATACTTTCCCCTTACTATCAAGTAACATATTCGATGTAATACTATTTGAAAATCTACAACTGCTTTGTTTACTTTTTTGGACACCACGAATTCTACTCCAAAATATCTCTTGATCCCTCCACCCTTGAACAGGGTGCTCTATCCTATTTTTATTATTTCATTTGCCAGTTGTTTCGTTTCTTGCAGAGCAAGGATATCTAGTGTATATTTTTCCATTATATGATCTAAGTTTTTAAAGCTCCGTGCACATAAGTACTTCTTACATTCTATGTCCCAATTTTTACTATTTCCTTGGATTCTTGCCTTTCTTTTGTGCTTATTTTTTCGTTTTCCATAGTAGTATTCCTTTTCCTTGTCATTTCGGCATCGCAGCTCCGCAGTTGCTTTTCTTCTACTACTTTTTTTAGTAATTTTACTCTGGTATTGTCTCTTAATTGCTGTTTTTCCTCATCTCGTATCCATTCCTTTCTGTTCACAATCAACTTTTTATAGCCATTTTTTGTCTGTTTTCCTTTACTTTTTTTTCTTTTGGTATTTTAACTGTTTCTTTTTGTATTTCCTTTTCTTTTGATGCCAGATCATTATTTATGAAGATGTGATTTTTATGGTGCTTCAACTTACTTTTTTGATTAAATATTCCAATTTAATCCGTGATGGTTTCTGATTCTATGACGTAGATTGTTTCTCCTATTTTTGTTGTGTTTCTCAGTTTTATCTGCCCTGCATGGAGTTCTAGTAATATGAATGCTTCGATTTCTTATCATCATTTGTATCTATTTTTAATCCAGATACAATCGAACTTTTCTTTTTACTTGTTTTCTCCAGTTGTTTACTTTTGTCATCTAATTGCGGTGTCTTGAGGTCTTGCCTTGCGATGTTGTTATTTCAAATATATGTGACAGCTCCTTGTACAGATTAGATATTATCCACAATGGTTTGAAACACCAATCTGAGAAAATATAGAATGATACTAAAAATTCCTGCAATTTTTTTTATTCATGATATTCAAGTTTAAATGAAGTATTTAGACAGTGAGAGCTAAAGGAAGTATTTAAATATTTATTGCAAAGGTTTTTAAGAAGGTAGGTACCTACTAAATTTTATGATTATTTTAACGTAGATAAAGCTTCGTAAGATACAGATTTATTTTTTTGATATTTTAATGAAGTTTAACTTATGTTTGCGAACAGCTCTTTCTTTTTCGTTAATATTTATGTAGGTAGTTATTAGTATCAAAACTAAACCAATTAAAAAGTTATTTATCCGATTCTACGTCAAATGTAGAGAAGATCTGATCTAAAAGATATCTTCAACACATTTGACGTCGAATCGTAAAAACAACTTTTTGATTAATTTTTTTTAGTTAATAGATTTTGTGTAGCATCATCTAAAATCTAAAATATTTTTGATATTGGACGTTTTCAAAATATTTACAATTTAGTTTAGAGATATCCATCGCAATAAATGAAAGCTTGTGCTACTATTTCAATGACTTTGGCACATTAATGTATTTACATGCACCAAAAATACATAGATGTTATGATACTGTTAATTTCCGGGAGCACTGAATCAAGAATTAAAATATATTTTATCGTTATATGATAAAATGCTTATAATTTTATATATGCTGTTACCTAATTAATATAAAAATATTTAAATTCTTCTCAAATAGTCGTCCTATAATCAGTGAGCAAAATAATGACACTACCGTTTCCGCATTGCTTTTGTTAATGACTTTCACAGTTGCAGATGAACAAACACTTTTAGAGCATGGCCTATAAACCCTCAATAACAGTGTACCTTTACAAAATAACGGCTACGAAAGCCTTTTTTTCTTCTCATTAATGACTGTTCGGATGTACTATTCACTATACATACACTATTCCATCCCTCCTTACTTCCCGTCATCTTCGCGATCATCTCTCTCACAGTCACACAGTTCATACTTATTTCTGTATATATTTTGTTTCTCTCCACTATCCGCATATTATACACCACAGCATTGTGTGAGTAACAGTGTCGGAATGTTCGCAGTATAGGCATTTGGCTTTATTTGTCTCTCCGAACTTATGAAGATAGGCCCTAAAACACCCGTGTCCTGTTAGTACTTGCGTCAGGAAGTAATTCAGTAACCTGTAACCACAGCCCACCCAGTCCCTTAGGCTCGGGATCAGCATCTTATTCCACTGGGCAATAATTATCTTCCGTGCTGTTTCACTATTCCTGCCATCTTTCCATTGATCTTTTCCTTTTTTCTTTTCTTAGGGCTGTAGTCAAATGCTCTATTCTCTCATAGAGATGTCTCTTTTCTACTGCTATCACATGCAACCCGTAATAGCCCACAAGGCTATCGCAGATACAGTCCTGTAAGCGCAAGCTTCTCGCAACACACTTGTTTTGTCCACTAATTTCATGAGCCCTTCGTGGGTCGGTATCTTTACCGCCGCACTCCAGACTGGTGCTGCGTAAAGGACGACTGACTTCACAACACCCTGTAGGGCCCTCCGCCATATTGGTGTAGCGTCACTCCCAGATATTTCACGTTTGATTTTAGCCAAAATGGAAATCGGGGCATAGAAAATTGTTCGCAATGTGATTACTGATAATATTGCTAAAGAAAAAATTCATACTCTTTTTATTGGACCAGAACCATTTTACTGTTTATCAAAAACTCGCATAGTAAAGGATGTCTCAAAACGGAAAAAGGAATTTAAAGTGGTCTACTCGAGAAATATTGTAGATCAAAGATAAAAGTGTTATTATAACATTCGGCTCACTACGTAAACATACTTATAGCTTAAAAATAGTTAAGTCAGATTCATCACAATTTCATAGATTAACAAGCAGAGTACAGAAATTTACTCAACATATTGTCTGTCTGTCACTAGGAAAATTATTTGCCAACTCCATAAATACCTGGAACAGTTCTTTTAGAACCTAATGAAGTAACTTGGTCCTTACCTACTCTCTATAAGTTGCTTTCCATTATCTTCAGACAGTTTCTCGTTAAGTTATTCGTTGAAAAGCTTTATTCAGTATTCGCTTCTTAAGTCGTATTAAGTGTCCTTCTTTAATTCTCTCTCTTTCTCTTTTCTTGCTCCTACAGACTTTTTATATACCCTATTTCTTTCTCACCATCTCGTATTCATTTTTATTTTCTTTGCTTTTGTTTTCTAAATATTTTTATGTTGCTATATTTCTTCTATCTATAGTTTTTGTTACAACTGGCTTAAAACCTTACGTTTTCATCTCTTTTGCTCTTACTTAATTGGCATTAGGAGTATCATCAATAAATTATCTTCCATTATATTTAGATATAATCTTGATTTGATTGAAGTAAAATTTTGTTATTACAGTTCATCCCAAACCCTTCTTTCAGTGCGTCATAGTTGATCGAATTCTCTCTAACGCGTTAAGCTAGAAGTGACAGAAAAAAACGTAAGTCTGTGATTATTATACATAAAACTTAGAAAATTATGTATCGTTCACGGGTATTTGCATATTAAAGCGAATTCTACTTACGGATATATAATTGGTTGGAGTTTAGAATGCGCTAAATAGATATCCAATCAATGATGCGCATAAATATAATTTGACGCAGATGGTCTCAATAGTGACAGTACTATGACAATGTCAACTGATAAAATGATAATTGTCATTCCAGGTTAGTATTTTCAGACATTTTACAGTGAAAATTTAATTTTGTATTTATTGTCATAAAAATATTTTAAATATGCCGAGATATACCGAGAAAGAACAAAGCCTAATATTAAAATTATTAAATTATTTTCAATTAGAAGATATTCATATGTATTAAAACGGTTCTTTTTAGAACCACATTTTATTAAAATATAAGATATAATTGATGCCAGCCACATATCCCCTGTAATCATTGATTTTAATGAATCAGGTTCTGAATCGGATTGTGGATTGTTTGAAATATAATATTCATTTTTGTTATTCATAAAAAAAGAAGGTAAACTTACATTCGGTATCTTGTTTTTTAACTAAACTCCATTAACACTATTTCATCTGCATACCGAAACTGGTAGATTAACTCAAAAATCGACTGCTTCACTATTTAAACTATTTACATAAACTTACATTCGGTATCTTGTTTTTTAAGTAAACTCCATTAACACTATTTCATCTGCATACCGAAACTGATAGATTAACTCAAAAATCAACTGCTTTACTATTTAAACTGTCCATTGTTTTTTTACTTAAACTTCATAACACTCTTTCATTTGCACACCCAATCTAGTAGAATAACTCACTATTTAAACTATTTTCACGATTTTATGATAAATCTTCACAAAATTAAACTAATGGCTGCCACAGAAACTTTCCGAAAATTACTTATCCGAATATGACTGATTTCAATCGATGCTATTTTATCACAGGAATGTTTGCTTTGATGCCTTGCAATTGCCAGTAAATTTTTTTATCTCGCAGTCAACTCTTAAAAGATTCTATAGGAGGAAGCGTTATTTTAAATAAACAAACATTCCAATTCCTTAGTGTTAATAATAAATAATAATAAATCCATAAATAAATCTTAGCTAATTAAGCACTTTCTTTGGAATGTATAGAATAGCAATTATGACAAAATGCCGTTCCAATATAAGGCGCAATAAAATTTTTTATACAGGACGGGACCTCTAATATGTAAAGTAAAAAAAAAATTGAATTCTTAAAGTTTTTACTTCACATTTTAAAAAAATAATCTTTTCACATTTAGCCGATTACAATCCTGCAACTGTCAGATTTAACTAAAATGTCATGCAATAATTCTCGACATTCTTAAAATCCTATATGACGTCAAAATTAGTGACGCACTGAAAGAAGGGTTTGGGACAGACTGTATATTTATATGTAAATTATAAGCATGACAATAATAATCGTGCTTGAGTTTGACGACGTCATATTTTTTGTACGGATACTTACTCTCTGATTGAAATCTGTATATTTGTGGCACACATTAAATTAGTAATGCAGAATTGCATGTATCTGTAGATTCTAGAGTTAAAACCATTCAGATGATAACTTAATTAATCTTACCGTTTTTAACAAATGATGCAACAAGCAGAAAATATGTAGTGTCTTATTACATACATATGTTTCCCTAAAGCTATTAATATGTGACTGACAAATACGTACTCGTTAAGTATGTTGATGATATAAGAAATTTGGCAATGTAAAAAATTACCACAATATTTTGTTTTCAAGATTAAAGGATTCAAGGATACCAGACGTTAAAAAAATTAATAAAGATAGCCGAATTATACAGACTGTCCAATTTAGTTTAATAAATTTGAAAACACTTTAGCTGATTATTTGTGCCGGTCTAATATTGTTAAGTACGTCAAATTTATCACACGCAACCAGCAGTCCAATTAAATGGAATATTTAAAAGATTAAGGATTAATTATTTTAATGAGATTATCAATATATGTATATATATATATATATATATATATATATATATATATATATATATATTTATATATGTATATATAATATATATATATAGTTAACTTTTTATCGTTATTTGTATGTATCTTTCGATTTTCTAGAGTCTTAACACTTTCAAGCACAGGTCAATCTAAAATCAATAATCAAATTAAATTCACCCCCGTCAATTCCAATTCAAAAACACAGTTACATTTTGCATTTTATACAATCGCCTTTGAAAAATTTCTACTAAATTCTAAACTTGACTCTAAAATCCCTCATGGATAATTTTTTTGTAATTGCTGCCAGACGATCGTTGCTGATCTTCTATAAAATAATTGAAGAATCCTTATTCTCGCCACTGTCTCTAAAATAATAAATATAAGAACATCACACTCAAACAAAGCTTAACTGTCTTTTCTGTATCCTGATTTACCCGTTTTGAGTATAAGAAACTAGTTCATGAAAGGTTCTATCTGAAAGGTGAATCGATATGTCGTGGAATGCAAATTTAGATGCCCCATGTCGGTCCATTCACCAACTGTTTCATTTTGAAAATTGTAGAAGGAACAAATTTGGGCAATAATCTGAATTTTGATTTCGAAAACTACGAAATTCTCAGATTTCTACTTTTTGTTCCAATTTCTGCTTTCTCCAGCCCTTGAAAACTCTTGGCTTTCCGTAAAAATTTCTTCCAGCGACCCCTATTTAAAGCCAGGCTTTCACAAACCCTTATTCCCAGTACCTGTAGATCTGCTTTCACATCGTTCAAAAAGCGTTTTTTGGTCTTCCTCGTTTTCTCTATCTCATAGATATTTCGAATATTGATTGTCGAACCGGGTTTTTATCTTTCATCCTTAAGAAATGCCCCACCGATCTCCAGCTGTTTATTTGAATTATTTTTATGATATTTCGTTCTCTATCTAGGTGGTTTAGCTCAAAATTAAAACATTATTTCCATATCCATCGTCATTTATGGCTCCATAAATTGTTCCTAAAATTTTTCTTTGATAAGATTCAAGTGCTTTCTTAACTTTTTAAATATCCAGGTCTCTAAGTTATATGTTAAAACTGGCCCTATCAAGGATTTATACATTTTAGTTTTGGTATTTCTTAAGATATTTCTTGATTTTAATTGTTTTAGTAGACCAAAGTAAGTAGCAAAAAGGATTTGTCTGTTAATTAGTTGTTTATATCATTTTTGGTATCTACAAGAGAACCAAGATGCATAAATTCTTGAACAAGCTCGAATTTGGAATTAGTTCAAATTCTAAAGACAAAAAACATAGACCAAATGGACTTGGAATAGGATAAAAAGAAACATTTACTGGAACAAAGGATTACAAATTGTAATAGATAACGAACCAGTGCAGAAATTGAAATCAGGAGTGGAGTGAGGCAAGAATGTATTTTATCTCCATAACTATTCAATGTATATAGTGAGTCTATTTTTAAAAAAGCACTGACATGTGAAAGTGATCGAATAATTAACGAAAAAATTATCAATAACATAAGATATATAGAAGACACAGTAATAATGACAAGCTCTGCTGAATAACTACAACAATTACTTAACTTCATAGAAGTCAAGTACCTTCTATGAAAAATATGGACTAAAAATGAATGTAACCAGACTTATTATACGACAATAACAAAAAAAAAATAGAAACAAATATACCTACATTTGGAAGACATACCGATAGAATGAGTTGAAAAATACAAATACCTGGGAACCTGGATTTTAGAAAATATAGATAAAACAATGAAAATAAGAGACAGAATAGAAATAACAGGAAATAAGTTAGTAAAAATGATAACAATTCCCTCCAGCCAAGTTTATGGAAGAACTATTGGAAGTATGACGGTCTCACGGTTAAAAAATAAAAATTTGAATGACTACTTAGTTTAAATGTAGTTCAGTATAACTTTCCCAAGCAACGGTAAATATAGTGAAGATAGTGATAATGATATCCAACCTCCGATTGAGAAACTGCACAAATAGGAGAAAGAATAGATTCTGTGGTTTGTTTATGTATAATTAAGTCCTGTATCTATCTCTTGAGGAGTTGTATGTACTGATTAAAATCATTTTTCTTCTTCTTCTTAGCCTTTTCTCGTTCATTTTTAGACATAGGACTCGCCCAAATCCTTCCATCGATCTCTATCCTGAGCAAAATTCTTGCAATTTGCTCCGGCTATTCTTTTAATGTCGTCCATCCATCTCATTTGTGGTCTTCCAATTGGTCGTCTACCGTTGTAAGGTCTCCAATGGTGTATTGTGGCCTTACAACGTTAGTCTTTTTGTATAGCAATGTGACTGCGAAGACCCATTTGAGTTTAAAATTTTTATTGTAATATCCTCAATTTTTGGTTTTGGTCTTACCCAGTCGTTCCTCTTTTTATCTGACAGACAAAAATTGAGGATATTAAAAAAAAATTGCCAAACTCAAATTGAGCTTCGCAGGACACACAGCTATACAAAAAAGACTAACGTTGAAACGCTACAATACAACATTCAAACAAAAGACTAACGTCACAGTATTACACGAACGGTATTCCAGTACTTTAATTTAGTGTTCTAACGTCAATGTGAAAATAAATAAAGAGACACTCTATTTTTAAGGTTGCTCTCTTTTTCGCTATCGCAGTAGCCACAGTCTATGGACAAGACCATTATGGTAACTATGGACATGGGGGACTCGAATACGGAGGAGACCAACATCATTTACAAGAGTACATTGACTATAGGGTAAGTTTATTTTATATTAATTAGATACCTTGCAAAATATGTGCATAAGTTTGAATTTATCTACTATCTTCGATTACCATTTTTGTTTATTTTGACGTGCAATTGGCACTGTTTCTTATTCTCATCATCAACATAAGTGGCTCGACAATCCGTTGTGGATCTTGGCCTGCTTACAAAGAATTCGACACTCCCATTAACTTCCCTCCATCTTCTGACCCTTAGAATTTGTAGGTCTTCTTCCACATCATCAATCCATCTCCTTCGTGGTCGTCGTCTACTTTTTGTGCCCTCTGGTTTTGAAAATGTTAATCTCTTTGTATATTAGTGATCTCGTATCCTAGCAGTGTGTCCAGCCCATCTAAGTCCGCGCACTTTAACGAATTTCCCATTATCTGGATCGGGGTATAACTGATATAGTTCAAAGTTGTATCTTCGACGACATAGCCTATTTTCATTTACGACCCCAAAAATCTTTCCAAGAATTTTTCTTTAAAAAATACCAAGAAGTCTTTCATCATTTTGAGATAAGGTCCACGTTTCAGCCCCATATATCAAAACCGGTCTTATTAAGGTCTTGTATATTGAGCTTTACTGCAGGTTTTATATTTTTATTTTTTAAATGTGTCTGGAGACCGTGAACAGTTCTGTTTGCTATTGCTATGCGTCTTTTTATTTCTTCGCTTGTCGTGTTTGTTGTGTTGACTAGCTATCCAAGATATGTGAATTCTTTGACTTGCTCAAAGGTATGGTTGTTAATTTGAATTCTCTGTTGGATATTTCGGGGGTTTTTAGAAACCAATATATATTTCGTATTTTCCTCGTTTACCACAAGTCCTAATTCACTTGCCGCGTTCGCAAGCCTTGTAAAACACCGCACCATGTCTCTCATACTACTGTCCACTATAACTATATCGTCAGCGAATGCGAGAATTGCATCGATCTATTAAAAATAGTTCCATTTACTCCAATATTTAATTGTCTGATTACCTCCTTTTCCAAGGCAATATTAAAGAGAAGACGCGCCAGCTCGTCCCACTGCCTAGACCATTATTAATGTCAAAGAACGTAGAGTTCTCTTCTTCGATTTTAACGCATGAGCTTACGTTTTGCATTGTTAGTTGGGTCAACTTAACTAACTTAAGTGGGATCCCAAAGCCTATCATTGCATTATATAATGCAGTTCTTTTCACACTGTTATAGGCTGCTTCTAAGTCGACGAAGAGATAATGTGTATCTATGTTATATTCTAGAGACTGTTCTAGAATCTGTCTATGTGCTTAACTTTGATGTGTACTTGACTTTCCAGCAGTAAATCCGCATTGATGTTAACCAACAATATCCTTTGCGAAATGTTTAAATCTATCAAACAATTCAATTCCGAAGACTTTATACGCAGATGCTAACAGAGTAATGCCTCTATAGTTCTTACACTTCAGTTGATCACCCTTTTTATGCAACGAACATATTATTCCCTTTAGCCACTTTTCTGGTACCAATTCATTCTGCCATACATACCATTCAAGTACTATTAGTTTATGGATTGCTGCAAAAAGTTGATCACCACCTTTTTATTACATGTCTTCTGTTTCTGTTTCTTGTCTTTTTATTTTCTTATTAAATCAGTGGATCCACTTCCTGTTTCTGAGACTTGGTCATGGGACGAGTTTTACACCAAACTCTGTCTTTTTATTATTCTTCATCACTTTATTCTGGCTCAATAGTTATTTTTCTTACCTCATGTCACTTAAGTATTCCATATTTATAAAGAATGACAACATTTTTGGTATTTTCTTCCAATAGTTCGCATTTCCTGCACCACGGTTCCTTCACTCTTACTATATTATAGAACTATTTCTTCAGTTGAAAGTTCAGTCATCATCTTTGTAACCACATTTAGCTCTGGTTAGCTAAGATCCATTAGACTAGACGAAAGTTTTATTAATGTTGCTGATATTCACATAAGTTTGTTTGTTGGTTTATCAATGACTGTCACGTCTTTATTAAGACGTCTATGTAGTCTGTATTTGATGGGTCCCTTTTTCGACGAATCAGAGGATTGCATTTCTTTTCAATTCGAGCTCCATCATTATTCTACACGCGTTTCGAGGTTTCACCTCTCATCAGGAACACTTTTTGTAGCTCGAACTCGAACGTAAAAAGTGCTAAAGATGGTGTTTTTCAACGGTAAACTTTAGTTGTATTGTCGGAATAAAAGAATATTCCTAAGATAGCTTTCAGTAAGCTTGGATTTGCAGTTCACCTAAATCACCATCAAAGAGAAGTCTCCTGACTTAACGTTGCTTCATATAAAGGTCGCTACTACCGTACTCAGGCATGCTATATTACTATACCGGTCATATAGATGAAGAGCATTTCAGTTTAGTTCGAGCTACCACAAGTATTCCTGAGAGGTGAAACCTCGGAACACGTGTAAAACAATGGTGGAGCTCGAGTTTTTACCATTTAACAATATTGACAAAATTAAGTGTTTTGTGTGGTAACGCATTTTTTTTTTTGTTTCAGGCGGAACCAAAATATCAGTTTAATTATGACGTCCACGATTTAAAACACCATGACATCAAGAGCCAACATGAAGTCAGGGACGGCAAAGAAACTAAGGGTCGTTATGAACTTCTTCAACCTGATGGAAGAAAAAGGATCGTTGAATACGTTGCTGGTAAACATGGAGCTGACTATAAAGTACGATATGAAGGCAAATCGCATCATGGAGGTTATGGAGGATACTAGGAGCTAAAGCTTATATGAGACTGGCCCTTTGATGTTACCTATGTTGTATGTTGTTATTTATGTGTTAGGTTAAGTTTGTTTTGATTTTTCGCAATAAAAGTTGTTGACTCATACTAAGGAATTTATTATTTTTAACATTTTGAACTATATCTTTGGAAAAATAACTGAAAAATTTAACCTTCCGTTACTCGCGCACGGTGTGTCATACCGGCCCTGTAAATAATTTCCAGGGTATGGATTGTAGGGAGGATTAGGAATTGCTGCTCCAGCTCCATATACCTCTTCTTCAGTCGTCGCTCAACTATGGGTGAAGTATATGTGCAGTGTAAAAAAGAACGTTGTAATTTTATTATTAGGCAATACGGTCCGGTACACCGGGTGCGGGTATTGTGAACACATGTTTGTGCTTTGGATAAGACATCAAAAGTTTTACTCTGTAAGGTGATATAAGTTCTTTTTATTATTTTTAATATTTAAATATATTTGTATATTTATAGATATACCGATATGGATTGCGAGAAGGAGAAACAAAGATTATTAAAATTATTTGAGGAAGTATCGACCGACGAGGAAATGTATGAAGATAGTGATGAACAAAATGAAATTGACCATGTAGAAGAACGATCTAAATGTAGTGATACTGAACAATAATTTGAAGACGATCAAACGGAGGAAGAAAATGTTAGTTTCAAAAGGGAGCCGTACTTTATAGGCAAAGATAAATTAACAAAGTGGAAAAAACATTGTCCACCGAAGAATGTAAGAACACGCAGTACAGTACCAATATATTTGTACGATTTCCAGCTATAAAAGAATTTGTTAAAACTCAATCAACACTTATTGACATCTGGAATTGCATTTTTGACGAAGAAATGCTAAATCTGGTTATTGACTGTACAAATATAAACATTGAGAGTGTTACAAATGATGACAAAGAGATGCGAAAGCTAACGACATTGCCAAAATCAAAGCCCTAATTGGCCTTCTTTATCTTGCTGGTATTAAAAAAGCAAACCACATGAATTTAGAGGATCTCTGGAGAACAGATGGCACTAGTATTAAAACTTTTCGGCTTGTAATGAGTAAGCCTAGATTTCAATTTCTTTTGCAGTTTCTGCGATTTGATAATATTCACACAAGAAATGTAAGAATACAAGTTGGCTCTAATACGAGCATTTCTAGAAAAATTTAACAGTAACATTAAAAAATGCTATTCTCATTCTGCTTATGTTACTATTGCCAAGAAACTAGAAGCTTTTCGAGGAAAATGCAGTTTCAGGCAGTACATTCCTAGCAAACTGAATAAATATGGCATAAAAATGTTTGCTATTTTCGAAGTCAAACAGTTCTATACCAGCCACTTATAATTAAACGGAATTGTCAGAAAACAACTAAATGGCCCTTTTCAAGTTAGTACAGCGACGCAAGACGTAGTAGAAAGACTTTGTGAATATATTTATGGGAGTAATAATAATGTTACTCTGGATAATTGGTTTTGTAGTGTCCCTCTAGCTGATAGCCTTAAATCAAAAAAATTAAGTTTAGTGGGTACAATTCGAAAAAATAGAAAAACAGTTGCCATTAGAATTTGTACAAAATAATGACCGGTGCAATGGCTCTTCAATGTTTGGTTTTTACGACGAAATCACGTCGTTTCTACGAGGAAACGTTCTACTCATCTCTACAATGCACCATGGAGATGATCTATCTATCTAATTAGCCTTCTTCGGTCCATCTTTGGACATAGGCCTTCCCAATATTTTTCCATTCTTCTCTCTCTCATTCATGTCTGTCGCTACAGTAATCCACCTAGAGCCCACGTGCTACTTGATATCATCTGCCCATCTCATTTGGGCCCTTCCTCTAAGAGGATAATTCTCTAATTCCTATAAGAATTTTGTTCCATCGGTCTTCTTTTTGTCTTATATTGTGTCCGGCAAATCTGCATTTCAATTTTGCAACTTCTTGTCTAACATCCCTCACTTTTTTTTCTCTCTTATCCACTCGTTTCTCTTTTTATCCATTAGTCTTATGTGCAACATTTGTCTTTCCATTGCTCTTTGGGTTTTTATAATTTTGTCCATGTTTGCTTTTGTAAATGTCCACGTTTGGGAACCATAAGTGAGAACAGGGAGTACGCATTGATTGTATACTTTGGTCTTAAAATGCTTAAAATCTTTTGTTTTTAAGAATGTAGCTTAGTTTGCCAAATGCCGCTCATGCCAGTGTATCTCGTCTTTTTATCTCTGCTGTTTGGTTTTCTTTGTTAAGTTTTATAGTTTGACCCAGATATATATATATATATGTATATATATATATATATATATATATGTATATATATATATATATATATATAATCCTGAACTTGTTCTATTTCATCTTGTCCGATCCTCATTGTGATGTCTCCATCTGTATTTGTTATGATTTTGGTCTTGCTGTAATTCATATTAAGGCCTATCTTTCCAGATTCTACGTCCAGTTCTTTCACCATTTCAAATAATTCTTCTTTTTTATCGGTTATCAATGCGATGTCATCAGCGTACCTTAGATGGTTCAAGCGTTATCCACAATGTTTTATACCTTTTTCTTCCCATTCTAATCTTTTAAAAATATCTTCCAGAGCCTGATTGAAAAGTTTCGGTGATATTGTGTCACCCTGTCTCACGCCTTTATTTATTTGTATTGATTTTGTTCCTTCATATACTTTAATTGTTGTTTTGGCTTCCTTGTATATATTGGCTATTAGTTCCGTATATCTGTGGTCAATTCTGCTGTTAATCAAAGAACTTTTCACTGCCCAATATTCGACACTGTCGAAATCCTTTTCGAAATCTATGAACGCTATATAGGTATAGAGGAATGTGGTATTCATTTGCTCGTTCTAAGCATTTTCATACTTAGTAAATGGTCACTTGTGCTGAATTCCTTTCTAAAACCAGCTTGTTCTTTCGGCTGGTATCCGTCGAATTTTGTCGTCAATCTATTGGTTAAAATTTTTGTTAGGAGTTTATACATTACATTGAGGAGTGTTATAGGACGGTAGTTTTTTATATCTGCTTTATCCCCTTTCTTGTGTAGGATAATGGTTACGGATTCCTTCCAGTTGTTTGGGATTCTTTTTTCTTTTAATATCTTGTTAAAAAGGAAATGTAGAGTATAAATTACCACTTTTCCACCATATTTCAGCAACTCTGCAGTTATTCCATCTTTTCCAGGCGATTTGTTGTTTTTCATTTCTTTCAATGCCTTCTTTATATCTGATTTGCTTATTTCTGGCTGTAGCTCTGAGTTGACATTTTTTATTTTAGCCTTAAGTTGATTTTTAATTTCTTCCTTCGGTGGTTCCTTTTTGTTTTATATAATTCTGAGTAGAAATGGTGGATTATATTTATGATGTCATCTTTAATGTTTGTTTCTACTCCGTTCACATCTTTTATTTTGTTTATTTCACACTTACCTAATTTCGGTCTTTAGCATTGCATATATTTGTTGTTCTGTATTGCTTCTTCTATTTGTATTTATTGTTCTTTTCTTTTATCATTCTGCTTATTGTTTTATTGATATCTACATATTCTATAGATTTCTTTTTGACTTCTTCGTTCAGCTTCCTTCTTTTATCCATAAGCTTCTTTGTTTCTGTTGATATATAGTTGTTCTTTTTTAGATCCTTTTTTGCTATTTCTTTTCCTGATGTAATCATCGTTGCTGTAAGTATGTTGTCTATTTCGTCTATATCTTTATCATCACTGTCTAATTTTTGGGTAAGTTGTTCTTTTAATAGGTCTTTGTCTCTTTATATTGCCCTAGTTTGTTTCTATCTACGAGATCCCAGTTTCTAATTATTTTTCTTTTCATTTCATAGTTACTTGGAGATGATATTGATTGTAATTAAATATAACTGCGCCCGTGTCACAAAACGATGGCCTATGGTCCTTTTTTTAGTTTGTTGAATGTAGTAGGGTAGGAATAAACTCTTTTGTAGTTTATACTAGTCTAAATGAAGAATCTAAAACACCACGTTAAGAATTTTTACTGCAACTCTACTGTTTGTGATTGGTGGAAAAATAGGAAAACAAAATATTATTGCCAAATATTCACAAAATATCTGTATTTGGAACATGTTATACCATATTCAATAATTTTTTTTTAATTTCCAAATTTTTTGTATATATTAATAATGGATCACTATGAAAACTACCTAACTTTTCATTAAAGTATTATATTGTTGGAACAAACGCATATCTACAAAATTATATGATCATATATTCAGTAAATCAGATAATTGTACACAATTTTCAAAAAAAAAAAATTAAAAAATATTACTGATCCATATTTGTGGACCTGGTCTTGTGCACCGTGTGCGAGTATTTGATTACAGAAAATTGGCGCGAGTAACGGAAGTGTTACGATAAATATCATGACCTACAAAACTGTAAATATATTATGACTAATTCTGTTTTTGTTGTAGAAATTTCGGCGAAGGATCTAGACCCAAATTATGATGAATCATCCGACTCGAGGTTGCCAGGTAGGCCGAATAAAGACCGGTCATTCGCCGTCATTCTCGAATAACAGGATTTTATATTTATAGAGGAATTTTGTTATGAAGAGGGTGAGTTAATATCTGAAGACCCACGCCCGCGATTTTAATTGTAGCGTTCGTATAAAATAAATTATGTATTATTAGTGGTTAATAAACTTATATTATAATATAATAAATTAATATATAAACTAATATAAATTATCGTGCTTTTTAAAAAATTAAAATAAGAACAATATAATAAGAATCTTTTAATAAAGATATTATAAATTAAATAAAGACATAGCAGTTAAATAAATTCACAACAGAAGGTTAACTTTTTTATTAACATACTGATATCCAACTCGATTTAGCCTTGGATTGGCGTATGGAAATGCCAATAAGGAAGATTTTATTTACAATTTGTGGTTGTTTTAAAATACACAACTTTTGATCTATCTCTCTGGATTTTTTAAAAAGTTATTCAGGATTTTCTTCTTATAAATTGTATTTACTTATACTTCACTATCCAATCTAGTATATACAGGGTGAGTTTGTAGGGCCACATGGATCGATAATTCCATTATGTTACATAATACCCAAAAAAGTTATTTAGAAAAAATGTAGACAATGGTATTCTCCAGGCTTGGAGAATATGCCGAATTCTACAGGGTGATTAATAACTATGTGGGAAAGTAAACATACAATTTGGGATGTTGTATCATTAGAAACGATAAATTTGTCAGAAAAAATAGAACAGCTGATGCTTAAATGAATATGTTCCCTTACCTCAGGCACTGGCGGCGGATACTCCATCTCTTTTCTCAAAGTGTCCGGCGAAATATGGTCACTTAACGAAGATGTCGAAGTGGAAATAGAAGTTGTAAAGACTAAGCAATCTTGTTGAGCACTTTGTATCGCAGAGTCTAGCTCCTCTGCCAAGGCAGTGATTTCGAATAGGCGTTCTGAAATCGCTTCAACTGCTATTTCATTCTTTGCTACAGAGTCGCTAACGTCTTGAAGTTCTTCTTCGGTTTTCGAAGATGGGGAACACAGCAATCTGAAATGATTATTGTTTTTACAGTAGTTGAAGATATTAAACTAATGTTTATATATACTATTATTATATTATTATTATATATACACATTGTGTCTAATGAACTAACAGTATATTATCAGAATGTTAGAGGAATTAGAACTAAGCTTGGTGCTCTTGAAGAAAGTGCTGCTACAACTGACTATGATGTGCTTATATTTACTGAGTCGTGGTTGTGTGATGGTATTAGTAGTGACGAATTGGGACTTTTAGATTTTAATATATATATCGAAAGGACCGCTCTCCATTAACTAGTGTTAAAGAAATTGGAGGGGGTGTCCTTATTGCAGTTAAAAAATGTTACTCATCGGTCTATTCTATTACCACATGTTCACTTGGAGGAACTGTTTGTCGAATTTTGCACTCTGAATCAATGCTATATACTTGGTATAGTTTATCTTCCGCCTAATTCAGCCTTAATATGCTATGAGAATCATTATATTAGTATAGAATCTGTCTGTAACAATTTTCCTGAACACAAGTTCATTCTAACAGGAGACTACAATCTGCCAAACAGCAAATGGTACCATGATGAAAGAGGTGTCTTTAGTAATAATACTAACACTGCTACTGATACTTTAGTTGATACTTTTGCATTTCATAACCTATTTCAGCTCAATCAAATCACAAATTGCAACGGAGTTTTACTTGACCTAGTTTTTGCAAATGATAATGAAAATGTAACAGTTGAAATTGCTAACGATTACTTATTGCCTTGTGATCGTTATCAATTTCTTTAGCTATAAAAGATAATATGCCCGAGCTTCAATATAATAGTTTTGCCTTCAATTTAAGGAGAGGAGACTATGTTGCTCTTAATATGTATGTTGGATGAATAATGACCTAAAATCATTAATATTTAGGAAAAAAATTGCTCACAATATAACAAATTCTTGGGACGATTATCTACTTTTCTCTTCCTTGAGAACCAAATGCAAAGAACTAAGCAGGTCATGTCATGAAATTTATATAAGTCAAACTGAATCTAGAATTAGTTCAAACGTAAAGCACTTTTGGAATTTTGTTAACAGCAAACGCAAAAATAATGGCCTACCAAACACAATGTTTTTTGGAAACACAATGCTTAATAATGGCGCGGATATCGTTAATAGCTTTGCGCAATGCTTTCAAAATATTTACAGAGCAAATGATGATGATTTAATACAGGCCATCTTAGAGTATGAGAAAACAGTGAGTCTAAATTCTTGTAATGTATCTATTGAAATCATATTTGAAAAATTAGCCAATTTAGACATTTATAAGAGCTCTGGACCAGATGGAATTCCACCCATACTATTAAAAAAATGTAGATGTACTTTAACCCATCCCTTATATTTTCTGTTTTCTCATTCACTTGATTCAGGTATTTGTCCAAGTTTGTGGAAATCTAGTTTTATTGTTCCTATTCATAAATCAGGTGAGAGGAGTAACATAGCTAACTACAGACTAATAAGCATTCTTTCTTCTATTCCTAAAATACTAGAGAGTATAATATGTGACTCTATTAAAACACCTTTATGCAATGTACTAATTGAAGAGCAACATGGTTTTCTTTCAGGTAGATCAACTTCTACAAATATTTTACTTTTCACGCAATACATATCTGATGCTTTGGAAAGGAGACTACAGGTGGATGCTATTTATACAGATTTCTCCAAAGCATTTGACACTGTGAATCATAAATTGTTGTGTAACAAGCTTAAAACTATTGGATTTACAGGCAATCTGTATAACTGGTTATGTAGTTACCTAACTAGCAGAATACAACTTGTTAAAATTAAACACTTTCAATCTAGTGAGATCTCCGTAACATCTGGTGTTCCACAAGGAAGCCACTTAGGGCCTTTTCTTTTTAATATATTTGTTAATGACATTAAATCTCAAATTAACTCTAAATTTTTGCTATTTGCTGATGATTTAAAAATCTATAGAATTATCGAAGACGTCTCAGATTGTGAAAAACTCCAAATTGATATTAACAAAATTATGGCATGGTGCAATTGGAACCAAATGAGCATTAATGTTGGAAAATGTCACTTTATTAGTTTCTGTAGAAGAATTAACAACCTCTCTTATAATTACAAATTAGCTGAAGAACCACTGAAGGCTGTCTCAACTGTAAGAGATCTAGGTGTTCAATTAGATTCCAAACTAAATTTTTGCGCTCATTTTGATTATGTGAATAACCAGGCATTTGAAATGTTAGGCTTCATTACTAGAACCTCTAGATGTTTGCATAACATTAATTCTATCAGACTGATTTACATTTCCCTAGTTAGATCTGTTCTTGAGTATTGCTCAGTCGTTTGGTCACCCACTTATGAAGTCCATATAGCCAAGCTTGAAAAAGTCCAAAATAAATTCATTAGGTATTTAAGTTTTAAATTACACAAACCTTTAAGCGACCATTCCTACTCAGAAATTAGAAATACATTAAACCTTCCTAGGCTATCTTCCAGACGGATGTATGCTGATGTTTCGTTTCTTCATAAACTACTGAATTCAAAAATTAATTGCAATGATCTACTGTCTCTAATTGACTTAAATGTTCCCTCTAGAGTTACTAGAACATCTCATAATTTTGCAATTAAATTTCATCGCTCTAACTTTGGTAGGCATTCTCCACTGAGTAGAATCATTTTAAATCAAAATAGAATAGACTTTGATTTGTTGCTGTGCGCTTCGGAAAATGTCTGTAGAATGTGTTTAAAAAAAAATTTTGTAATTTTATGTGATTTATATTTGCTATGTGCTTTATATAATTTTAATATTTGTTTTTTTTCTATATAGCTGCATCGCCAATTATTTTCATACATATTTACTATATCTTTATAATTATTGTATCACTAGATAATACTTGTAATACTTTGTGTATATATTAAATTGGGTGGTATCCCGTTAATAAATAAATAAATAAATGTTAAATGTATTGTTCTGAAGCTATTTTCTTGTGGTATATTCATACAATTCACTATTAGGCCGAAATACGTATAAGCGGATACACAGACGCACTATACGTTAAATCAAATCTTAACTGTATTTTCCTTTTTATTCCGATTTACTCTGTACGAGTACTAGAAACCAATTCGCTAGGATTTTTGCTTAGTTGAGGAGATATGTCGTGGAATGCAAATTTTAGATTCCCCATGTCTCTAATAACATCTTTAACAACGTCTGTTTTGCCTTGCAATTTTTAGAAGGCACAGATTAAAGCAAAAATCTGAATTTGGTTTCGAAAATTAGTTTACGTATTTTATATCAGATGTCGCTATTTGCGTCCATTCGAAGCCATGTTAGAGTTGCTTCCTAAGACAGAATAGATTTATTTTCACGTTCAGAGGTCTATTAGGCCGAAATACGTATAAGCGGATACACAGACGCACTATACGTGAAATCAAATCTTAACTGTCTTTTCCTTTTTACAATTTACTATGTTTACTCGGAATTAACCATAATTTTAGTTTGACGTTTCAAATTCCACATGTTTGTGTGGGTTGGTTTTCTGTAAACTTTGGTTTCATACCTAGTAGAAGCTGAAACGTCAAAAACCAATATACCTATAAAATTAACATTAATTGTAATTTTCATTACAATCAATTGTGGTTTAATCCCATATAAACTAATATTTAAATTAGATATGATATCCCAAGAAAACAGTTTCAGAACCTCATAATATTTGGGTTGTAACTGTTTATGTCATATTAATTTTTGTTTTTGTTTTAGATTGTGTGAAGGTTCCACAAATATCCATGGTTTCTTAATTATTGGTAAGTATCAAAAACTACTTACTAAAGTCTGACAAATATTAAATGAAACTATAAATAAAAAATCACGCGCCGTAAGTGGTCAAATGTAACCGAAATCACGTGCTTACCTCGGAAAGATATACACAAAGGCACCTGGAAATCACCAAGGTAGACTTACAGCAAAAATAATAGATCATGTTATTGTACTCTAGTCGCTGATTGTAGAACTTTCGCTTGCAATTAGATTTATCAGAACTAATAATATATTAAAATATTCTTTGCTTATTTTCACAGCTTAATATGTCTATTTAAGGAATATTATCATTATACATTATATAGATTATCGTCATACACATTAGACACTATTTTTTTAGCTTCAAGTCATAACTATTTGCGAGAACTTTTCACATTTATACTTTCCTTGCTACTACTAGGTTCTTCCATTTTTATTTAATTAAACAATATTTATCAAAAGCAATATATCGTTAAACACAAAGGCACCTGTATACTTCTAACACACAATGTACTTATAACTCTGAGAAAACTAAATATATACTGACTACATATGCACCCTTTCTCCGCTACTGACACGCTTCTACACTTTTGCGATTGCTAAAAGATACGAAAAACTCAACTGATCACGCTCATTAGTCATTTCACTTATTATTTGCAAGACTATAGTAAAATGAAAATGGAAGCTGTAAGTCCATATATCTCTACGAAGCTGGGATTGATAATTTTCTATGTGTATGTGAACGATTGTTATACATTTTATAGTTTTTTAAAAGAATGCCTTAACATAAAACTATAAAACAAATCTCATAAAACAAGTTGATAAATGATAAAATATAGAATTAATGGCAATATTATCTGGCACATGTGACACTAATAATGTGCCAGTAAAATAAATAATTTGATCATGTCATCTTTGCTGGGAAAACAGTCAATCAAATTTTAATAACCGTAGCTTGCATGCATATCAAATTTCCTTGCATTAGTCTGATAGTCATTATATTATTTATATCCTGCCCTGTCCATGTGTGCTACCTTATTAAAACGTTAGTAAAGTTTGTTTAGCAGAATTAGTGCGTTCGTAAATATTATTAAATTTATCTGACTTGGCCCATTGTTAAGACCTTGTACCTCAGGTAAAACACTGTTACCTGAAACCGGGCCTTTTATACTATTATCGGTTAACCCAGGATGTTTATAGTGGGTGCTAATTGAAGTCAACCATTTACTGCTAAACAAACTTTAACTTATTTTTTCGATGAAAATAACTTGACCGATTGTTTACATTAGTTGGCCAATTACTAGGCTCTAATTTTTTATAAAATATGGTCGTGTATTGCATATAGATTATTTTATACGATTATACTCCAGCAAAGAAGTAGTGAAATGAGTCATACGCGTGATATCGTAAGTTATCGTATAATTTAGTTGTCCTTATGAGTTTTACCAATAAGCCTATCAGTAGCGGAGAATTTATTTTTTAGTAGATACTATTTTAATGGGAATAAGCCACAATTCAAGGTTAAAATAAGGTTATTAGAAGTTATTGATATTGACAAACATTAATTAATTTATTAATATTTTAAATTGATTGTTTGTCATTATTAATAACGTCCATAAATTTATTTTTGCCTTTATTGTGGCTTATTCTCCTTAAAATAGTATCTACGTTAAAATGCCACAAGAAAATGGCTTCAAAACAATATTTATTTTTTATTTAGCGTATGGCATATTAAGAGCGTAGGCGCAAAATTTCGGGCCAATGCTTTTTAAATGCATTCATTTTTTTCGAATCCTAAGAAAACTAATAAGAATTTTTGAAAGATTTAAACACATAATGAAAAAGATTACATTATTGCCGAGGGCCAAAAGTCACAAAAAACTTCTATAATGTTTATTTTAATAAATTACAGGGGTGAAAAAAAAGAGAAAATTTAGTGTGATTTTTAATTTTAAATATTGACTCAAAAAAACTTTTTGTTTATTCTAAGGGACATTCGGCCCTCGATAATAATGTAATCTTTCCTTCTTCGTTTAAATTAAAAAAAAAATACTTATTAGTTTTCTCAGGATTCGAAAAAAATGAATGCATTTAAAAAGCATTGGCCCGAAATTTGCGCCTACGCTCTTAAGAACACATAATTAAAAGCAATATTTTTATTAAAAGTATTACAAACGAACATCTAATATATCAATATAATCTGAACGATTTTCGGTCACATTCAGGAATTCCATCTTTTTAGTTTTCTTACTGTTCTGTCAATATATTACCCTCCTTATTTCTTCACTGCTTTTGTTGGAATTCTTTTTTGCTTTTCTTTAGTTTTTGGTAAAATTTTCTCGTCTCTATTGGCTTACTTAGATCTTGTAGTTCTTTGTTCATAGTTTCTCTCTTCTTTCTGCGGCGGATTTTTTTTCTTCCTTGCGTAGTTACTTATATTCCTCCTCTGCTTGTCGGGTTCTGTACCACTGTGGAATCATTAAATATACTCTGTTATTTCTCTCTATTATAATCTGATATTCTTCGTCACTACAGTCATTTGTTCTTGTTCTTCTTTGTTTACCTTTCTTGCCTAGTAATTCTTTAGCTGCTTCTTTCATGATGTTTCTGCATCTTTTCCACTCTTCATTTATGTTTTCATGTTTTAGTCAGTTTTCTAGTTTGATGTTTATATTTTGTTTATATTCTAAATTTTTGTTTATATTTTTAGGTCCTTCTACATTGTATCATTCATGTTTAGAACCTATTTCCTTTTTAAACGTTTATAATTCTTCTATTCTGGTTCTAAAAGTGGAAAATGCACTCATACGTGAAATAAACGCTTGTCTCGAAATTCACAAAGTCGTGTTACGGCAGCGAACGTGTTAAACGATATGTCAAATTCAATATTTACTTAATTCATTACAACAATAGTTTCTGCCCGAAACTCTAAAATTAGTTTGTGGTATAAAATCACTATTAGTTGATTAAATGTATTAAAAATATAATAATACACTATTGTCTTTAAAATGTGTTATGATTGTATTGGCAAAAGTTACGTTGTTAGTAATGAACTTGGCACAGTCTACCAAAGGCCAAAGCTAAACAAAACATTTGAAGAAACCTACAAACTTGACAGGTACACAAGAAAATAAACAATCTTTATTTAAAGGCAACTAAAAACTTGATACTGGATGTTTCTAAAATGATGATCTCCAAAATTATTTATTCACACGTTAGAAAATTCACTAATACTAAGGCATGAGTACCATTTTATAAAAACGTGTAAATATTCTATTCATAAAATATTTTCTGGGTTTGCGGAACCATTCCGTAACGTCAATATCTACCACTGCCCCTAAACTGAACCTACATTACTGTTTTAATGCACCGACTACATATTATTCACAGTATAAGAAGTGTGTATTAAAGCAGACCAAGCAGATTTTGACTTGGATGAATTGCATGGGGTCGAACATTGTCTTAAAAAAGGATAATACAAGTATATAAAAGTAAAAAGTGTCTAAATGACTTAATGAGACTAGTTAGACCTGTGATCGTTGAGATGTTTACTTCTTTACGTGTCGTCTCCTCCCAGAAGGTTGGTAACCATCATAGTCATTAAAATCTTCAATGTTGCTGCTCTGAACCGTTCTGTAGAAATGCAGTTGGACCAAGTTCTTAGACTTTTTAACCCGAAAACGTGTCTTCTACCGCAGCTTCTTCGTTCATGTATTTTCTTCTGCATGATCACCTGCAGTAATTCGAGTTCACCTCTCATAACACGGCAAAAATATTGCAACGTTCTAATTTTGATATTGTTTATGACTTCTTTTTATTTTGTTATTATTTCCAACACTACGTCGTTTGTAACTTTGTCCACCGAGCTTATTCTAAAAGTATTCTTCTATAAATTCACATTTTGAAAAATTCCAATCTACCGGTAATGTGTTTCTTTAGCCTACTCCATACAGCATCACAGATAACAAGTAACAACTCAAAAGTCTAACATTTAATCCGATCGACAAACCTCTGTTACACACATTTTTAATTTTGGTAAATGTATATCCTTCTTGAGTGGCATAGTGGCTCAGAAATACATACAACGTGAGATGACAGATCCATTTCAAATAACACAGGGATTAAAACAGGATGATGAGCTGGCACCAACATTGTTTAATTTAGCACTGGAATACGTAGTTAGAAAAACATTGGAAGATAGAAACAATACACGTATTAATAAATCACTCTAACTGGCGGTATATGCAGATTACATAAATATCACAAGAAGACCACAAAAAGAACAGGCGAAAATACACATACGGAATTTAAATCACAGACTAAAAAAATAGGTTTGCCACTAAACAAAAAAAAATAAAATCCTAGTACAAAGCCGATCGGAGAGGAAGGTAAGGTGCTGAGACGAATGCTAGGCCACAGATGGCGAATCAGATACAATTATGAAATATATATAAAGAACACCTTTATCTCAGTACGTTTGCCTCCAGCATCTTTAATGGGCAGGCCATGTATTTAGGACGAAAGAAAACAAGCTTCCAAAAAACTGCTGAATGCAAAAATGCAGAAGAGACCTATTGGGAGATCGAGAAAGAGATGGGAGGATAATGTGGATGAGAACGCAAGAAATCTCTTTGGCAGTGGATCGAGGAGGAGAATGGCTACAGATCGCAAAGGATAAAGAGGTTTGCTAAATGAGGCCAGAGTTCGAATTGGGCTCTAAAACTATAGGACAAAGTATGGTATCTTGCTTATCCAGTTCTTGATTTGATTTATTCAGTATAGTCGTTGTTGTCGTTAATTACTGATCCTAACATAAATTGAGTTTTTTTTTTGTATTCAGAGTTAGAACTCTGTTTTTACTATGTTATCTAATCGAAAGCTTAAGTATGAATAGTAATGAGATGGGAATTATTATAAACGCTAAAAAACGAAAGATATGCTAGTTACAAAATAGCTGAGATATTTTGCTGTCAGTACCGTATTATCAACAAATTTTAAATTGTTGATGAGTTGTTTGTTCACTTTTATTCATATTGTTTGTCCCTCTCCAGCGCTTCTTGGACAATTTCTTCTGAATATATATTAAAAAGGATAGCAACCTTGTATGAAACCTCTCCTTATTTAGATTTCATCCGAAAGCTCTTTTCTCTCCTTCGTTTCGGCTATTTGATTATAATAAAATTCGCTAATATTTCTAATGTCCTTCGTATCCAAATTCTTTCATTGGAGCCTTGTTATATCGTTATCAAAAGCTTTATTGTAGTTTAAATAACAGACGTGCAATGGTTAATTTATCTGCATGCATCTTTAGACCAACACATTCATGACAAATAAGACCCTCGTGTTCCAAGAGTTTTTCTGAAGCTAGATCTTCACAAATTAAGTATCTTTACTCTTTTAAATATCTTAAATTTAAGTGTCAATGCAATTAATACTATCATGAAAGCGTAGGGCAGTAGCAAGGTAATTTGCTATTTCCTGCATCTACTGCATACAAAGAAGGTAAGTCAGTTCTACCACTCAACCGACCATTATTAATCCCAGTCTTGCAAATTATAGATTTCAGAGGGATTGTTTAGATATGTTAAGATATGTATATAATTAGATATTGATTTATAAAATATATATATATATATATATATATATAATTAGATATGTATATCCTACATACATGTTTTGGTCTAAAAAATCTAGACTTCCAAGAAAAAATTTTATCCACTCATTTTATGGCGTTAGAGAACAACTACGCTGTAGTTGAAGATACTATGTTGGACACTTTTCTCTGCATTCCACAGTATATGAATGTGATATGTCCATTTTGCACATTTTACATATATTATTGCTAAACGAACAGTGTTCCCGTGATTAATCTAGGTTCAGTTTTCTTTAGCTCTGAGTAATATTTAGTAGCGAGCAGAAGGATTTTACATTAGTATTGGAAAAGGCTGGAAGAGGCTAAGCGGCTTTGAAAGTGTCGTTGGTATTTTTACTTATTTTGTTGTATATCACAGAATCACATTAAGTGTTTATCTCGTAGTAGATAATTTATACCAAGTTAAACGCCGCAGTCCTCTTTAGTCTTTTCTGCAGTGAGCACATCATATAAATTCAGCATTAATTTCTTCGACACAGTCTATATTTTTATGTAGTTCTGCATAACATAATATATAATAAGCTGGAGGAATATAACAACATAGACTCTGCCTGGGAGAATATAAAATTAACTTTGACAAGCTTATCAGATGAAATACCAGGATATAAAAAAACAGCAAAACAATGGTTCGCTGATGATTACCTGAAATCTATAGAAACAAGAAACATGAGTGGACGTTTCCACTAAAATCTGTCGGACAACAACACTGAAATGTAGATAAGACAACTAATAGAAAATAAAAAAAGGAGGAGTACCAGGACCAACTAATCAGAGATATATAAGAAAATCGGAAGAACAACAATGTAAGACAATTCTTTAAAGGAGTTTCAGGGATCAAGGCCGGGTACCAAGCAAGAACAGGAAACTTTCTTTAAAAAGACAGCGGAGAGCTTATTAGAAATCCTAAAACCTGGAAGGAATACTTTTGTCAACTGTTTAACGATAAATCTAGCGGAATACATCAAAGCTGGAAGTGCATACAGCTGATAAAACTTGGAGGAGATATATCACAACATATTTTCAACAATAATGTAACACATAACAAATTTTGTAACTTTTTAAAGGTTTTTACCCATATATCTAGTGGCTTGACTTATGTATACCTGGTAATAATACACTGATGATAGACTTTTTAGTCCGAAAACGTTATGTGATGTAGCCCTAAATGGTCTTTTTAATTATATATCTTTTCTGATAATGGATGAAATCATAAAGTTAAAAAAAGAAGAGGATATAGAATGGGATAAAAGAAAATAAGGATAATATGCTACGCAGACGACGCCATAATAACAGCCGAAAATGAAGATGACCTACAAAGATTAATTAAAGAATTCGAAGATACGGAGCTCAGATACAACATGGAGATCTCAACAGGGAAAACTAAAATGATAGTGATATCAGCGGAACCGAGACGATGTAAACTAGTCGTAAATAACAAAATAATAGGACAAGTGATGGAAACTGAATACTTGGGAATAAAACTGTCAACCTACGGAAAAGTGGAAGAAGAAGTACAAAAACAAGTGAACATGGCAAACAAAGCAGCAGGATGTCTCAACAACACAATCTGGAGAAACAAATATCTCACAACGGAAACAAAAACCAGGATATATAAATAAAAAATAAGACCGATAATGACGTACATAGCGGAAACCGAGATGTGGTATAGAGGAAATAAACGCGTGGACCAAAAGAAGAAAAGTGGAATGGAATCAACACATCGAAAGAATGACAGAAAATAGAATAGTACGAATAGCAAGAGACAAATCGCCAAATGGAAGAAGATCATTGGGGCGACCGAGGAAAATATGGTCAGACAACGTCAATTGAGGCTAAAAACCGAAGTAAAACAGGCATCAAGCCTATTTATAAAGTAGGAAGAAGAAGAAGGAGATCTTTTATAAAGGCTTTTTAAATAAAACTTTTGTGGTTAATGGTATACAGCTAACTGCAGGAATTTGATTTTCCTTGTGAATTATAAATGTTCCTCGTTCCTATCTTCAACTTTCGTTTTATAATTTTTAGGTTTTCGTTTTGTTCTATGGTATTAGTTGTTTCTTTAGTGATGAAGTTCCTTATATCGGCTTTTGAAATGGTTTTGTTGAACTTCTTTAGCTCTCCTATGTTCGTTTTGTACATATCTTTAATTTCTCTTTTTTTGCATTTGCAGATTTCGTGTATCTTCTGTGAGTTTTTTATCATTCCTTGTTTGCTTGTCTTTGTACTTCTTCTGTATCTTCTTTAAAGCGTCCACCAACGTTTAGTTAAACTGTTCAATATTGGTTTCATGTCGCATGTGTTTCTTAGGTTGTTCTCTATTTTTCTATTTGGTCACTCATATGATACAAAAATGTGTAAAAAAAGTCACTCCAATTAAATGTGCCAATTTTAATAAAACCCATTTAGCTAATTATAAAGGCTGTAATGTTTATCGTGTTAGACATGGTTGCGTGCTGTCCCCATTGTTGTTCAATCTGTACAGCGAAGCGATTTTTAAGGCAGCAATATCAGAGGAACAACAAGGTATATCAATAAACGGAAAAATCATAAACAACATAAGATTCGCAGACGGTACCGCTGTTTTTTAAGACAGTCTAGAAGCACTGCAATGCTTGAAGTGCATGATTATTTCTAAGCAACATACAGTTGGAAGGCTAGATATCGGGGGAAAACAAGTAGAACGAGTGAATAACTACAAATATCTGGGAACCTGGGTAAATGAAAACAATGATCAAGAGGTAGAGAAATAAGGACACGCATTGAAATTGCAAGACAAGCATTTATAAAAATGAAAACAATGTTTGTCAATCGAGACCTTCCTCTGAAGCTGAAGATAAGAGCCTTAAGATGCTACGTGATCTCGACTTTGTTGTATGAAATAGAAAGTTGGACACTAAAAGTGGATAATATAAAGAAGTTGGAATCATTTGAGATGTGGTGCTATAGAAGGATTTTGAAAATGCCATGGACCCAACGAGTTACAAATGCAGAAGTGTTAAGAAGGCTACAACAGGATTTCGAGGAAATAAACTACATCAAAAGAAGAAAGCTGAAATATTTAGGCCACATTACCAGAGGTGCGAAATATGAAATGTTAAGGCTCATAATGCAAGGTAAAGTCAAGGGTAAAAGATCCATAGGAAGACGAAAAATTTCCTGGCTAAGAAACCTAAGAGAGTGATATAGTTGCAGCTCAGTAGATCATTTCAGAGCAGCTGCCAATAAGGTACAGATAGCTGTGATGATAGCCAATCTCCGATAGGAGAAGGAACTACAAGAAGAAAAATAATGTTTACCGAGACTTTGGAGAAAATGGCAACTTCGGATTAAGAAACTCTACTCCATTTACCTATATCTATCTTAATATAAGCTATCCAGAAATATAGATGAAGACAGAAGAACAGATTGTGGCAAATACCAACTAAAACGAAGATACATTAATAGATCAATTAACTTGAAGAAGACACTGTCACTAAGAATTGCAGATATATACGCAACTGAACAAATTGTTATCAAAATACCATATTAATCAATCTACTATGCAAATGATCCGATAGCATTGCACATCATGGCACATAAAATCTACCTTGAAACAGAATGTCATGGAGTCTTATGTTAAAAACAATATGCAAAGCACAATTATTAAAATAACAATGCCCAGAGTTATAGTTATTGCTGCAATTTACAGTTCACCAAGATATCAAATCTCTTCTAAGGAATATGAACCATTTCTATATGAACTTTGCCCGCGCTACCGTATGATCGGTGACTGGACTATCAACTGGGAATCAAAATTATCATCGTCCCAAGTAAAGGAATCTTTAAAAAACTTTATACATCAAAACAACCTTAACTATCTGACCACGGGGAATCCTAGTTACTGGTCGATTGACTAATTAGTACCAGATTCTAGACTTTGCCTTAGTCAGAGGTATATCCAATATTTATAGCATAATTGAATCAAACCCAGATCTACAATCAGATCACAATCCAATAAATATGAGAATGTGCAATAAAAACAACAACTGCAAAATCAGTTGACAAAGTACTAGAATACCAGGAAATCAAAAAACGACACTTTCAAAACATTTATTGAAAACTTGTTAATAGAAGACTATTCACTATTAAAAACCACGAAAAAACCAAATGAGCAATATTGGTAGTACCAACACTTAGAAAGTTCGATAGAAGTAGGGCTCATTTAAGTCACGGAAAACCAGATTAGTTCGAAGAGTAGCTTACACGAGTTTTCAACTTTCATTTGATAAACCATATTGAAGGCTAAATTGAAGCTTACGTGGACGCTCCAGGTCAATCATCATTTTCGATAAAAGTGTTTTTAACCACAGAGGTACATGATCTTACTAAACAGCTAAATTTGCATAAATCCCAAGGATGGGATTTGATATACGCTGCTGTGCTAAAAAATCTTCCTCGAAAAGCTCTCGTACTATTGATATCAATATTTATTAATGTGCTTCGTGTTACCACTCCAATGGAAATACGCACAGATCATTATGATCGTTAAACCAGGAAAAAACAGAAGTTGTGCTCTTTCATACCGATAGGTCTACTACCATCATCATCATTCTGGCTTTACAACCCTACGTGGGTACTAGCCTCCTCAAGAATTTCTCTTCAGTCGTCCCTATCCATCTCCTTTCTTCGCCAAGCTCGTATTCCCATATTTCTCAAGTCTTCATCGATGTTATCAACGAACCTTGTTATAGGTCTTCCTCTTCTTCTCTGGCCAACGGGTCTATCAAGGAGCGTTTTTCTAGCTAAGTCATTTTGTTCCATCCGCATTACATGTCCTATCCACCTCATACGTCCTATCTTAATATGTTTACGATATCAGGTTCCTGGTATATTCTATAAAGTTCGAAGTTGTATCGTCTTCTCCATACTAAATTGTCATTCACTGCTCCATAAATTCGCCTTAGTACTTTTCTTTCGAAACATTCTAACATGTTTTCATTATTTTTTGTTAGAGTTCAGGTCTCTGAACCATATGTTAGGACTGGGCCTATTATTGTTTTGTAGAGTTTTATTTTTGTATTTCTCGATATAATTGTGGATTTAAGGAGCAGTTTATCTCTACAGCAGTAATATTTTCAGTGTTAAGAAGCGCTCCCAGGTATACAAATTCGTTCACTGCTTCAATGACGTCGTTTTCTATAACAAGTGGTCTACTACCAAAGATATTAACAATATTGGAAAGCCTAAACAGAATAAAAGAAACACTGAAGTTAGACAATTCGATCCTATCTCACCAATTCAGATTAAAAAAAAAACTCTCTACAATTCAACAATGTCACAGAATCATTAATAAAATCAATGAAAGCTAGGAAACAAAACAAGAATTTGAGTCTAAAAGCTGCAGAACTATAGGCAGAACTCCAATTGGCACGATACCTGAAAAGATATTCTGACAAAAGAATACTAAGAACCAAATTAGATAATTCTTTTTTTGTTGTATGTGCCATTATCAGGAAAAGGTTTGTGTGAACTTCAAAAATAGTTTTTCTCTCATTTTAAATCCTAATTTAACTAATAGATGGCCCCATACTATGACTAATAAACGAAATTAGGATTAACAAAATAAATGTCAGTATTGATAGATTGGGACAGTCACACCAGATTGAATATACCGGTTCTCGTTCAATAACCGAAGTCAAGCAGTGTCGGTTGCGGTTACTATTTGGATGGATGACCACTTGGGAACACCGCCTGTTATTGCCATGTGAAACCTTCCTTCTCTGAAAAGGCTGGACCGATTTTTATGACATTTTACACGTGTATTCTGTAGGTCCGAGAATAGGTTAGGTTAGGTTAGGTTGCTACAGAAAAAAAATTAATACAGCGCCACTATAGAAGCTTCGCTTCAAAAGCGCAGATATCCATAAAAAATAAAAGAACCATATGCAAAACCATACCGAACATATGGCTTAGAATAAATCTGGACATATAGCATAGAACTATGGGTGCAGAAAACTATTTAACTTAAAATATCTTAAAATAAACTCCTACATTAGGATCTAGACGTATCATATGCAACTGAAGTGATAATACTAGTGCAAATGAATATTTACTTAGTCAACTATTCAACCAATAAGTATAAAGATGACTTAAGACACGAAAAGACTTAAAAACCAAACGTTGTAGAGATTTGCAGTGAACCATTGATGGATGTTACCTGAATTAAGCCCTTCCTTTTCCAGCATATTATGATTCTATTGAGTATATTGTAAATTACAATAAACGAATAAAAAATACAAATAAATGTAGTACAGTAAATTGCATAGTGTCTCTTGAATTATATTTATTAGAGTTTTCAACAATTCTACAGAAACAAATTGACATTTTTTTAAGTAAATGAGAGTATTATTATAATATTATTATTTAGATATTTTCTTTAAATATTTTAAGAAATTTTTCCGTTTTGTCGGTAGATTAGTATTTTAGTTTGGACGATCTATATGTGGGTGCTTGATAAAATAAAAAAATCAGGTAGGTACACAAAAAAATCGAGAATAACCTTGTAGAGAAATTTTGTTCTAAAAATATATAACTGACTAAAACAATGTTTAGTATTAAGTATATATTATTAGCACTGAACTAACATTATCAATCATAGTTGTCATTGAAAATATATCATGAAAGAAGCCGAAATAAAAATTATTTTTTACTTACGGTGAAACGGATGTGGAACTTGGGCCGGTCTCACTACCACTGCCACATTTAGTTTCCCCACCATTTCGAAATTCAAATTTAGATTTCCAAAGTACATGAACTCTAAGTGCACTTTTCTTAGAAATAGTGTATTTCGACCGACTCGAATTCTGGATGTCTTGAGTTGAAATAGAATCGGGTGTGAATTGTCTGGAGTTATAGTCGGGTTAAACAAAAACAAACTTGAAGCGATTGACAAATAATTTTTTTCTGTATAATAGCGAAAAACATAATAAAATAAATAAAAAAATATTATTGTTTTAATTTGCTTAATTTTTTTTTTAATTTATTGATTGCAATTTACAATCTTCTCAATAAATACACCGATTAATTTATGTACCGATGATGTAAGAGCAAAGGCTTGACTTTAACTACATAACATATACAAATATTGTTTGTAGCAAGTCAAAAAAAACATATAAAAAAGGAATATAAAACGCAACTTAAATATATAACAAACAAGAACACATATTAAACAGAAAAAGATTTATGGCCAAGTCACGGTAAGCAGTTCAGTGGATGTTCTGCAATGAGTCATATATTCTTCTGAGTAGTAAAAGCAATGTTTGAGAAGATATTTTTTTTTAACTTGTTCGAAACTATTAGAGCTACGCTGTTTAATACTTTTTGCTAAAATATTGTAATAATTATAATTATTAAGCACTAAGGCAATTTTTAGCTGAAAGGCGTAATCTACAGCGATTTGTTCGTAAGTAGTGACAGTTTCGCGTATTGTGATCGTGAACATCAGACTGCTTTATTAAATGGACCCGTTTTCTGTGAATTTCAGTCAAAACTTGAAATATCAATAGAGTAGGTAGCGGCATAGTCTTTAAGTTGATAAAGAAAGGTCGGCAGTGGTCTATATAACTAACCCCTGCTAAAATCCTGATAGCTTTCTTTTGCATTCTAAAAATTTGAAGTGTATTTGTTGAATTGCCCCATATGATTAACGCATAGTTTAGCTAAGGGTGGAATAAAGAAAAATATGTCACTTTTAATGTATCAACATCAACAGACCTTCCAGATGTGGTGTTACAGGCGCATCTTACTAATTTTATGGGTGGATCGTGTGACTAATATTGAGGTTCTGCATGAAATGGGCAAGAAATGCGAGATCACTAACACAATCAAAGACCGCAAAGTAGAATATCTTGGCCATGTTATGAGAAATGAACACAGAACCTGGTATTTTTTTCAGAACAAGGTATTTAGAAAGAGAGGACCAGGGAGAAGAAGAGTATATTGGCTTCAAAACCTAAGAAAGTGGTTCAATACGTTTACAACCGGACTATTCCGAATAGCTGCAAGTAAAGTTAGGATAGCTATGCTGATCGCCAACATCCGGAACGAATAAGCACCGTAAGAAGAATAATGTTTCAACGTTGACAACCCTTTCTAGTTGGCGAATAACAAATAATAAATTTAATAGTTATTTCTTTAGTTGTGAGATATGAGCCGATCAGTTGAGTCGATTATCTACGGTTATTCCCAATAGTTTAACAGTCTCTTTGTTATCTTACGTAAATTACTTGCAGATATAACTAAATTTCGTATTTTATCAATGTTAAGTTTTAGTTTGTTCGCTGCAAACCGTGTGCTAGATTTAGTAGAAACTACCTTATGAGACATTAAAATTGATAGATTAAATCATCATTATTTTTCCCTATTATAATATATGTCGTATCATCTGAGAATTGTATGGATTTGTACAGAGATATTAATTTAGGTAAATCGTTGACATAAATAATAAACAAAAGATGTCTTAAGACCAAACCTTGTGGAACTCCATGTTTTACGGATAGAAAATCGGAGAGATGACCTTTAGACACCGCCCGGTGTCTGTCACATAGATAAGAAGTTATCAGCTTAAGAGGGACACCTCTGATTTCATAGTTATATAATTTGTGGAGCAAAATATCATGTGAAACGCAGTAAAAAGCCTTTGACATGGCGCAATGAGAAATTGCTATGTGATTGCTGCGTTTAAGCCCCTCAATTACCTCGCTGACAACATTATATACCGCGTTCGTAGTAGAACGAGCACTTCTGAATCCATATTGTGAGCTGCTTAAGTAATTATTCGATTCAAAATAGGAATCCAATTGCTGCATGATAATCTTTTCAATCACTTTCCCAGAAAGAATGCTTATTGGTCTGTAATTGTCAGTTTTTGAGGAATCACCTTTTTTGTAGATAGTACTACTTTTGAGTGCCAGAAACAAATCACCCGGAATAGATAATCTCCCAGCTGAACTATATAAAGAAGGTGGCCTTATGGCCACCATATAGCATTAAAGCAGCTTATAAAAGAAATTTTAGTACTTCCGGAAATACTCCAGTTGATAGAATTAAATTAATAAGATGAGTGAAAGGTGTTAAAACTATTTGGTAAGTTTCTTTTAAAATTTTGCTATTAATTTCGTAAACGTCCCTACAATTAGAATTACTAAGAGACCTTATTATTTAAGATACCTGTTCTTCCACGACGGGACGAAAAAAAAAGGACTTGCTAGGAGAAGTATAATTTCTATAATTAAAGAGGACATTTGACATTTATAGTTGGAAGAGATGTAATTTTATTCTCTGAAATTGTAGTAAAAAATTGATTTATTTTGTCTGGACGTAGATCAGGTTGTACCAAACTGGATCTTGTGTGGTTTGTAAACAAAAATTTGAATATAATCGGCAATTACAAAATGCTTAAAAGTCAGCTTACTGTGCTTTTATTCCTAATTATAATAATAAACCTAGAGACTGCTGGAAAATAGTAAATTTCGAAAGAAACAATGGAATATCCAGTTACAACCTGATCTACCTTAAGACGAAATAAATCAATTTTTTACTACAATTGCAGAGAATATAATTACATTCTCGTTCTCTTCAATTATAGAAATTATCCTTCTCCAAACAAGTCATATTTTTGTCTTGTTGTGGAAGAAGAGATCTCTCAAATAATAAAGTCTCTTAGTAATTCTAAATGTTGCTCATAGACTGAGCAACATTTATTGTTATTTACTGGAAAAACATCAAAAATAATATAGATATTTAATTGTACATATACGCTTCACAATATTCTTTGATGAATGGAATTTGAAAGGATAGTAAAGGAATGACTGAGTCTAATACATAATTCATAACGTAAGTTGCAATGATAGGAGAAATCTTTGCTCCCATAGGGGTACCGAAAGTTTGTTGATAGAATTTACCATTAAATGAGAAGTAAGTGTTGTTAAAGAGAAATTCGACGATGCTGATGAATCTGTCATAAGACATGGAATGTATTAGAGGTTGTTGTTCCTTTGGCATTCCTTTACTATCCTTTCAAATTCCATTTATTAAAAAATATGTTGATGATATCATTTTGGCTATACCCAATGACAAGGTAGATGAACTATTAGATACTTTCAATGGTTATGACCCCTACATCCAGTTCACTATAGAGAGGGAAGATGGTAATTGGTCCGTCCCCTTTCTCGACATAAGGATGATCAGGGAAAACAACAACATTAAAATAGATTGGTATCAAAAACCGACACATTCTGGTAGATACCTTAACTACCACTGACACCATAATAATTCTTCCAAAGTCAACTTAATCAAACAGATGAAAAATAGAGTAATAAAAGTATCAGATCCTTCATTTCATACAAAAAACCTACAAATCCTACAGAAACTTTTTATTTCAAACGCTTATCCAACACCATTAGTGAATAAGATTTTGTTTAATACTATCCATAACGAAGATACTTCACCTTCCTTCGCGACTAACAATGCTGATCCTGATGTCTTAAGTGGGAACCCAGTCTCGGATACTCCTATCAACAAATATTTTTCATTACCATATTTCAGAAATATCACTCCGGGGTTAACAAGGATTCTGAAAAGTGTTGAAAATAGCCTTGGTAATAATAATAACAACATTGTGGCTTGTAGATCAGCCCTAACAATTAATAATCTTTATTCTAAGATAAAAGATAAGACTCCCATAGATAGGCTTAGTAACATTGTCTACAACATTCCATGCCTCTCTTGCAGCAATTCCTACATCGGCCAAACATCTCAATTATTGAAATCACGTATTACACTACACAAAAGTGATTCTCGACTTCACCCTGACCGCTGTGCATTAGCCAAACATGTCCATTCCACTGGTCATCTAATGACTATACTAACACTACAATTCTCCACCGTGAGAACAATAAATCTAAAAGAGAGTTCATTGAAATGTCCTATATTTCCTTAACGATTTCTCCATCAATGTTAAGAGTGACATTAAGAATCTAAGCGATATATACCACTTCCTACTTAAATCAGATACCAAGAACAATACAACATCACAGATAGCTAACTTGACTGATATATCCATTAACAACTAACCTACTTTAATAATTAATTTTCATTAACTAAAAAAGATAACATTCCCTTGCTTTTCTTAGATACATATCAATAAGATATTATTATAATAATACATGAACAATATAATATAATTAAAAAAGAATATCTAAAATAATATTTCCCTATACTGACATTTAATTTCATTCGGTTTTTACCAATGAACCTTAACGACATAAAGATTCAAAAGAACTACTTGAATTGTCAGCATATGCGTTCTGGCTAAAACAGAACCTCACATTTAAACTTTCTAACAATCAAAAATTTAGTTATTGCCGACAATTCAAAGAATTACCTTCTTTTAAATGTAGTTACATTGGGTTTTTCGATTAACCGTGGGTAAACGTTTGCGTTTTAAGTTCAAAGCTACCATACATTTCCAACGTTAAAAAAAAATGTTGCACATAGTAACAAAAAACACCACTATGTTGTTACTAGCAAAGTTTTTTAATATTCTAACTCTACAATTCTAAGTTACGGTAAGATCAATAATGTTTTTAATAGATAATATATGGTAGCTAATTATAATTTATTCTCTTTCAGCTTTCAGCCCTGAAGAAGCCAAATTAATTCTCTTTGGCGAAAACGTTCGGCGAAACAATTGATACTCATTAGAGTCTTTCTTGCAGATTAAATCAATATATATATATATATATATATATATATATATATATATATATATATATATATATATATATATATTGATTTACGCGAAGTGGTCATTTTATCTATTATTTGAGCTTATTGGTGGAACTTAAATATTATATATTTTTTAATTAATTTATTTATTAATAGTATATTCCCGGTCGGAAACATTTTTATGATCAGAAGTGATATTTTTTGTTAACGAGGTTCGACTAAGACTCTAAACTTAAGTATCTTAAGCTTATTAATAATGAACTTACTAGACAGTCATTGATTGAAAATGTGTGGCTGAGAAAATAAGAGGGTTCATTTTAGTCACATATTGTTTTAACAAAACATCATCCCCATCATCTTCCATATTAATACTTTAATACGTTTGTATTCAATTCAGATACTTACTTTTCTCCAAAACAAAGGGGTTCTTTCAATCGGCTCCTCAACATTTTTCCTAATCTAACCATCCTTCCAACCTCCACAATCAACTTTTCCCTCTTACCGAAGTAGTAATCCACCCTAGTCTTCTTTCTCGCCAAATCCATTAGTGGAATAGTGGCAACAGCCTCCCGAAGATCTCGCAGCTGATTACATTGTTCTTCGACAGATCTATGAAATACGGCTGAAACCCGCAAACGAGTCATTTGCTCTTGACTGACATGCAGCAGTTTTTGCCAAGAGGATTTAAGTCGTTGGTAGAGATTAGCGTGGTCATCAAGGGCAAGTTTGCATGCTTGTCGTAGCACCAATGAGGCATTTAGTAGTTGGCAGCCATAATTATATGTTCCCTAAAAAGTTATAAAATATTTTTGTTATTATTAAAAGTAATCAAGTGTTTTGGTCTTCTGTACACGTTTAATATTTGCAAAAATATCGAAAAGTTGTAAAATTATTTTCAATACAAATCTATGTTAAACCTCACTATTTTTCAACGTCTTCAAGTAAACTATATTTATATGTACTACATATAAATAACGTTATTTACAACTCCAAAATCACATCATACACTTACTAAATAAAAAACCAATACAATCAAGTGCAATGGTTGTAAAGATAGTGGATAGTGTACACACAGTATTGCATATATATATTCAGGATATATGTACAGGTCAAACAAAGAGCGAATGGCACAAAACTGGATTACAACAAGAAGCAGAAGCTTAGTTTTCCACTACTTATTGTTACGAAGGAATGTATATAATGAATACAAAAACTCTTAAATGCAAAAGTTGAAAATACATCGTACAACAATATGGATCAATATTGAAACAGTCAAATACAACAGCGAACTAAAGATGTATCCAAGATTTTCAAATATCGCTTTTGTTCTGAGAATTAGTTATCATTTCTTCTTCTTCTTCAAGTGCCATCTCCGCGGCGGAGGTCGTCAATCATCATAGCTATTCGGACTTTTGAGACGGATGCTCTGAAAAGTTCATTTGATGTAAATCCGTACCACTCTCTCAGGTTGGGCAGCCATGACATTCTACGCCTCACTATGCTGCTGTTTCCTTGGATCTTTTCCTGCATAAATCAGTTGGAGCAAGGTGTATTTCTCTCCACGTGTAATATGTCCGAGATATTCCAATTTTCTTGTTTTAATTATATTTAAAATTTCTATTTCTTTATTCATCCTTCTCAGAACGTCTTTGTTCTGTCCAAGATATTTTCAGAATTCTTCTATACACCCACAGCTCGAATAATTCCAGTTTTTTCATTGATGTAGCATTCAAGGTCCAAGATTCCATTCCATAAAACAAAGTCGAAAAAATATAGCACCTCGCCAACCTAACTCTTAGTTCCAATTTTAAATCCCTTATACATAGCACTCGTCTCATTTTGTTGAAATTTGCTCTAGCCTTTTCTATTCTGATTTTGATCTCCAGAATGTAATCATTTGTGGAGTTAATCATTGTTCCCGTATATTATGCATATTTGTCCACTTGTTAGACGTTGGTTCCGTTTATTAGAACATTCTCGTTATTTCTTTGAGTTTTCGATATTTTCATAAATTTCGTCTTCTTGGCGTTCATTGTTAGACGGTACTCTTTTCCATACTCCGCTATTCTGGTTACCAGTCTCTGAAGATCTTCAATATTTTCGGCTAAGATCACAGTGTCGTCCGCATATCTAATGTTGTTAATGGGAACTCCATTTACCTTTATTCCATCTGTTTCACCCTCAAGAGAGTTTTTCAGGATCTCTTCGGAGTAGGTATTAAAAAGAATTGGCGACAATACGCATCCCTGTCTTACTCCACATCTTATTTCAATTTCTTCTGACAGCTGTTCGTTAGCACGTACTTTTGCTCGCTGTTTATAGTATAAATTTGATATGATCCTGAGGTCGTTGTAGTCAATCTTCTTTGATTTCAGGACATTCATTAATTGTTTATGTCGTACTTTATCGAATGCTTTATTATGGTCAATAAAACATGCGTATATTTCTTGATTGACGTCCAGGCATCTTTGTATCAGTATATTAAGTGAAAAAAGAGCTTCACGCGTTCCTAGGTCTTTGCGAAAACCAAATTGTGTATCATTAACGTCTATGTTCAATTTGTGATATATCCGGTTATGGATGACTTTTAGGAGTAACTTTAGCACATTAGACATCAAGCTAATGGTGCGGTAGTTGCTGCATTCTCTTGCGTTTTTCTTTTTGGTTAAACAAATAAAAACCGACGTTAACCACTCTTTGGGTAATACGCCTGAACTATAAATTTGGTTCAAGAGTGTCACTAAAACATCAATGTGCTTCTCATCTAGAATTTTTATGATTTCTATGAGAAGCATGTCAGGTCCAGGGCTTTTTCCACTCTTCATTGTTTTTAATGCGTGTAATATTTCTTCTTTTGTAATATATGGACCTATTTCTTCTGACGTAAGTTCTATATGTTCCAGATCTCCTCTTTCATCATCGAACAATTCGTCGATATATTCTGCCCATCTTTGTACTTTCTCGTCTGTATGTGTTATAGTAGTCCCGTGTCTATCCAGAATTGCACAAGAGGGATTTTGTTTAGTCCTGTCAGTTCTTTAACTTTCTTGTGTAGGTTAAACAGATCATATTTATTTTGAAGGTCTTCGATCTCTTTCCATTTCTCTTCAAAGTATTTTTCTTTTGCCTGCTTTATCATCTTCCTGATTTCGTGGTTTATCTCTCTGTATTTATTGTTGTCTTTGTTTTTAAATTGTCTCCGTTGTTCCATCATATTAAGTATCTCATCATTCATCCATTCTTCTTTTCCCCTTGCGGAAGTCTTTAATATTTCTTTACAGGGTTCGTTACAGCATTATTGGCATAGTTATCATTTAGTCTATGTCTATTTTAATTAAAGATGGATTGATTAAGATAAAGGTGTTCACTCCTTTAAATTTGATAGATTATGTTAAAAGGGACAAAATTTCTGTCTGCTTCATAGGCAATGAAAGGCCATTGACTTATCTATCAAGCACTGACACTCCTTCAGAATACCCGATTTTTGGACTTTCTGATCAATGACGAGGTATGGTACTACGATCTAGACTTGGAAAGGATTAGATTGAGGTAACTGCAAACAGAGGTTGTTCTCGGATATGCGTTATGTCTCCCAATGATACTTATTGATGACATTATTGGATTCCCAGTTAGTTTAAGGCATCACTGAAGTGCTTATGCTGATGGAATTGCGGTAGTAATAAGAAGTAATCACTCTTTGTGATTCCATGCAGAATCTACTCGCCAAAATGCATAAGTGTTGTCTTACTGACGAGTTATAACTGAACCCTAGCGGGATTAAATTAATGCCCTTTAAGAAAAAAATATGGGCAAATCTTAAATAGCTTTAGCTATTAACTTAAATCTAAAAACGTCTCATTAAGGTAGCCAACAAATATACTACTCCACAAGGAAACTATGTAAGTTCCTTAGCTGGCTGTATACCATGTATTACAAAAAATTTATTTAAAAATCCTTTATAAAAGGTATATAATTAAAACAACCAATCGGGCTACATCACAGAACGTTTCCGGAATCAATATTCCATCATCAGTGTGTCTAAATGTACATGTTTTGAGCCACCAAGGAGTCTTACGTTTCCAAATTCCAATTGTAACTTAAACATCATAGCATAGACTATCAAATAATGTAACTTAAATTAAAATTAAAAACATTTAACGGGTTTTTACCCAAATATTTAGTGGCTCAAAACATGTACATTTAGACACACTGATGATGGAATATTGATTCCGAAAACGTTCCGTGATGTAGCCCGATTTGGTGTTTTAGTTATACACCTTTTATAAAGGATTCTCAAATATATTTTTTTTAATATTACAGCTCCGCTAACCTGTCAACAATTGGTAGTAGGAAGTGGGAACCGACTTGCAGTAGTCTATCATTATTGGATCCATCCTAACCATTACGTTGTGTATGGTAATCCAAGCCAGCATAGAAATAAGTGAAAACTCTGCTACACAGGTTACGTAGATTACAATGCCTAAGTATCACTAGAACGATAAGTACCACAATAACTGCCGCAATCGAGGTGCTACTTGGCCTTACTTTTAGTCACCGTATAGTGAAAATTATGTAACGAAAGCAGTACGACTGCTTCTGAATAAGATCAGTGAGATATATTCTGGGCAATAAATACTAGAGTAACTTAATTTTTCAGGACAATAGGATAGCTATATAGAGCAACGTAATACACACTAGAAGACATGAATATTATAACCTTTCTTCCTAAAAGTTTATGCTCAATCCACACTATGACATGTGTCTAGCTATATTGGGATCCATCAGGTAGTGGTAGATCAAAGAAAAACTCGGAAATAGAAAAGTAGGGAATAATCTAATTTTCCACTACGCAGTGGATACATAAGTAGCATCTATATTAGATGATAGAAAATAGAGACCAATTGTATCCTTTCTGAATAACATTTACGGCACCTTTGAATCTTGTATACCCTAGATCTGATATTCTTTGACCTATCGCTGTCTATAATGAGCCACAATATATGATAAAACATTTAATGGTGTGACTCAAGTACAAACCTTTAGACTGAAAGGACAGAATATTTAAATAAGCTAATTCATAATACGCCACCCTCTATAAAGCGAATTACACAATTTTGTTTCTGGAGTAGAAGGTACTTCAGAGAGATTTCAAGTAATAATTAGGGCTCAGTTCACACAAACCAACGAATTTCGTGAAGTAAGAATTTATATTTGCTCGGATAGTTCGACAGTGATGAGGGGTTTTCCAGTTTTTATATTATTTTCTTCTTCTTTTTTTTTCTTTTTGTGTAGACATGACTGTCTGTTTTTTAATGTGCCTCCAGGAAGTTATCGTTCCATCGTTTTCGTAATCCTACTACTGATCGTCTTCCTCCGGGAAACTGTTTATCGCCACCTTTACTACTCTATTTGTTGTCATTGGGTTTCTACGATCGTTACCTTTTACTCTTCTGTTTCTTACCCAGTCCTTGATGTTCTCCACAATCTCCACCTTACAATTTCTTCGTATATCTGTACTTCTAGCTCTGTCCTATATTACAATCGATTTTTCTAAGAGTTTCCATCTCTGTTATTTCTAGCATTCTTTTTGTTCTTAGTGTGAGCTCATAACGAGGCGCCGATCCTTGCTTGGACCATAGGATGGTATCATATTATCATCGCCAGGTAAAATAAATGCATTATCTTAAAAATGCCAACGTTCACTGTCAAAGCGCAGCGCCCAGCCTGGAGCCAGTTTTCGGAGTATCGGACGATAGACTTGGACCATAGTATTCGAGCTTAGTATTTTTTCACCTCTTGACCCTAGTACTCTACGACACTACGAGGCGCCAACCACCGACCCTCGCTCCGACCATCGTATCGATCGCCAAGTAAAATAAATGCATTTTATTTTAAATGCGAGAGTTCACTGTCAGTGTTATGATATAGGCGAGGATACGATGCGATGGTCTCCGTTGTGAACGTACCCTTACTGTGTCAGGTCGTATTTCCGTCGCATATATCATTATTGGTCTAATGACTGTTTTGTAAATTCTGCCTTTCATTTCTTTCTCAATATTTTTATTTTTCCATATTGTTACATTTAGGTAACCTAAGGTTCTCTTTGTTCTATTCACTGGATATTTCACTTCTGTTTTGAGCTTGCCGTAGCTAGAAGATGCGAGGCTAGATATTGAAACTGCTTCACTTGTTGTATTATATGACCCTCCAGCTGTAATTTACATCTTAGTAAATTTACTGTTATAACCATGCATTTTGAGTTTTTGGAGAAATTAACATGTTAAATTTTTCTTGCACTTGACTCATTAGAAATATAAAGTTTCGCATGATTTTCGTGACGTATAACCTTGTTGTTCTTCTCCTAGTGTTTTAATTTCATTCAGTGTATTTGTTATCACTTTGGTTGTTAATTTTAATGTTGTATTTAATAAAGTAATTCCTCTGTAGTTCTTTGGGTCCGAATTGTTTCCCCGTTTGAAGAGAGGTATTAGAATGCTTGATCTCCATTCTTGTGGTATTCTGTTTTGTTCTCTTATTTTTTAGATTAGTTTTAATAGTTGATTGGTCAGATATGGTGCTCCGTACTTTAGGAGTTCATTCGGTATTCTGTCCTGTCCTGATGATTTTCTTTTTTTTAATTTGCTTAATGCTTCCTTTACCTCCCCATCATCAAAATTAATTTCTTCGTTTGTCGTTACTTCTGGTTTTTGGAGGCTCATTTTATTTGGTGATCACATTTAGCAAATAGGGATCGAAAGTAGTCTGTCCATGTTTTCTTTTGAGTTTGTTTTGTTTTTATTAGTTCATTCATCTCTTTTCTTTGTCCTCTATTCCGTAGAAGTAGTGTGCTATCTGTTTTGGAAGCTCTACCAGTGTTACCTTTTTATTTGTCTGTCTAAATTATTTGTTTTCTCTACAGTTTTTCTTCACTTATTCTCTAAACTACGGGGTTTTTTTTATATATTCGTTACCTTCCTCTCGCCAAGTGAAAGTGTCTTACTTTCAATTTCAATGTTCAAATTATTACGCAATTTTCAGAGTTGCATGTACTTCTTTCAAAGTAGTCGTGATACTTTAATGCTGTTATCTAACAAGGGGCAAAGGTAATATGACATAACAAGAACGAGATGGAAGATTGCCTTGCAAAAATCGACACTAAAGATCATTTCATCGAACCAAAGGTGTACTATTAGGAATCAAACACTCGTTGTTCGGCTAGTAAAAATAAATTAAATTAGGAAGTAATTGAAGTATGGGAGGCAAAGCAAAGCATGTGGGTTTAAAGTCTCAAGCTCAACCAGTACAAGAGATTTATTAGTCTTCAGGATAACAGATATTAAGATATTAATGTTCTAGGTTTCATTTGGGATTACAAGTATATAAAGTACAATCTAAAAATAATACATGTTTGCAGAACAGAAAAAGATGATGGAATATTTATTCTGCAGATACAAAGACTACAGGAATTTTCTGGGGTGTGCATACTCTAAACTTAATGGAAATTATATATTGTGACAGATATCTGAGCAGTTCATCACCAATAACATCAACCAATAAATAGCCATAGATGCTTTATGATAATAAATATTGTCGGCATATTACATTATTATGATATCTATATAGAGTTAAGTTTGAAATACCTTTGCAGTTTCTTGAAACGTAACATGTTCATCTTTCTGTCTTTGTATTTCATAAACTGTACATCCAACATGGCCATGGTCCCTCAACATAACCCTAAGTAACTCATCCAGCCATCGAACAGCTTGCACGGTATCTTTTTCGTAACTATCGATATGGGTTACTTGCTTAAGTGTTAGCTTCTGCAGTTCTACGCTATCTGAAAATATGTTCTTTCTAGCTGTAGTGGCATCTAGGACATCTCTGATGTTGACGATATCTTCGGAGTAATCAACTGGAATTTCCCGGCCAAGACAGTCTTTAACGGACATCGAGAGCATATCTGAGAGTTTCTCTCCTTCTTTTCGGAGTTCTGTTTCTACATGGTCTGAAAATTAAAGATTTTATTACTATGTATTTCAAAAATGAAACAAGTGACATAGTAGAGAACAATATTGTTGCTGTCCTCATCTTACCAGAAGCTCGACACGTAATCGATTGCTTCGTTGAGTATCTGATTAAAAAGCAACGATGCGTGCTGATCATACAAGTAATCTACCATATTTTTAAACCAACAATAAAAACTAGACTATTAGTGTTATACAACAAAACAATGATATTTACTGTAAAAATACATTTACTCTCAAACTAGTTAGAGCAATTTTGATAATGGAACTATCATCGACGTGAATAAATACATCTGAAGAATATGTTATACTATATTTATACATAAAATAAAAAGAATCGTCACTCAAAGGTATATGTTAAGTGAAAGACGTCAATTATAGGATCAATCTAGCTGTGTCTGAAATTAAAAGACTTTTTGTGATACGTAGAGTGGTTTAAAAGGTCTGTGTCCGAAATAGAGAAACTTTATTGTATTATCATTAAGAAGAAGACTTATAAACAGAAACTTGATTCCAAGAAGGCTTGTATCTGGTCCAAGATTTATCCCACCTCATGTGTCGCCGTATTCATGATAGTGCAAAGCCACACACTGATAGAATTGCCGAGGACTACAATTTAGAAGTCAATTTTATACGGAGCTCTTGTCGACCAATTTCTAATGCCTCATAGGCCTCAAGTCTTTCCATACTAACAGATGATAAATTTCAATAGATATTGCACTATCAACATTCTAGAATTCGAAAACAAAATTCGGGATGTTCGGGAACATAACATCTTCTACATAATCGTTAATAACAGTGCTCGAAAAGTCGTCCTCACTCCAAAAAACCTCAAAATCAATCATCTGGTGCCTTTAATGTGCCTAGGCAAGTCACATTAAAATTTCCATTTACAAAAATCGCCCTAATTATATCCAGAGCCAGCAATTTCCCAATAAACTTCGTAAGAGCCTTTACAGACTAGGAAACAAGCTGCGTTGTGAGATCCCTAAATCAAACAACACGCCTTAAATATTACTTGAGATGTTGTCAAGGCAGATATCTTAATTCTTAATGGCCCGAAAGAATCACAATATGTCAATATTTGCGCACTAGTTGTGGACAATAAAATAAATTACATGCATTATCCACGGAAAATTCTCCTAGGAGCCAAGGAAATTATCTTGCCTTTTCAGCAAGATGCCCAGTTTTAAATTTTTTTAGGCACTCCCCAAACGAAACATACATAAGCCAGTACAACGGCTAGGCAGTCCTTACCATACGAACTCTTTTCGGACATGAACTCGATAATGCACTTTATGTCCGTGATTCTCTTCAACATCTTCAACATGTATGTCTGCGCAATTTCAACGTCGACAAACGACGGCATTATCTACCAGACATTCATACAAATTCGAAAGTTAAATTTTTAAAGTAAGCAAGTTAAGTGCCAAGCTATATATTTTAAATTAGGCCTACAGGCCAACTGAACTTTGACAATTATTACTGTTAAATATTTAACGTCATTTTTATAATTCTTTTCAAAAGTAATTAGTAACGAAAAAAATGTCAATATTTGACTGCCGGTCCGATGGGCCCGACGCAGCGTAGAAAGAGTTTAAAAGTCTGAAAGTTTGAAAGAGTTTTGGCACGCCAAGCAGAGATTTAGTGTAGCTGGAGTACTTGTCGATACATGTTGAATCGCTCAAATAGTTCAGTATTTACTGTTACACAATAAGTTCACGAAATACACGAGGTTTATCAGATTATGAACAGATACTAAATAATCTGTCCGACGAAGAAGATGAACATGCATTTAGCGATGATTCAATTATAGATCGTAATTATGATTCTAATTCCGATGAAATCTCTGATAATTCTGGAGACGAACTGAAAACTTTCGAAGAACGTAAGTTGATTTACTAAGTATTATATATTTTTGTACCCATTGATTTAACATTAAATTTATATTCGAAGATGAATGCGCTGAAAATGTTTAACACTTTATTATTTTTAGCACTAAACCCACAAGATAATGAGAATCATCAGAACATATGGACGTGTGATGTTGGAATATCAATGAGAGTAGATGATGATTGGACAGAACCAAAAGGCAATCAAGTACTTTGGCATTGCCAACTTTTTCAATTGAAGCTGGTGTTAACTGTGATGTAATTGGCATGTTAGCAATGGGTAAACAAGAAGAGTTCTTTTCCGCTATTGTTACTGACTTAATATTTGAAATGATCGCAAATCAGACAAACTTATACGATACGCAAACACTGGTCAACACCGACACCGGATACACTACTGGAATCCCACAGATACTATTGAAATAAAAAAGCCTTTTGGTTTGATAGCTTGGATGGGACTTGGATGGTAAAATTACCACTACATTGTCAGACTATTGGACTCAAGATCCCTTGATCAAAATCGGGTTTACTTCAAGTGTTATGCCTATAAATAGGTTTGAAATTCTATTGCGAATGGTTCACTTTTCAAATAATGAGGAATGCATAGAAGGAGACAGATTGCACAAAATAAATAATTTAGTAAGCTTAATTTTGAAAAACTATCAATCTGTTTACGTACCTGGAGAAATGGTGTGTGTGGACGAAACAATGGTTTCTTTTAGAGGCAGGCTACTCATGAAACAGTACAACAAGCAAACACGACATAAATATGGAATTAAAATTTTTAAGTTGTGTTGTAAAAATGGTTATACATATAATTTACAAATATACGCTGGTAAAACCTTAGAACCAGAAAAAACTACCTCTTTAGGCATTGTTATCACACCAATATTAGATGCGAATAGAACTGTTTGTACGGAAAACTAGTATACCAGTATAGAGTTAGCAAACAAATTGAAATAGCTTACAAAAAACTAAAAGTAGGTGAAGTAACCGTTATGGAGAATAGCAGAGGGATAATTTTTCTAAATTGGAGAAATAAACGTAATGTGTTAATGCTGTCTACTTTCCATTCGATTAAAACTGAAAATGTACAAAGAAAACAAGGAACTTCTTTAGTCTAAAACTGTTAAGTGGTACAAAAAAATAGCAATAGAGCTATTACTAAATACTTCAGTAGTGAATGCAAACATTTTGTATGTGCAGGTTAATGGTAACAAAATAGGTGTGGTTGAATTTCGCAAAGAAATTGCAAAGTTTCTCTGTTATAGCAGTTTAGCAAATCCCATCACTCAGGTCACTCCAAAAAGAAAATGCCACGAGTTAAGTGAGGTCCAGGGACAAAGCATAAAATACGAAGATACTGCAAATCGTGTTACGAAGCAAATATGAAAAATGAAGGTCGTATAGTAGCAAAGAATAAAACTAAAAAAGTTACTACACAGTGTAAAGAGTGTGAAGTAACACCATTCTTGTGTTTATAATGGTTTAATAAGTTACATACTGTTAACAGGTACATGAAATATAGAATGTAATGTTTTTGTAAAGATATTTCAAAATCATTTTTATAAAAAAAAATGTTTACCATTAAAAATATCCCGTGCAGAATGTTTGCACAGACCGTACCGGGCCATACGTTTTGTACACAGTTATTTATGCCGGCGGCCTGGTAAGCTGCATTTAAAATGGTATTTGTAGTGCCGGTCCCATCGGACCGAAGTGGCGTGATGGAACATTGTGGTGCCGGTCCCATGGGCCCAGCACGGTAGTTAACTTGTTAAATCTCCGATACACCCATCTCTAGCAATACATACTTTTTGAGGTCGATTAGGACCTTAACATTAGACCTCGCAGCGCTTTAAATATGTCTTGGAAGACATCCACTCTTCAGATTCCTACTGAACATTTCCATCTACAGGGTGAGTCATAACTATTGGGACATAGACTAAGGACAGGTTATTTGGACCAAAATATGGCTATTGGGCCAAATATGCCTCAATAATTTGTTGCTGAGAAAAAAGATACAGGGTGTTAAAGTTAATTTTTGTTTCTCGTTTTTTGCTAATAGTTTCCCTGTATATTTATAAATTGCTATCAAAATTGGCACAGAGGCATAATCTTAGACAAGAAATAGTATTTTATTTACAATTTTACGTTTTGTCATATAGGGCGCCACGTGGATCATTCCTAATGATCAAATTGAGTCTTAACTTTTTCTGATGAAACTTTTTAGTAATTTTTATTAGAAAATATGACGTAAACATCATTTTTACGTAAAATTGGTACTCTTGTTTACATGATACATTTCAACCGTTTTCGATAAAAACGCAGTCGAACTGCTTAGAGTCTTAAAAAAGGATTTCAAATATTATTTCATTTATGAAAAGTATGCTTTGGACTGTCAGATAATTGTTGTTGGTAAATGTCATTTGTTCAGAGTAAATTATTTTTGATGTGACAGTGTAGTGTAATGTTGCATTTTTTAAAAGTAATCATTACTTTTTTTGATTGAAATGCTTCGTCACAATCATTTTACATGATTTGCGTATACGCACAAGAAAATTTTTGCGGTCGCTCGGCAGCCAGAAGGTATGGAATGTTATACGCAAACAGAAGGCAACCAAATCACAAAACTTTTGCAAGATTATATCGTAGTTTAGGTGAAACTGGGTCATTTCACACTAAAAATCGGGGTGGTCGACTGAAACAAATCACACCTAATCAAGAAGATTAACTTTTGGTTCGAGTAGATGAAAATCCTGAAATAAGTTCACGATATCTATCAGCAGCAACATGAGTAAGTCTATTGTTAGAATTCTAAAAAAAGAGAACCTCCATCCTTATCACTTCACTCCTGTTCAAAATTAACTTCCAACAGATCTTCCACGACGGTTACAGTTTTGCCAACGTATTCTGAATAAACATCGCAATGACAGACACTTTATTAAGAATATAATGTTCACCGACGAAGCAACTTTTACCAGACGAGGGGTTTTTAATTGGCGAAATAGTCATTATTGGGAAGAAGAAAACCCGCATGCTATTAAAGCTAGACATTTTCAGCATGAGTTTAAATTGAATATTTGGTGTGGCATTATAGGCGACCAACTACTAGGGCCTTATGTTCTTCCTCCGAATTTAAATGGAGATTCTTATTTATTCTTTTTGGAAAATACTCTTAGTGATATTTTAGATGATCTGTCACTGGATGTAAGAAGAAAAATGTGGTTTATGCAGGATGGAGCGCCACCTCATTTTTCATTAGCTGTTAGAAATCATTTTAATGACGTATTTCCTCAACGATGGATTGGCAGAGGCAGTGATTTTCAATGGCCACCAAGAAGTCCTGAGTACAACCCGCTAGATTTTTATTTTTGGGGACATATGAAGTCCTTAATTTATGCCAATGAAATTAATACACGAGACGAACTTTGGAGATACATTCAAAATGCAGCTAATCTTATAAGGGGACAGAATAATATTTTTTTAACGTCCGAAAATCCTTTATAAAAAGAATTAGAAAAGGCAAAGAAATCGGAGGAGACCATGTAGAACATTTAGTTTGAGTTTTTGTGAGTTCTTTTAAGTTAAAGTGTGTTTAGTTTTGATTTATCGTCAAAACGGAAACCTTACGTTAGTTGCAACTTTGTTTATTAGTTTGGTATTTGATAGTGGAATTGTAAATAAAATACTATTTCTTGTCTAAGATTATGCCTCTGTGCCAATTTTTATAGCAATTTATAAATATACAGGGAAACTATTAGCAAAAAACGAAAAACAAAAATTAACTTTAACACCCTGTATCTTTTTTTTCAGCAACATTTTATTAAGGCATATTTGGCTTAATAGCCATATTTTGGTCCAAATAATCTGTCCTTAGTCTATGCCCCAATAGTTATGACTCACCCTGTATCTTCGTCAACCTTCTTCGACAACACACTCCCTGAAGATTGGAAGCCCTCGAAACAATTTTTAAAATTTGCATACAATAATACAAACGACAGAGATTGGTTTTCTGTGGTTTTCAACCTCAATGCAGAATGATTGAATCAATGAAAACCTATTCTAAATGATGACATAGCCACAGCTACCCTTTACGTGATTTATACTAAAGAAGGGTCAAAAAAAAACGAACCGTCGTCTTTATTATAAATATATCAATATATCGGATCTTAGTATTTTTATTGAATAGTTTAAAATCATTAAACTTTGGATCCCATTTATTGAAAATGCTTTAAAAAACCTAAAACAAGCATATTATATCTTTTTTCTTTGTATCATCCCATAATATATACTTCCTAATTTACGGGGAATATAACTCAGGCGCGCACATATATTGCCGCTATAAATGGTCCAATGGATATACTGTTGAGTCTCTCAAATTACGTAGGTAGCAATAATGGTTCTTCTTGTATCCTAAATATGCTTTGGTTTCAACCAGTATACAGAAATATCTTCAATTAAGAAATGAGAAAAGATTACAGAATTGACGATATATTATTTTAAAATGCAACATACAACTGTGGTTTCGTAATTTGCAATGCGGTTGCCCATAAATACTTTTTGAAACCCGATGTTTATTGTTATTTTACCATAAAACAGCAATAGCTAAATCATGAAACCGCAAACATGAATTTCATTGTGCATTGTAAATTTATGTAATTACTGTATTTTATACATTTCCTTATGCTACGAAAATCAAAATTGATGTTTTTGTTGCTACGTATTTATTAGTACATGAAGTGAGGCTTGAAACATTCTTATACATTGTTCAAAGTATCGTATAAACTATCGTTCATACTTACTTATAGCCTAAAGGCTCCTCCTTCTATTGGTACTTTTGGTATTAGTTTGTAAGATATATTGTTTGTAGATATTAAACAAGTAAATAAATATCTATTTGATAATCTAAAATTTGACGTAACTAAAAGGACTAAGATTTTAGAAAACCCCATTTTTAATGGGGTGTTCATCCGATAAGAATTTGGTTTTCCTGTTTAACGCACTAACCGTGGATCGTAGATTTTGGTGATAGTTAAAGTAGTCGATTGGCGTAAAAGATCTTACCAGACTGTGACCTGTAAAATATTTTCTGTATACCTTACATCTATATTCAGTCTATCAGTCTAGAATTCTAAAAAAGTCTATTGTGCGTTTAGGAAAGATATTTATTACGTGGTGAAATTTTAAAAAGATCTGTTTCAGATATTTCTGATTTGGCGAACAATGGACAAACGCAGAGCTGAATCTATGTTGCTCGTCCACTTTACTTATTTTACAGACATGATACTTGAGTAAGCGGTTTCCAGTGAGAACACCCGTGATTACTCTGAGTTTGGTCTTGTGAAGCTCCAAAAAGTATTTATGCGTGGCCACAAGAATATTTTAAAGGCGTTTTTGCTTGCCTTTCACCTGGAATATTTTCCCCGTAGTTTCCAGTAGGAATGGCTCTGGTCCGACAAAAAGGTGTATTTATTCCTTCTTAAGCTAAACTATCAACAATATTATTACAATTAATTACGACCTGCCAGTTGCTTAAGCAATTGTTTGAAGTCCAAGCTATTATCGACTCATAAGTTTAGACTTCAGACAATACTTGACTGGCTTGAGGCAATACATATTTTGGCTAAATTAATTCGTTTTTTCAGGAACTCTTGAGCACAAAAACGAAAATCGATTACTATAAATTCTGCTTGAAATACTGTAGTATTTCCGAGGTTTATTGATAATAATGTGTTAGGACCAGTAGACTCTAATCCTACTCCTTCTTGTATTCTTGGTTTTTCGACATCTTTATGGATTGCGTTGTTTTAATTGTTAAAATCTGTAGATGTCTAGATAGGTCGGCCGATTTTAGATCCTGGTCTCATGTTAGCAGCTTAAAGGCACTTTCTAGAATGATCCTCTTTACATATGTGTGCAGAGGAGGAAGGTCCAGCTTTACCACTAAGGCTGCTATGGACATTAATCCCATTTTACTCGTGATTCCTACACAAGCAACTACATTATTGTAACTATGGGCGTGACAACTATGGGAGTAAGTTTCCTATCCAGTAAAACTCCGAGAGAGTTAACCGTTTCTGAGAATGATCGTGTTATTTCATTCATAGTGGGAGGTTGAATTATTTTTGTTTGTGAATGAAATAAATGTAGTATTACTGAAATTTACTGAAAGTTCTTCTTTTTAACACTAGGTTTGAGGCACCTTACAAGTGATCAGCAATAATGCTATTATATTTACCTCTAACCACTATAATTAAATTGTCTGCATAGCCCAGAGCACTAAATCCTTCTCTTTTGAATGCGAAGTCATTAGTCAAAAATCTCAGCCCCTGAATTAAAAAAGAAAATTTATAGCCCTCAAATGAAATTGCAATATCCGGCTTTAGGCACCTCAGATATGAGATTATGAGTCCATAACTGTAATATACTATTCTCAACTACTATACCCACCTGTTCTACTGAAGCTAAAACCAGATTTGGATGATTTGGCTGAGTTGGCTGATGTTTCGAAGCCATGACTTTCCTTTTATGCTTACGCCACCGTAACCTTGTATCTTCCCTTCAATTATTAGTCTTAGCAAGTTGTGTTTTCTCGTTATGGGGTGTAGATACGAGGTCCTTCTTTTCTTAATCGTTGTTATTAATTCTAGCTTTTATCTTGTTTAGTACTGCTTGATTCGATATTTTCTATCCGTAATATTCTGAGCATTTTGCGATAGAACCGCGTTTCAAAGGCATTTCATGATATTTAATTTTAGTGTAAACGCCTCAACTCCATACAGAAGGATAAACCAAACGTAGCATTTCATAACTCTAATTCAGACGTATAAGCTTAGTTTTCAGTTGCATACATTTTTTCATCTATTTGGTGTACATATTTTTGGCCTATTCAATTCGTTTCTTATTTCTATATCTGGACCCATTTGTCACTTAGTATTACACTTAATTATCTAAACTTGTTTTAATTGAACGTTATTTAGATAAATGTCACAGTTCTGATCCGACTTGCTTATTACCATTATTTTAGTTTAACATTTATCGTCAGTCATATTTCTTTGGAACTCCGCCTCTAGTAGTTGCTCGGTAAACTGAGTAGTTTTGCAACTATCAGGGTTCAAGCCCCGATAAAGGAGGAGGGCTTGCGTCAGGAAGGGCATCTGACAGTAAAAACCTTCCTAAAGCCATAAAAAGAACGAATATGAAAAATAGGTTAGAGGCTAGGGCAATTCCCGTAAGCGACACGCAGTTAAGGATTCAGCAGAGCCCAGCGAATAGTGAGCTAGGGCTAACCCTTAGAGGATGGAAGGGGCCAAAGAAGCTAGTCCTGAGAGTTGCAACTCTCATCCTCGAAAGCATGACAGGTAAATGAAGAGAGCTCGCCGATTTCATGCAGAGAAGAATTGGTGTACTTTGTGTACAGGAAACTTATTGGAAAGGTAATAAGTCAAGAGATCTTGGATATGGATACAAGCCAATATATAGTAGTTCGAACAGACATGGCAGAAATGGAGTAGGTATTATTTTGAACAACAAATGGAAGAAACATTTTGTAAGGGATGCCGGAAGAAGTAATAGAATAATGAGTGTCCAACTTAATACAGGCAATATCAATGTGAGCATCAAATGTGTATACGCTCCATAGGTAGGATGTAAAGAACAGGAAAAAAGAAAAATTTTAAAGGGTCCTTGATTGCGAGATGCTCAAGATTACTGTAGACGAAAAGTGTTTTATTGAAGGTGATTTGAATAGACATATTGGTAGAGAAAAAGCGGGAATAGAAAGTTCATGGAGGTTTGGGGATGAGAATAAGAAATGAAAAAAATATTGTGATTGACTTTGCATGGGCATGGGGTTTAGCTGACATTAATACTTTTTATGAAGACTGAAGACCAGTATATTACCTAGTATCGGGGGAAGGGAAAGTCAGATAGATTTTGTGCTGTGTAGAAGAAGACAGCTAAAAGAGGTTACGAACTGTAAAGTGATAAAGGATGAGTGTGTAGCTAGCCAACACCAACCAGTGATAGTGGATACGGAGCTAAAGGTGGGGCGGAAAGAAAAGCAAGTGGGATACTAGAAAGTAAAGTGGTGGAAGTTAAAGTGATGTCGATGTCAGAAAGTAAGGAAGGGGGCTCCTTGGTCAATGCTCTTTGCTGATGATATCGTGTTAGTAGAGGAGAGCAAAGAAATATTGGAGAAGTTGAAGTGTTAAGAAGGGTTATTCAAGAGGGAGGCCTTAAGCTTAGAAGGTCGTAGATGAGGACTGTTGGGGGATATAGAATTACTTGGAGAACAATTAGAACGAGTAGGAGAATTTAAATACCGTGGCTCGTACATAACGAAGAATGGGATACTAGATCGAGAAATTTTCCACGGGATACAGGCTGGTTGGTTTAACTGTAAAGAAGAAGTGTAAAGAAGATTCAGAAAATGAATATGGAGGTAGCTGAAAAGAAAATGTTACGGTAGATGTTGGCTAAGACTAGTAGGAACAAGATCAGAAACGACTTAACCCATTCGCTGCCATGTTCCAAATTTGGAACGATTGTTAGTTTCGCTGCTGGTTACAAGATGTCACTGTTGGTCTTAAATCTGATAAACTATTTTTGTTCGGAAGTGTCAAAACAACACGTCCATACTGAATTTACTCACTGGTTTCGTATAAGTGGCATTTGTTTTGTGATTTATATCAAAATTTCAAGGAAGGTGCAGTTGTATAACTTCTAGTTCGATTATATCTATTTTCTGTTGTGAAATATTACGATCGGGGTAAGTTTAAGCAATATTATATGCCTATACAATGTATCTGTATCGTTTAAATGCTTAACCTCAAATTGAATATACCGAGTAACCTCTAGTTTTTGCATGTTTCAAAAATGGAACTTGGCGGTATATGTTGCTAATTGAGGTTTTTCTTTTTAGTTTGGTATTATGGATGTGAAAACATTTTATGGAAAGAAAACAAGTTGTTCAGCTGATACTCTGAACAATCTAATCGATGATCTAAATAAGAAGCAGAAGGAGTTTGATTCTGCAAACATATACATTTATCCTCCAGCGGAAGATTCTGATGTAGATTCTGAATCATCGGATGATGTGAATTTCAATGATTTTTCTGATAAGTTTTCATGAAAGATACTGAACGCCCCAGCTAAGGCAACTCTTATTTCACAATGTGAGACACAAGATGATGAAGATACGTTCTCGACGAGCGATGATGAACTTCCAATAAATGTGGGTCAATATAATAAAAGAGCGAATAAATCTAATAGACAAAACGACTGGAAAAGAGGTGACTTTTTCTTAGATAATCATCAAGAAAATATCTCACTTTCAAATTAATGTTCACTGTGAAAGTGCAGTCGATTTCTTTACACTTTTTTGGTGTGATAATTTCTTTGAATACATAAAAGACGAGACTATAAAGTATGCCCGACACAAAAATGCAAACACATTAATTGAGGTTACGATTGAAGAACTCAAAGTATTCTTTGCAATCCTACTGATTTCTGGTTATTCCCAAAGACCTCGGAAAGATATGTACTGGAGTTTGGATTTGGATCTCAGAAACGAAGCAATCGCCAACGCAATGCCGAGAAATCGGTTTAGAGAAATTTTGCAAAATTTACATTTTTCAGATAACACTAAGCTACAAAAAAATGATAAGTTTGCTAAAATAAGACCACTCATAGAACATTTAAACAGTTCATTTATAAAATATGTGCCGATTGGTGAAACCATATCAGTATCTGTTGATGAATCCATGGTACCGTACTACAGCCACCATAGCTGTAAACAGCGTATTCAAGGGAAACCTATTAGATATGGGTTTAAATTTTGGTCTCAGAATGTATCAAATGGTTATCTTGTGGGTACCGAACCTTACCAAGGGAAAGGAACCTTACTAGGAGAGAGTAACTTGGGGCTAGGTGGATCTGTAGTTACAACTTTTGCCGAGAGGGTGAAGCATAATTTTCCAGATCAAAAATTTTACTTTTTTATTGACAACTTTTTTACCGGACTTCCACTGATAAAGGCCATGAGTGAATTGGGATATGGTTGCACGGGCACCATTAGACATAATCGAATTGGGAAATGCGCGTGGAATAAAAACGCAATGAAAAAATCAGTTAGAGGATCCGTTGATTCATACACAAGTGCTGATGAAGATATAATAATTATCCAGTGGAAGGATAATGCCATCGTTCACGTGGCTTCAAATTGTTATGGCGTTCAACCTACAAAATCGGTACGTCGTTATTCTGCAGTAGAAAAAAAAATGTATAATGGTAGAAGTTCCCTACGCAATTCAGCAGTATAATACTCATATGGGAGGTACTGATTTAATGGATAGAAATATCGCTAACTATAGACCAAAACTGCGTAACAATAAATGGTGGTGGCAAATCTTTGTTCACCTTTTGTCTGCTTCAATCTCTAACGCATGGATTTTATATAGAATTCAACACCACAATAACATTCAATCTAACGCTGATGAATTCGTTGAAAGTATGCGTTCATTGGATTTATTGGGGTTTACAAGAAGCATTGTGGCAACATATCTACTACTCAACCCTCGACAACCAAAACCTGATAAGACAAAATTAGGAACATTATTTCGAAAAATTCCAGGATCTGTTTCACAAAATATGTCGGTTCTGTATTACCCAATTTCTTTAAAACAAAACAGATGCAAAATTTGTAAAACAAATACAACTTTTGGATGTGGTATTTGTAAAATTAATGTACATCCTATTAATTGCTTCAAATCTTTTCATGAAAAAAATTAATAGATCCTCTCAAAATGTTATCATTTTTTTATCAATAAATGTTTAAGTTTAAATTGACGTTGTCGATTTTTTATTACCTATTTATGGCCATGTTCCAAAATTGGAACAAAAATTTTTTAGACACAGGGCTATTGTGAAAAGATTAAGAATTTTTTAAATATTTTTCTATAAGTTCAGAACATAAAATTGACCTGTAGAAGCTATAAAATTAAAAAAAAGAAGATTGGCAGCGAATGGGTTAATTAGCGAAAGAGCCTACAGTCTCAAGAAATATTCAAGAACAAAAACTGCAATAGTTTTGTAATGTCAGACTTAGAGATGAAAACTATATGGGACGAAGGATAGAGCTGTTAGAAGTTGATGGAAGGAGAGTTAGAAGAAAACCGAGGAATAGATAGAAGGACTGTGTGGCAGAGGAGTTAAGAAAGAAAGGTTTACGTGAAGAAGACTTGATGGATAGAAATGAGTGGCTACGAAGGGTAAGGAACAACGACCCCTGAAAAGGGAAAAGCCGTGGAAGAAGAAGAAAAAGATTGTCAGTCCCATTGCTTTACTTGGATTAATTACTCTGTTTAATATATTTTGTAAGATTTCTGTTCTTTTTGCCATCAGTACTCTACCTTGAGCACATCTATTATTAATATATTTACCGTTTATTTTTATACCAATATCGCCATACGATAGAAAACAAAATATTATTGCAAATAATGCCCTCCATTTTTAATACTTACTAGGGTTTAATGTATTCTAACCCGTCCACATAAATTAAATAACTTCTCATGATTAAGAACTGTTAGCAGCAAGGTTGATATACTGTTGATGTTTTACTCGATTATAAAATTATGTAATAAGATATACAATGCAGATAATCAATGCGGAAATTCAAATGGTTTAATAAAAACTGTGATATGCTTAAGTTCTTTGACATGGTACTTTCCTTGAGTAATAACTGTTATTATGGTCAACTAAATACCAGAAAAATTTTACTTATTAGGAATTTATGCGAAAAGATTTTAATCTTAATTCAGGTTACAGTTTGTGCGGCGTATATATTATATATAATAGGTTCATATTATATATAATATAGTGTTTGAATGAATTAAGAATGGACAATGGACATATACATGGTGAATAAAACTGAATAAACAAACTAGACATGAAGTTAAGAGTGTATACAAAAATATACTCTTTTGTTTTTTTTTATTAACTTTTAACAAAAACGGAAAATAAGGCAAAAATCTGATAATATCAAAAACCATCATAATATAAAACATTAATATACTCGTATACCTTCCAACAGTTTTTAAATAATTAAAAAATAATGAATTGTTAGTTGAACTACACATATCAAAATCGTCTAGGGAACAAAGTAATCAAAGAATATTTAAATGGTATTTAACAATTTATTTGGAAAATATTGAAATTCAACAAATCTGGAAATTGTAAATAACATAACAACCAATCGTTGTATACAGGAGGTTTAAAAAATTTAAAAAAATTATTAATTAAAAATTCTCAGCTAACATATAAAAATAAAGTAGTAGGCTCGTGTTAGTAGAGTGTGAGTGTGAGTTACGAGAGTGTGTACGATCACCTCTGTTATTAATGACAGCTCAACATCGATTGGCATACTTCTTTTCAAATTGTCAATATCGTCTTACTTAATTGATTGCCATTGCTCTTGCATACAGTTTAGCAGCTCTTCTTTGTCTTGAACACTAATCCTTGCTGTTGTACACGTCTTTTTGGCATATACCAAACGTGTTGGATGGGATTCTAGTGAGGGGATTGAGCAGGCTAGGGCAATAACTAAATAATGTTCTGCTCTAAAAAAATTTCTCGGAATTGTGCAGCATATCGACGAACAATAGGTTCAAGAATGTGATCTCGATATTCATTAGCTGTGAAAAATCCTTCAATATGAACAAGATCAGTTCGAAAACCTATTGAAACAGCCCAAACCGCCAAAGTTGATCCTTGATATCTGTCAACTTCTTGAACGGTTTGCAAGCGAGATGCATTGCCAGATGTTCATCATATCCTCGATCTCCGTAAATTGGGTCATAAACCAAATCTAGATTTATCGGTAAAAAGAATGTTTGCCCATTCTTGTTCTTGCCAAATTTGATGTTCTTCAACCAATTCTGATCTCCTTGTGCGATTTCCACGGGATAATAAATACTGAAACTCTACTGGGACGTCTAGCGTAAAGATTACCCTCATGTAACCTATTCCCGACAATTTGAGCAGGGCATTCATGATATGAATGTTTTGAAGCTCACTTCATAGCTGGCTAGAACTAACATTGGGGTTCATTAATGCCTGAAGGCGAACAACCTATCATTACAGGTTGTGTTGCTCTTGTTGGACCAGTGTGTCTTTACCTTACTTCAACAGTTTCTTGAAAACGTTTCCATAACCGTCCTGCAGTACTTTTGGTAGAATGCACAGCTTCTGCCGCGTCGCGGGTTTTCATACAACCCTGTATCATACCAATAGCTCGTAGCTGTGTTTCACGATCAAGATTATTTCTGTCCATATTAACTTAGTTAAAACCACAATAACAAATTCTAACTACACTTGCAGCAAACATTGTACTGAATATACTTTTAAGTTAAATAGATAAATTTAAAAAAAATTACCATTTTTTAAGATCAACCAAAGAACACAAACCGATATAGAAAATTGTGATAATATATGGCCAACCAATATTAAGCAAATTTTATTTTAACAGAAAAATATTGCTTCTTGAAAATAAACGACTTTCATTTCTTGTCCGCTAGATCATTTTGATGGGTGTATTTAAACTGAAAAATTACGTCTTCTTCAGTGTTTCAAGCGTTTATTTCTTCGGCAACAGTCAATCTTGGGATGACTGGCAGTATTTGGCGAAAATCGTCCGACGGTAAAATCATTGCGCCTTCAAATCATCTCGAGTCATTGCGCAGATCTTTAAATGTCCTATCAAGTGCCTTCAATGCGCGTTTGTGCGACATTGTGCATTTATTCCATGTTATTAGCTACTAAAATGTTGGCCATTGCGGACCATTTCGACATGTTACATGTCACTTGTTAAGAATTTTAGTGGTAGTAGTGAAAAACTTGTAGCTTCCAGGATCGTTCAGATCTGGTAGACCAAAAACTGCTAATACTGATGATAAAGCTTTAGATGTCCTAGTAAACTTTAACGGAATCATAAAATTTCCACAAGTAAACTTTCAAGAAATCATGATATTTGAATAAAGTCTGTACAAACCATTTAACATAAAAATAACTCTCATCCTTACAAAATTAAAACTCACGAAGAATTATTTGAATATGATTTTGGTCGACTTGTTTTATTTAGTGATAGAGCCAGCCACATTCTGTTTAAATCATAATATTAATAGGCAGAATTTTCGATATACCATACCGTCCATATGTATGGAATAAATTCATTTTTAGCCTTATTATGTACTATATGAAAAAAACCTGAAACAGGTCGATTTTTATTCTTAAATTGACAATTCTCAGTATGAAAATATTATCCCCCTCCAGCACCCGCTTTGAATTATAAGCACCCCCTCGAAAATTTTAAATAAAAAAGGGGATCGTGTGGCACCTTGTTAGAAAGGGATTTTAGTCCTCTGTTCAGCAATATAAAGTTTTTTGAGTTTGTGATTATTACCATTATTCACTTCTTGACAATAACCGAGGTCTATTAAAATATACTTTAAAAATAATCAGGTACTTTCGTATCTGTTTTGCTTAACTTTGAAGATAATAAAATATTAGTCAAAAAGCCATATGAATCTAGTAGGTTGTGTCATTTAGGCATTTAAAGTTACTAAAAGACGCCAGTATAATATTTGTGCGCGTATTAAATTTAATTATGGCTCATTTGTCCGAGAGTCAAAGAATTTACATTTTAATTATGATTGGTTATGGTAGTAAAACAAGAACTCAAAAGAAGGTTTGTGAAATGTTTAATAATAAATACCCTGGTCAACAAGTTTCGCAATTTACAGTTAGCCAAATTGAAAAAAAGTTTCGTTATACTGGACGTTATACTCAGTTGGTTCAGGAGTTAAATGAAAATGATCCTGATAGAAGGTAAGAATTCTGTGAACTGTTGATGGACAGATAAACATAACGGTTAACAAACAGAACTGTAGATATTGGAGCAGAAAAAATCCTCACTAGGTGTGTGAGACTCACACGCAATATCCTAAAAAAGTTAACGTTTGGGCTGGTATCATTAACAATAAAATTATTGGTCCTTATTTTTTGAGGGCACAGTTGATGGTGAGGTTTATCTAGATTTTTTTATTAACTTTTTAGTGCCTACATTATGAAGATTTTTTCCTGATGTTAACCATCCAAATAAGATAGATCGATCTATTGACTATCAACAAGACGGAGCTAAACCGCATTTTGCACGTATAGTTAGAAATTATTTAAACGAGGTTTTGCCCAATAGGTGGATTGAAAGACGTGGAACGATCGAATGGTCGACTAGATCCCCAGATTTGACTCCTCTCGATTACTTCTTATGGGGATATTTAAAATATTGGGTATATTTTAATACACCAAACAGTATTGCTGATTTAAAAGTTAGGATAACGGAAGAAATTAACAAAATAACCTTCGAGGTAGTACAAAATGTACGAGAATTCCAAAATCGCCTCGGTTATTGTCAAGAAGTGAATGGTGGTTATTTTGAACATTTAATTTACTTGTAAAGTACGTTTAAAAATACATTCTAAATATTATGTGACATTATTATCTTCATTCAACCAAAAGTTTTGTGATAAAGAAATTATCAAAATTTTATATCTTAAAAATCAATTGCACCAAATTTAAAAAACTTTATATAGCTGAATAGAGGACTAAAATCCTTTTCTAACAAGGTGCCATACGACCCCCTTTGTTATTTAAAATTTTCGAGGGGGTGCTTATAATTCAAAGGGGGTGCTGGAGAGGTATAATATTTTCATACTGTAAATTGTCAATAAGAATAAAAATCAACCAGGTTTTTTTCACACAGTACATAATAACGCTAAAAATGAATTTATTCCATACATATGAACCGCATGATATGTCATATTTTTAAGCGCACTGGATAGACGAGATGAATCCCACAATATCCAGAAAAGTTAATGTCTGGGCGGATTTTGGCAAAAAAAACCTTTAACTGGTACTTTTTATGCAACAAGAATAAACGAAAAATAAACTAAAGTCATCTCAGTGATACGGATAAACAAACATCTATAAAGAGTCTACACAAAAGATCATTCTGGTTTCAGCGTGGAAAGGTATATGAAATTCAATCATTAAGTGTCAAAAATGTTGTCGCTTACCTAAACTTGTTTGGTTTTCCTCCAGTTGTTTGAGTTTCTCACCAGCTGTATCAAACTCTGTGATTTTGGTGCCCATAACCAGAGTGTCAAAAACTTCAGCAGTTCTATCAAAGTACTCCGATACCAGCCTATAGAATCTTAAAGAAGTTATAAGAATATTTCTCCTTCTCTCTAGCCTCATCGCAAAGCTTTTACAGACGAAGTCCATAAAGTCTTTCTGAGATATCAAGTCTTTGTGTTGTAAAGATAAAAATTCGTTGTCAGCAAAGTTATTGATCTTATTAATAAGTTCTGCGTAAGTGCCGTACGTCTCCCAGCACCCCAATTCTATACCTTCGTGTTCTCGTCTGAGGTCTTCGGCTGAGAGAACATCATAGCCTACTTTTTGGTGAGAGTTAAGAAGATTTTCTGCTGGACCCAGGATCCAGTTAATAACTTTGACTATTCCTTCTTCCAAGTAACCTAAAAATATTGTAAATAAAATTGTGATTCTTTTTGGTATTAAGTTTGGTGATTAAATAAAAGAAAACCAAATGGCCCATCATGATGCCATAGACGTAGAAAAGTAGGCCACTATCTGTAATTAAAAATAGGAAGTCTCTGAAATCCCTTCAAGTAGGAAGTAACGACAGTCCACTCCCCTACGTCTACTACAACAACGCAATTAACAGCACAAATCATAAAAATACTTATTATTATCTATACTGTTATTAAATAGTTATGAATTATCATCATCATTAATCAAGCCTAATTTGTCCATTGTTAAATATAGGCCTCCTCTAGGTATTTCTATTTATTTCCGATGTGCGCCTCTGCTATCCAATTTGTTGCAATTCTTCGAGGTCGTCGGTCCATCGTGTTAGTAGTTTTCCCAGGCTCGCTTGTCTGTCCGTGTCTCCTTCAAGCAATTTTTTGGTCACCTGCCGCATTTCATTCTTCTGATATACCAGCCCACCTCTATTTTTGTCTTGTAATACGTTTCATAATGTCTTCTACTCCGTTTCGACATTAATTATATATTTTTTAAATTACTCGACTTGATTGGTTTTTCTTCTTCGCGTGCCATAACAGAATTATCCGACGTTGGCGATCATCATTGCGAAGGTGGTTACTTAGCTTGATTGGTTACTTACCTAAATCTTTGGTATCGATATACACCTTCTCCATTTCTATCCAGGCATCTTCAATTTGTAGCTGCTTATTTTTTATCCTAATTATAATTTCGTCAATTGTTTTTATAGTATCTAGTGTATCCTGAGAAGTCGAAGTATCGAAAGATTCTGAAGCAAATTTTCGCGTTCGACTATCGTATTCTATATTTTCAACTAGTTCTTTACCTGAAACAACAAAAATCGTTAATATAGCTTTTTAATAGAAAACTCTGATAAGTCTAATCAACTATCCACAAAAAGGGCAGCAAGGATCAGTGTGAAAATTACAGAGGAATTGCGGTAAACCGCACAATAAGTAGGATGTATGAGAAACTTATTAAGAACAAAATAGAAAATGACTATAGAGATTACGAAGCAGAGGAGCAAGCTGGTTTTAGAGCTGGGCGATCCACAGTAGACCACTTGTACTCTATTACGCAAGTTATTGAGAAAAAAACAGCCGTCAATAAAGAAGTTCACCTGGTGTACATACACTTACAAAAAGCATATGACAGTGTACCCCTCAGTAAACTATGGTCAACCTTACAGCAAACCAACATTAAGCATGGTCTTATCAAAGCAGTCCAAAGTCTGTATAATGGAACGACTGCAAAAATTAAAACTGGATCAAGGATATCTGAGGGATTTAAGGTCACGAAAGGACTAAAGCAGGGGTGCTGTATTTCGCCTACCCTTTTCAAAATTTATCTGGAACAAGCTCTCAAGAAAAAGTAAAACTATTAATCAATCTGCAAAGCCTGGTTATTCTAATGCTTAAAAAACTCTACGAGATAATCCCATAGTTGGTACAAATTATTCAGACCAAATGTTTAAATTACAAATACTGTAAATAGGATAGCTAAATTAATGGAGATAATGAATATGACTTGTGGTTAAACCTCTCTTTCCATTATGATTTTTAAAATGTTTTCGTCCAATACGTAATTAAGATCTTCTTCTTCAAGTAATATCTCCTAGACGGAGGTCGACAATCATCATAGCTATTCGGACTTTAGAGAAGGCTGCTCTGACAAGTTCATTTAATGTACATCCGTATCATTCTCTCAGGTTGCGCTGCCATGATATTGGGTACGCTTTTCTTTCCGTGGATCTTTCCCTGCACAATCAGTTGAAACAAGGTGTATCTCTCTCCACGTATAATGGCTCTGTTGCAGTGCAAGGTAATTTTCTTGTTTTCACTGTATTTAAAATTTTCAGTTCTTTATTTATCCTTCTCAGAACCTCATTGTTTATGGCATGTTCTATCTACGATATTTTTAGAATTCTTCTATACAGCCACCACCACTCTAATAAATTCAGTTTTTTCATTGTTGCTTTAAGGTCCAAGATTCCATTCCATTAAACAAAGTGGAGAAAACGTAGAAACTACCAAAATTACTAAAAGCTCCAACATTAAAATCTCTTTTGCAGAACACTCTTCTCATTTTGTTGAAGTTTATCCCAGCCTTTTCTATCCTGATTTTAATTGCTTGGAAGTAACCACTGTTCCTAGGATATGAAAATTTTTACTCTCGTTCAATATTTGTTTCGTTTATTAGAAGATTCTCGTTGTTTCTTTGAGTTCTCTATACACCCACCACCACTCTTTGAGTTCTCTATGATGCCAATGTCTTCCGCACATCTAATGTTGTTAATGGGAACTCCATTTATCTTTATTCCAGCTGTTTCACCCTCAAGAGCTTGACAGCTACTTGTAACTCTGGAGTACAACACATTCAAGAAATAAAAAGAAACAGTAATATAATGCTGGCGTCAACAGCAACACATAATGATTACATTCATATTCTAAAATAGACAGTATATTACACCAAATATCCTCAGAACAAAGAATACATTAGCCCTTAATAAAATCTAGCATAACACAACACGAGCTAAATAGTATCAGCAAAAAGTACATCCAGTCCAAGTATTACAATAAAGACTGGCTTCGCAAACCTTATTATATTTACGATTATACTGTCCACCTGGTCAGTTGAGCAGTGAAAATAACTTGATTATGCCAATTTACATCCTCTGCTACACGAATTTAAAGCAAGAGGAGACATTAACTTCAAACATCACCACTGGCAATCTAGAATTATATAACAAAGGGAAGAATACTGCTTCAGGCCATATCAGGAAATAACTTAGATATATTAACAGAAGAACCTACTTATTTGCCTATAGATTCAAATAAAAAACATGATCACTCAGGCTTCTGCGTAAATCAAGGAAGGCAAATTGGTTAATAACTAATTAGCCAAATAATTTTTTCACTACTTATCTTCAAATCCTTCTACCCTTAGATAAAAAGATTATATGTAAAAATAATACTCCAATTCAAACTAATAACCAATCAAACCGAAACACATTTAGAAGTTTACTAATAGACTAAGGGCCGATTGTTCGAACGCTAATCAAAACTCGATTGTAATCAAATATTTAATTAAAATCAAATACGTCACATTTTGAGGTTATGTTCACTGATTTATTTTATTCAATTTTATTATTTTGCGTTTTATTTTAAAATAAACCATAATTAAACTCTTCATGATGTTAATTTCATGTTATTATTTACAAATCAATAATAATAAGCAATTTTTAATAATTTTGACAGCTGCTATGACGTATTTGATTGTAATTAAATATTTGATCACAATCAAGTTTTAATTAGCGTTCGAACAATCGGCCCTAAAACATATTGGTGACGCAGAGCAACATCTTAACAGATCTAAATAAAAATCTGAATGGGATGCTACTCTCAAACAAATAATATGGAGGAAAATCGTAAATTATTCACTGTGTGCCAAGAACTTGATGGAAGAAACAGCAATTTTAGAAGAAAGTGGCAAGATACGATTGCACCTTTTGGCAACCCAAACTTAAATTAATCAATATCATTATCATTGGTGCTACGTCCCTAGTTGATCCTTGACCTTCCTTATCCTATTTTTAAATTAGACACTATTTTATTAGCTCTCATTTGTTCATCAATGTAGGAATCTAATTTTTATTACAGTAACTACAACTTTTGTTATGGATTATTAGTTGTATTTTTTGTTTAGCTCGAAATTATATTTACGACGCCAACTTCCATTATCTTTTATTGGGCGATCTCTTTGGAGATTGAGAAGCACTATAACGTAGGCATTTTGTAGTCAATAAAAGTTATGTGTACTTATTGATTTTTTGGCTATGATCTGCTTTAAACAAAATACATTTAGCCCAGTCTGGTTAAAAAAAAGGTCGAAAAATTTTTCGCAGATATCTGAAGCTTTTAAGACATAGGTGGGGGATACTAGATGACGAATAGATGAAAAAGTACTCGTATATTTACCTTGCGTTTTTTTATTATTATATATATATTATATATATTATATATATTATTTTTTGTCTATACGTTTTTTCCTTTATATTTTACATAAGCAATATTTATATAATTTTTTTATATCAAGAGTATCTTTATTTTCCCGTTTTTTAAATTCAAATTGATAAATAATTTACGGAGATATTTGCAAAAAAGTAGTTTTTTGCACTAATTTAAAAATTTTATTAATTTTTTTATTAACAAAATAAAATGTTAATAATACATTTGAAAATTGAGGAATTACCGTTTTTTAAATTTGTGCGAAAGTTCCCCCCGATCGGTCAAATAGTTTAAAAGTTATTTAATCTGTTTATCCCTGAGGCTAAATATTTAAACTATTGAACTTGGTCTATTAATGATGCTAGACACATTTAGCAAATTTCATAGGATTCTTTTAGACTTAAACTATCTCAGAAGTTAAATTCATATTGCGTTTTCATCGAAATTATTTACAAAATAAACGATTGAAAAAGGGGTATGTTTTTTACTTATAAACAATTGTAATAACTTCTATGTATATTTTTCAAGCTACAGACTTGTACGTACAACCACTGGATAGCTGGTAAAAAAACTCACAATAAAAAAAACCTTCTATGATCTATAGGAACAAAGTTAGGCACTATTTCTTAAAAAATCATACCTGCATTGTTTATAAACATTAAGAAGTAAAATTTGCACAAATTTTGAATGAAAATCTGAACTTTATATTAAAACTTATAGCTATAAAATTCATCAAATTTTTCGAAACTTACAACCCTTCGAAACGAAGGTACTTTGTAGTTATGTAACTATGTAGTTATTCATAATTCGACGAGCTACCCCAGATTAAAAAAAGGGGTTTCTAACTACAATGGAAGCCGAGATAATGTAAATTTTTCCTACGTGTTTCAATTTGAAGTTCCGATCTCGAAAAAAAAAACGGAGCTGAAACAGTTATTCTCCACTTTCCTATGTCGATCTTTCGAAAGTACCTTCGTTTCGAAGGGTTGTAAGTTTCGAAAAATTGGATGAATTTCATAGCTATAAGTCTCAGTATAAAGTTTAGATTTTCATTCAAAAGTTGTGCAAATTTTACTTCTTAATGTTTATAAACAATGGAGATATGATTTTTTAGTAAATAGTCCCTAACTTCGTCCTTATAGATCATAGAAGGTTTTTATTTTAATGTGAGTTTTTTACCAGCTATCCAATGGTTGTCCAATTATTTTAGATTTGTTTATAAGTAAAAAACATACCCCTTTTTCAAACGTTTATTTTGTAAATAATTTCGATGCAAACGCAATATGCATTTAACTTCTGAGATAGTTTAAGTCTTAAAGAATCCTATGAAATTTGCTATAAATGTGTCTAGCATAATTAATAGAGCAAGTTCAATAGTTTAAATATTTAGCCTCAGGGATAAACAAATTAAATAACTTTTAAAATATTTGACCGATCGGGGGGAACTTTCGCACAAATTTAATAGTCGGTAATTCCATCATCATCATCATTTTGGCTTTACAACCCTGTGTGGGTCCTAGCCTCCCCAAGAATTTTTCTCCAGTCGTCCCTATCCATCGCCTTCCTCCGCCAAGCACGTATTTCCATATTTCTCATGTCTTCATCGATGTTATCTAGGAATCTTGTTCTGGGTCTTCCTCTTCTTCTTTGACCAATAGGTCTATCAAGGAGCGTTTTTCTAGCTGGGTCGGTTTGCTCCATCCGCATTACATGGCCTACCCACCTCAGACGTCCTTATCTTTATGTGTTTTACGATATCTGGTTCCTGGTATATCCTATAGAGTTCGAAGTTGTATCGTCTTCTTCAGACACCGTTTTCATTTACCGCTCCATAGATGCGCCTTAGTATTTTTCTTTCGAAACATCCTAACATGCTTTCATTGCTTTTTGTTAAAGTCCAGGTTTCTGAACCATATGTTAGGACTGGGCGTATTATTGTTTTGTAGAGTTTTACTTTTGTATTTCTTGATATAACTGTAGATTTAAAAAGGAGATTAAGCCCAAAATAGCATCTATTAGCCGTGCAAATTCTGCGGTTTATCTCTGCGGTAGTGTCATTTTCAGTATTGACGAGCGTTCCCAGGTATACAAATTCGTTAACTGCTTCGATGACGTCATTTTCTACAACAAGTGGCCGTAGTGTTTGTGGTTGCGTACCTATTTTCATGTATTTTGTTTTATTGGTGTTTATTATTAAACCCATTTTTGTAGCCGCTTCCTTTAATGCTACGTACGCCTCTCGTGCTGCGTTTTCCATTCTCCCAACAATATTGATATCATCAGCATATGCTAAAATTTGCACAGATTTGTTATATATTGAACCGGTAGTTGTGATTTGTGACGTACGTATTACTTTTTCCAGAGCTAGATTGAATAGTATACAGGAGAGTGGGTCTCCCTGACGTAGCCCGTTATTTGTTTTAAAAGATTCAGAGAGTTTCCCCTGGATTCGTACTTTGCATTCAACTTTTTCAAGGGTTAGTTTGGTTAAACTTACCAACTGATTTGGTACTCCTAGGTCTATCATTGCTCTAAACAATTCTCTTCTATTTACAGAGTCGTAGGCTGCCTTGTAGTCTATAAATATGTGGTGCGTGTCTACACCGTATTCCAGTGTTTTCTCTAGAATTTGTCTTAGGGTTGAAATCTGATGAATTGTTGATTTACCACCTCTGAAACCAGCCTGGTATTGTCCTATTATTCGCTCTGCATATGGTGCCATACGATGGCATAGTATATTGGAGAATATTTTATACGCTGCATTTAGGAGCGTAATTCCTCGATGGTTAGAGCATTCAAAGATATCTCCCTTTTTGTGTATGGTCCAAAGTATTCCAATATTCCAATCATTGGGAAGGGACTTCTGTATCCATATTTCTTTTAAAAGCTGCTGTAGCGCTATTATGATATCGTGGCCACCTTCTTTATATAATTCCGCTGGGAGATTATCTATTCCGGGTGATTTGTTTCTGGCTAGTTTGTTTACAGCGTCTTTAACTTCCAGGATCGTTGGGGGGTCCTCCTCCCTCTCGTCTGCTCCGCTTACCTCGCAGCTTTCGTCTTCCGGGTTTTCTTCTTCCTCTATATTAAGTATCTGGTTAAAATATTCCGTCCATCGGTTTAGTACGTCTGTTCTTGTTGTTAAGAGATCGCCATTTAAACTTCTACATTGATTTGTGTTTGCCTTAAATTCTTCTCTGTTGATGTTAACTTTCTTATAGAATGTTCTGAATTCTTTCTCTCTGTTGAGGTTTTCTATATAGTCGATGAGTCGGTAATTCCTCAATGTTCAAATGTATTGTTAACTTTTTATTTTGTTAATAAAAAAATTAATAAAATTTTTAAATTAGTGCAAAAAAACTACTTTTTTGTAAATATTTCCGTTAATTATTTATCAATTTGAATTTAAAAAACTTGAAAATAAAGATATTTTTGAAAAAAAAATGATATAAATATTGTTTATGTAAAATATAAGGAAAAAACTTATAGACAAAAAATCAATATGTGACCATAAATTATTGTTTAAAAAAAACGCAAGGTAAAAATACGAGTACTTTTTCATCTATTCATCATCTAGTAACCCCCACCTATGTCTTAAAAGCTTTAGATATCTGCGAAAAATTTTGCCGTGAAATCAATGATTTTTGCATAACCAGACTGGTATAATTATTATTATAAGACTTTCTAGTCCTGAATTTACTTTGTTCTTCCCCCTGGTAATTGAAATTTTCTTCTTCTATAAGGTTGCTTATCCTTCCATAAACGACTAAGAACCCATAGTACAAAGAACCCTCTATAGCAAATTATGCAAAAATAAAAATATTGTGCTGGGCAGAGCACTTTATAAGAATGTATAATAACAGATCACCTATTAGACTGCTTAGTGGAACTATTGTGGGATGTCGGCCAGTAGGAAGACCAAAGAAGAGGTGGATGGAAGAAGTGAAAACCGATACTAAAGAGATATTGAGTGTGGATAATTGGAGGAGAGCAGCCAAGGAAAGGTATGCTTGGAGGCGGGTGGTGGGGGAGGCCTGGGTCCGTCTTGGGTTGTAGCGCCATTGAAGAGAGATATAAACGACTAGTGTATAATTTTGCGTAAATAACTTATCATGTTCCATATATTAAATTAGTTTTTCAGCTATTCAGTGAAATGGATGTTTTTGTAGTTTGACGCAGAACAGCTTAACCCGTCTGTTTGGGAAAGTATGTACTATTTCTTTTCATATTTTTACATTTAATATATTTTTTAGTTTAGGTACTATAATGTGATCTAATTCAATGCTGTATTCTAACGAGTTTGTTAAAATATATTGCTTCCTGTTATTTCGTAAAATTGTTAAACTGGCTTTCTCATTTATTATGTTTTAAGTGCGGAGTATTTTGGGTCACAAATATAGAAACAAGTGTACGGTTTCGTATTACCGTGACAATTAACTTAAATTATCACCACTCAAAATCGCAATACAATACTTCAATATTTCAAAGGGTAAGTCTATGTTCTTTGTACAAACAACAATAATGAGTATGGCTAGTTAATTTTGTAATTTATTTACAGTTGTATTTGCTATTTTTTGCTCATTTATTTACAAATAAAATATTGCATTTTTTCTTCATTATTATTTATCTAATATCATTTAACCAGCGACCTCTTAAGTTTTATAATAAACACCGTCAGTGTTCGCGTGTCAGGAAATGACGCGATTGTTCGTCTGTAAGCACCCTACACTCAGTCGCCATTTTCTTTTCGTCTAATTATATTTTATTAGGGTATTAAATAATTAACGAAACTTAGTCGGTTGCTACTTCTTTAAAAATTTTATTAGTGATAAATAACATGAATGTATGTACCGTTCGCGTCATAAAAAGCTGGCACAACTCTTATAACCGAAAATCGTGTTTTTCAAGTTGTTTAAGTTGATCTTGTCACATATGTCATTCTAATTTCTTGGGCAACGTTGACAGTTCAACGAAAATATTGTATCAAATCAGCTAAAAGGAGAGCTGTGCGACAGACACATTATAAAATTACAGTAGATGCATTCCAATGTTCCCTGTGCCAATACCCTACGTTTAAAGATCCTTTAAACATTTTGGGCATTAACTCAACCCTCTCTCTGGTTATTAAATTTATTAGATACGGTTTTTTGTTGTTAATGATATTTAAATATTTTTGAACGTTCTTTTTTCATTTAGATTTAGTGCAATTCCGTTATTTGTGATGGCAACAATGAAATTGATTCACGAACCATTTTGTCAAGTCTGAACACAGGTTTACATTGGAAAAAAAAGTGTACCAGTTTTATATGATGGGAACTGTACTTTTTATTAATGAAATAATAAATATAGAAAAAAATGTATAACATAAAAAAAATGTAAACACTGTATTCACTCTCATAGCATTTATTGTGGCATATTTGACATATTGTAATTATATGTTCACCACAAATAGGTTTTGAACAATCTGCACACCTTGAAGTGGTTTTTCTATTTTTACTTCGAGGGCAGTAAAAACATTTGACTCTATCTTTAGTTTCTGTAGTTGCTACTGAAGTTTCTTCACCAGGAAGACCTGCTTGGCGTCTTATTTGAAGTCGTAATAATATTGGCAATGTTGTTATTGATGCACGATTTATCAGGTGGGGTCTGATGAGATCTGTACTAATTTCTCTTGGATATTTACGGCGTTCTAATTTAGTATTAGTATTGCTATAATAAATTACCTGACTATTTGTTCCTGCAATATTCATCATGGAGAACTGTAATACCATCGGCAACTTATTCGAGAAACGGAGTAATTACATTTCATCTGGTCCACAACATATACTGCTCCCTTTGTCGTATTGTAGAAGGTTATAGCCTGCGGCTTAAAGTTTTCACCCGTTTCTTCATCAATTGTATCATCATCATATAACGTAGACAACATCAGAACATTTTTGTTTTTCTTGAGAACGTATGATAGTAAAAGACAGTCTTTACCATAATCGAAAATGCTGCTGTTTAGTGGTCTTCCTTTTGTTGCTACAAAAACAGGAGGAATTTGTGGTTTATTTTCTCTCAGGGTTCCTACTAGAGTTATCCTGTAATTATGTAGCAAGTCAGTAGCCAGTGGAATGGATGTAAACCAGTTGTAGCAAGTAATGTTTCGTCCAGTATGGTAAATTGGTTGTATCATACGTTTAGCCACACTGCTAGGACTAAACTTTTTTATCCCATATTTTGCCAGCTTACTGGGTATATATTAACGAAAGCCACATTTTTCCCGAAAACCTTTAAGTATCTAGTCAATGCAGCAATACATTCAAACTGTATAGCCAGCCATGAACTTTTCCAAAAACTCGTCGAAAACTTCTCTATTGGGTGCAAGTTTGTCATGCTTTTGTCGTTCTGTCCTGGACTAAATATCGTCAAAGCGTATTGCACGAAGGAGGATATAGAATCGTTTCTTTGACATAACTGCCGAAAACATTTGTAACCCAAAGATGGTCCAGATTTACATGAAAAGCTTTGAAAGTACCAGCTAAGTACAATAAGCCAAATAGTGCTCTAATTTCATCACTATAGGTACATACGAGAAAACTGGTTGCGCATTTTTACTAAATACATATTAGTATGTTGCACAATTTCGTTTATCATTTCGTCAGAGAAAAACAATTTACAGCATTCAATTGGTGTTAACATATTTTTTGCTATTTGTTTTACACCTGGTAGACGAGGAACTATGTTGCGCCTACGTGTGCTACGGGTTTTTCGCTGTGAATGAACAGCCATTTTATTCCATCTTTTCCAAGATAAACTGGATCATATTTACGACAAACAGAAGCCACATCATCGTCACCAGAATCTGCTGACAATTCAGAGTCTGTATTATGGCCTAAATTTTCACACTGGTCTATATCACTGTCTTCATTTTGTAAACCAGGTTTATTTTCATTCTCCTCTACTTCAATTTCATCTAACCACGCCAAAAGTTGTCTCTCTTGGGCTGCATCCATAATAAAAATCACAGGGAGTACAATTATATCTACGCGGTGACGTTAAAGCAGCACGACTTAAACACAACAAATTCTTTCCACGGTTTTTCGCGTACTGAGCGACTTAGCGCGCCGCTCAGCTGCTCAGCTTATGACCGGATAAGAAATAAATATTTAGTGGTGGGGTATTTATGCTTGTCGGCAATGTTTTACATGTAAGTGCCTCCTACATACCACCATCAGAGATTACACTGAGTCTGAATACTTTTGTAGCCTTAAAAAATATTTTAACTCAGCGCTGCGCTCATCACGCGGACAAAGACGGGTCAAATATTATCAGCATTAAATATTAAGAAAAATTTTCAGTTCCAGTTTTTTTACCATTCTTCTATTTCTGAAAAACTGCACTTAATTTGCACACTATTTACAATACAATGCTCTTGCATTCTGAAAGTGACTACTGCCACTCCCTATTTACTTTTATATCTATGCGGAAGCAATATTGAATAATTTTTTATTTTTGTCATTAATCAATCTAATTTTTTTAAAAGATGTTTTCAAAGCATACTAGTAAAACAACGTTTATGTTGATAATGTCGAATCATAACTGTCATATCAGTGGGTGCAATTTGACGGTTAACTAAATTGTCAATTTCCGTTAATCAGAAGTCAAATTAACAGGCTCGCCTAATTCAGTTTTTTTTCCGATGGCTCGATAATACTATAAACAACAGTTATTTTAATTATTAAGTTATTTTTAAGCTTAACAGTTCAATAATCAATCAAGACGTGATCAGAAAAACTCAATCAGATTCATGGTTTAGTATCTGGATTAAAGACATAAAAGTTAACTAATGCAGATTGCAAGAGGTAAGTGAAGCGTAGAATGTATTACGAACGACTTTTTACAAATCTTTAACCGTTGAATTAATTATTTATAAAAATGTGGTTGCAATAGACACCAATGACTATAATTAGGGTGGTCGTGGTTGATTTCAATACGAAAGCGAGTCATTTCTTTAGACTAAATATCTTAATATTAACGTTATTATTCAGTGGCGTGCTGTATAAGGTAGTATTCATTCTGCTAGTTCTTTTGTCGTTTGTATTTTCCACTTCGTACCTTGGATGTAAACAATTTAAACTTTTCTTACATTTAAAGCATCCACTAGTCTCATAAGCTTACCTATAACACTTTCAAAATTTCAAAACACTATCTTAATTAATGACATGATTTAAAAAAAAATCGTATTTTTACGATATTTTTATTATTATATTAAATACGATTTAAAAAACGTATTCAAAAATTTCTGCCATACTCACTCAAAACAGCACAGTCACTTGTAGTCAACAAATTGTTAACATCTTGGGTGAAACTTTTCATAAGAAAGCAACTAATAGACTTACTTCAAATTGGCAGCTTGCCATGTCTACTAATCTAAACTCCAGTTTATCTGATAGCAGAAAATAAGATCAAATTTCTCTAAATATGCCGTTTACATTACAAGAATTATCAGACACATTGTTCTGTTGCAAAAATTCAGCTGCAGGTCCAGATAACATTCCTTTTATCTTTATTAAAAATCTTTCAAGTCCTAGCCTAGCTAAACTGCTGGAAATTTACAATTTAATATGGGGACTAAAAAATCATTTCCAAATTTGTGGCAAAAATCCATAATAATTCCTGTTAAAAAACAAGGCAAACCTTCAACTGATCTAAATTCCTACAGACCAATTTCTCTTACATGTACAATGTGCAAACTTATGGAGAAAATGATCAATAAAAGACTCCTGTGGTTTCTAGAAAAATATAAAATAATAAATTTGGCACAATCAGGTTTTAGATCACACCGAAGTACAGCAGACAATCTAGCAATCCTCCAAACTTCAATCATTAACGCCTTTCAATGCAAACAAGACCTAATAGCTGTTTCGTTTGATATCGAAAAAGCATTCGATACTCTGTATAGGCCTCTTATTATAGCTAAACTCGAGGAGTACAGTATATCTGGAAATAAATCTTCATTTATTAATCAATTTCTAACAAATAGAACCTTTAACGTAAGAGAAAATGGCAAAATCTCTAGGACTTTCAAACAAACTGATGGCGTTCCCCAAGGGTCGGTATTGAGTCCTACACTCTTTATTCTTGTTTTAAACGATATATGTAATAAAATTGAACTTCTGGTCAAGTTTGCACTCTACGCAGATGATTTAATAATTTTTGCAGTTTTCTCGCAGGACAGCCAGTACTATAATTCCTAAAATTACCATAAATGGTACTTGTCTACCTACAGTAAAGAGTATGCGGATTTTAGGACTCACATTCGAAAGTAAACTTACTTGGAAATGCCATTTAAAAGATCTCAAAACTAAGTGCATGACAAATCTTAACTTATTAAAAACTCTGTCCAATCATCATTGGGGTGCAGACGAAGACTCCTTGCTTCAGATTTATAGATGTCTTATTCGTTCTAAAATAGACTACTGCAGTTTCATTTATATGTCAGCTAGCCCATCAGATTTAAAACTTCTTAATTCTGTACACAACACTGCACTCCGAATATGCCTTGGAGCCTTTAGGTCGAGCCCTGCAGAGAGTTTATACAGAGAAGCTAATGAACTTCCCCTCTGGCTACGTCGCCGGCAACTCCTTTTAAAATGTTCGTCTCGAATCTTAGCTAATACCGAAAACCCAGCTTATAAATTATTAAGTAATGAACTTTTAAACTCTCCTTCTCCTATTAAACTTTAGTCTATGCCACAGTATCTCTCACCACATCTGAATAATATCGATCTTTCAGTCACAACTCCAATATTAATATCACCTAAACCTCCCTGGAATAAATCGATAGCTGATTTTAATCTCTCGTTAACTAATTATGATAAGCATCAGACAAATCCACAATTTCAAAGGCAAACCTTTAAAGAATTAATTGCTAACAACAGATTTGACCAAATTTTATACACAGATGCTTCTAAGAGTTCTACAGCTGTTGGATGTGCTGTAACTTCAAACACCGATTTAATCACACCTTGTAATCTTCCGCTCTTCCGCTGCATACATACTGCTGAATTATTCTCTATTCTCCAAGCTACAAACTTATTATCTCCAAAATATAAAAAAGTAGCAATATGTACAGACTCTTTAGCGTCTATCTATTCTCTCAAAAGTATGTACACGGTATATCCTTTGGTTCAAGCTATTCAAAACTCTTTCGATAGTTTAATCTCAATGGGAGTATCCATAACCATGATCTGGATTCCTTCTCATGTAGGAATCCCAGGTAACGAACTAGCCGACCTCTTTGCAAAACAAGCCTCGTCTTCTAATATGGAGACTGAAAACATACAACTTCATACAGATTCACAGTCGCATTTTAAAAATATTATCCAAATGTCTTGGCAAGATCACTGGAATAAAATCCTTTCCAAGCTTCGTGACATCCATCCCAGCGTTAAAAAGCTTGAGTTTCCTTCCATGTCACGAAAAAACAAAATCTTAATTCGCCGACTTAGAATCGGCCATACAAGACTAACTCATTAATGACATTTAATGACTTCCCAAGATCCACCTACATGCACACACTGTGGTAATATTCTATCTGTTAAACATATTCTCGTAGACTGTCCCCACTTTAACAACGAAAGAAAAAATAATCTTTTGAGTCAAAACCTACAAAATATTCTCAGTTCGCCAGATCAATTCCAAAACCTTACTAATTTCCTCTTTGAAACCAAGCTTTACCAGGATATTTAGAAGAAGAAACGTAGTTTAGAATTTGATAATTAATAATTGTATCAATATTTAATATATTTCTTTATTAATTGTAATGTTACTGTATATTCTTGTAATGTAATGTAATAAAATTGTACCTGTGTCAGTGACCTACGCTATCGAGCTAAATAAATAAATAAAAAAAAAAGAAAATCAAATCGTTCCCTTTAAAAAAAACAATTAGTAGGTACCTATATAATGTAGCCGCAGAAAAGCCCCATACGGTTATTTCTCCATCTAGTAATATCCGTGAATCATTTTTTAAAGTATTTTAAGATTCCGTGTAATGGCACTTTTACGACAGAGTTATTACAGGAGAATTATTGTTTGTTCTATTATAGCATGCGTTTGTTCGAAACTCATTGTTTCGAGGCTGTGCGATAACGTTAATGGTAAGACTTGTTTTAATGGTCAACTATTTGTATACAGACGACTTTATGCTTTAAAATTATTAGCTACTTAAACGGCTATAATTTATACAATCGATAATTTGTAAATATTTTAGGTATTATAAAGTAGAATTAGGACAGATCCATCTAAAAACACTTTATTGAAGTGAGAAAAATTTCAAAACATGGAATATCGATTTGAGAAATTGAAATTAGAGGAAATATTAAAAAGTTACTTAAATATTTTTACTCTAGTCGTCAGAGACGAAAATGCCACTTCTTCCTTGCTTTTCCCTTTTCAACAGTCGCTATTCTTTTATTAGTATTTTATTTTATTTTATTAGTCGCTTATTTTTGACCTTCGCGCCTTCTTCACCTAAACATTTCTCTCTCAAGCCCTCTGCTGCATAGTCTTTCATCTTCTCCTCGGTTTTCCCCTATCTCTTTTTTCATAAACTTTAAACAGCTTTATCCTTCATCCCACACAGTTTTGATCTCTACATCTAACGTGACCAAACCATTACAGTCTTTGTTCTTGGATCTTTTTTGAGATTATAGTCACCCCACCCCGGCTCATTTCCTAATTAAGTAGTTCCTACTCCTGTCCCTTCCAGTCTTACCCAACATCCTCCATTTTCATTACAGCTATCTTCATCTTCTTTTCCTAAATTCTCTTTACAGACCAAACTTCATCACCGTACACCAACGCAGATCTCACCACACTTTTGTACATATTTCCTTTCAGCCCTTCCTAGATTGTTTAATCACAGAGTACCCTACTCATTCGCTTCAGTTCACCAACCAGCCTGTATCCTGTGGACAATTTCTCGATCCAGAATCCCATTTTCGATTATGTTAGAGCCAATATATTTAAATTCTCCGATTCGTCCTAGTTTTTTCTCCAAGCAGTTTGATGTCAGATGCATATACTCGGTTTTCGATTTGCTAATTTTAAGTCCTTCCTCTTCAATAGCCCTTCTTTACTTCTCCAATTTCTGCTTCAACATTTTTTTGCTGTTCTCTATTAACACGATATCATCTGCAAACAGCATCGGCCAATGAGCCCCTCCCTTACCTTCTCTCTCAGTACATACATAACAAGATTAAACACGTAGGGATTCAGTGAAGAGCCTTGATGCAAACCAACCCTAACTGGACAATGAGTCGATCCGTCACAAGTCCTTACCTTGATATACTCTCTCCCATATATATCCTTCACGAGTTTTACGTACTTCTGAGGAACCCATCTCTTTCTCTCATATATCTCCATAGCTCTTGTCTAGAAATTGTGTCGTACGCCTTCTCAAGATTTATAAATACCGAATGTAGTTCTCTTAAGTATTTCTCTAGTAACTGTCTCAAAGCACACAAGGCATCCGTTGTCCTTCTTCCTGGCCCAAAAATAATACTGTTCTCCTATCGATGTCTCTCTTCTTAACCTTCGCTCTACAGTTTTTTTCCAAATTTTCATTGTGTGTGACATTTTTATCCCTATACAGTTCTTAAAGTCCTGAATGTTTCCTTTATCTTTATATAGTGATACCATCACTCTCATCTCTCCATGCAATGAGCATCTTTTCTTCCTCATAAAATATCCTACTCATCATATATATATTAGCAAAAAATCAAGCTTATCAACTATTCCCATATTTAGGTTATACAACCTAACGGCCCCAGATTGTAGTACATCAATATATTGTTTTTTTTATCCCATCTTTGGCAATTGTCTAGTTGTCATATACCGTACACCAACAAAGTTAGATGCAGCAATCACTGGTTTATTGTCAAACCATTTCGTGATGATCACTCCGTCTTTACTTACAACTGTATCACAAGTACTTCTTCCCTTTTTTTCATGTCTTTGTCGGTTTTCAGTGGAGGTTTATCAAAGCTGTTACCTCTTACAAATCAAACAGCAAAAATTATTTTTTGAGTTGAGAAACTGGAAGAGATTATATGTACTAAAATAATTATCGAAATACAGTCTGTGATTCTCTCAGCTAGCTGGATTACTGTTGCAGCTCCTGCACCAAGCTCACTATATCCCTCTTATCTTGGTAGTTGCTCTCTGATAAATTGAAAAGGTATACACTAAACCGCAAAAGCAAAAGCAAATATTTTTATACTACTACTACTTGTCGGTTTATAACGTTCTCCGCCGTTTTCCGACTTCCAATCGCCACTTAGTCCGGTTGTTTCATAGGACTTTTTCTATGGCCCCCTCTCTCAGTTTTTTGTTTATTCCTTCGCTCCAACTTTTTCTCGGTCTACCCCGTTTTCTCTTTCCTTCTGATTGCCATTTTAATGTTTCTTTTGGTATTCGTTGTTCATCCATTCTTTGTATGTGTCCGAACCAGATAAGTTGTTTTGTTGTTAGGTCATCTGTGATTGTTCGTTTGATTCCCATTATTTCTCTAATGCGTTCGTTGGTAATCCTTTCTCTTCTAGATCTTCCTGCAGCTCCAAAAATCCATTTCCGACGCTTTCAGTGTTCTTTCTTTCAGTGGCCATACCAAACAGCTGTACAAAGTGATACTTTTTACTATAGTCTTATATATCCTCTTTTTATTTTCTTTGCTGATGGATTGGTCCCATAAAATGCTGTTTAACATTGTGATGGCTTTTCTCCCTGACGTATTTCTCTCTCTTATGGCTTTGTCTAATTTTTCATCTTGTGAAATAGTGGTACCTAGATATTTGTAGTCACAGCAGTGCTTTATCGTGATGTTTGTTCTACTCCAATGCACAGGTATTCAGTTTTGTTGTTATTTACTTCTAGACCCCATATATCATACTCTTCAATTAATTTTCGTGCCATATAGTTTAAATCGTCATAATCTTGAGCCATTAATAATTGATTGTCTGCAAAGTTGAGCGTATATACCATAGTATTGGTGAGCGTATCCCCATTCTATTGCATTTTTGTTTCCATCTTTTTAAAGCACTTTCGAGGTATATTTTAAATAAAGTGGGGGGCAGACAACATTCTTGCTTTAATCCTTTTGATGTTATAAATCCTGTTGTTATTTGTGTCCCTGCTTTTATTTTTGTTATTGGTTGGTTGTATAGCACTTTGACGGCTTTTATTAATTCTATATTAATATTCGTGCTTTCCATTGATTGCCACAGCTTCTTCAGTGGAATGCTGTCGTAGGCTTTTCGTAGGTCGACGAACAACATATGAATCTCTTGATTATGTGCCATCTTTTTTTTTATTATGTGTTAAGGAAAAAATGTGTTTAACAGTCTGATCTTCCATTCCGTAGGGATTTCGCTTGCGTTTACGCATTCTTGAAATAGTTGTCGAAGACATTTGTACAATTTGTTCGTTCCGTACTTAAACAATTCTCCGGGTATATCCCCTGGTCCGGGTGCTTTGTTCCTCTTCAGCTGTTTACACACTCTGTTGTATTACAAATATTTTTATTCGTGTCAGAATTTGTGTCATGAAGTATGTCTTTCCTGAAGGACGCCGATGTTTACAAAAATATACGAAGTGTATAAGAACGCTAAGTGTATATTTAAATAAAAAAGAATAAATTGTTAAGCTTCTACTTACAACCAAAATGAGTACCTTGGATAAAACCAATATATACTGGAATATTATTATTAATTCTACATGTAAATCAATCACAAAGTTGCATGTGTTTGCAGCTTAGACAGTTCGCGCGAAACAGAAGTAATCAACTATATGATATTGGTACTGCGTTCGCTCATAGGTAGCACCACTATTTATAAATGAGAAAATAAAGTGTCCTTCTACAGGAAATATGTTATTTCGAAAGGTTAAATGCCATTATTCGGCAATATGATACTTAACAAGTTGCTTCCTCGTAGGAGAATGCTATGACTGAAAGGCTTAAAACAGATTGCTACCACAGGTATAAGTCTTAGAGATACCTGTAGAGGGTAAAACTCATGGCAAAATAAGCGAGGAAAATCTCCCACACGCTGGGTGGATAAAACTAGGGGAATTATTGACCATGGTCTACATGAAGCAAAGGTAACACGACTACGTTAACGACAATAAGTAAATTATTTTGGAAACAATCATAGCTAACTCTTTTAAAAACGCATACAATGTAACTGTAAATTTTGAAGCTGCTGTCATATATTTTTTTTTTTAATTTTGAATAGAGTATCATTTGAAATAATCTCCTTACTTTTATAATAAAATTAAACGTAAATTATATAAAACTGTTACCTATTAAATATTTAAATCATTTTACTGTAAAGTTAACAGAAAGTACAGACTACCTTGAACCTTAATAAAAAATATAAAGTATACATCAACATAAAGAAAGTCTTAAAAAATCTTTTAAATAAACTATGTGAATTATAAGAGAAGGTGTGAATTTCTCGTTACTTAAGAATATAAAAAATTTACCTGTTTCGGTTGCGTTAAAGACTAACATTTTAGTGGACTCGGCCATGTCCGAACTGGTATTTATGGCTTCTTGAACTTGACTAGGTCGTAACATTTTACTCGCCATAACATACTGGTATAATTCATCCAGCTCTTTCAGTGTAACGTCGCAATCGGAATAGAATTCTTCTACTTTCTGTAAAATAGAAATATCAGAGAATTATGCAATAGTCTAGACATTTAAAGAAGAAATTACTATTTAAATGGGAATAAGCCACAATCAAAGGTTAAAGTACGTTTATTGACGTTTTAATTTCCATTTCGGAAATTGTTCTCAAAATACATTTTGATTTACAGTAAAAGGTAATTACTGAGATAATAATAGGTAATCCAGTAATATACTTTTATTATATATATTAAACTCAAGTCTTCCGAGTGGAACCGCGTCGATTATCATTGCGCCGAACTTTCGACCTCCTTTTCGATGTCTTCTTCAGGTCTCCCGAGCCCCCAGACACTACTACACTGATCACTAATCAATGCATGACTGGTGCTGGGAATAGAGGACGGGTCATTTATACTGTCGATGTTGACGTGGCTTCGGTGGAGGTTGGCTGACTGGCCAGCGTGAGAATTGGCACGGGGACTGGCGCGGGTGTTGGCGCGAACATTTCTGACGTAGGATTTTGATTTACAGGTGGTGCGGACAGTATTTTCTTTATGAGAGGTCTCCAAGTCGAAACCGCTTCTCGGATAATTCTTGGTTTGTAAGTGGATGGGGGCTATGGTTTTGGAGTGTTCAAAATCAATTTTGTGACCTGTATGAAGATGGTGTTGACCTAGAACTGAAATTGAATCGGAAATGCGAACAGAAATGGAATGTTCATAAATCCTATTTTGAATTCTACGATTTGTTTGGCCTATATAGGATCGGAAACAGTCTGCACGAGGAATTTCATAAACTCCGTGTTGTTCATTTGAAATGTTGTCTTTGATTGATCGGACAAGAGATGAAAGTTTTTGTTGGTGGGTAAATATTGTCTTTATTCCTCTTGATTTTAGAGTTTTGTCGATTTTGTCAGTGACACCTTTGATGTAAGGAAGAAAAGCTTTCGTATAATGAGGGTCTGAGTCTTTGGGTTGAGATTGAGTGGAAGATTGATGTCTATGGATGCTGTGGAAGAAAATACCGTCCGCTCCACCCGTCAATAAAAATACTACTGTCATAAATGTTCGCGCTACATCCCGCGCCAATCATAACGCTGGCCCCCACGCAGTATTAATCTTAGCTCTAGGTTTAATTGTACTAACCGCGAAAACCTTTCGGAACAATCTGTCAACTACGTGCAGTACAAAAATCTAAACGTACAGTCAAACAAAGCCTCTTTTGCACTTAACCCTTATCAAGAAACCAAATTATGTCTTTCCATTATTTTCTCATTTCGAGTAAATCCGAGAATGTATTACTCGAAGAAAAACTTTCAGAGCATGGCTCATAAGACCTATGACTCGATAGTCACTACAGTCTTTAGGATGTACGTTTTTCGGAAATGTTATAAAAGTTGATTTGGAATTTTGTGACTCCTTCGGTTACGATGTTTAGTGTCAAATATTTTAAGAACTTCGGCATACACATTATTATACATAGACTTTGTCGATTCTTCATTGCTGTCAGAGCTTGTTCAACCTTAATTCAAGTATGTCTGGGCTAGACCATTCTTCCCAGTTGATAGTTTGTCTAGCATCGCTCTAGTCTTCAAATAGCAATTGAGCATATCTTTTCCATAGGATCCACCATGTTTCAAGGATGTTGTAGGTGCTTCTTAGGTATCCTTGGCACCTATTACTAGGCTTTCTTGGTACCAGTGGTGTCTTTAATCTTTCTATGAAAGTTTACATCGACATGCAGGGTATGTAGGCTCTCCGCTTATTGACATTCGAAAATTATCCAGCTTTCTGTAGCTTGTTTCCATTTTTGTTTAATAGTTGGGTTTAGTTCCGAATACTTTTGATGTTACTATTGGATTTTTCCCATACTTCTGTTCCATAATACAAATTATTTCATCGGCCATCAATGATTTTTTTCTATGTAATTGCTGGTTTCAGAAGGCTATCAGGAGCTGTTTGAATGGTACTTGCATATAGTTCTGCTACCATTAATTAATATGTAACCCATTTGGTTTCGTACGATTTTATTACCACTATCTTGGGGATCTCCACATGTATATCGGTCGGTGTGATAAAGTTTATAAAATATCTTTTTTATTACCATGTTCTTCTCTCTACAGAATTGAAGCAATATATCCATCCCCGCGTTCATTTTTAACACCAAATCCGAAAGCACATACTACATCATCATCTTTGCCTCTGTCAATTTTTGCATTGAATCCGCCGATTATAATTGTCATTAATTTAAAATAAATGACAATTATTGATGACATTGAATGTCATTTATTTAAAATAAAAGTCATAGAGGATGGCAATTGCAAATATTACGGCCAACTGTGTGATGTTGATCATATCTTCTTTGATTGGTCTAAATTTTTTCAGCACTTAAATTCACTCTATAAAAATAAATTGCATGCAATATGTATGCATATAATTATAGATTTTTTGTAGATTGAAAAAACTGTAATAGATAAAAAAATAAAAAAAAGGGATCACGGATTCCGACTCAGCACTTAAAGTTATTACGGCAAAAATTGTCAAAACGGAAATATCACTTCCCGTTTTCAGAAAATTAATAAAAACGAAATAACTCACAAACGACGATGGATACACTTATTTTGACAACGAATTCGAGATTAGCGTGGAAAAATACTTCTAAAATATATCGTTTCCTCCCTTTACTTTAAGTTACAACTCTTTACTGTTTTTCAACTTTACTTAAGTAAAATCTCTTTAACCTTTCTTATCAGCCTCTCTTGGCTTACCCTTGTTTCTTCCGATCCCAAATGGCTATAAGATTTTCGAGAGCAGACTTACGTATTTCCTTCTACTACACACTCTAGAAAGGCAACGGGAAAACACCTAAGATCTTAACTTTCTTAAGAGAAACAATCCTGGAAAATGGCTGATAAATACGAAGACCCCGAGCACGGGGGGGGGGGGGAGACATTTAAAGAAATACCTAAAGACTGTTCAAGAAACAAAGAAACAAAATTAAGTGCAGCAAACAAGAAAACAGTTGCTTATGTACTACATACAAAGATACAAGTACTGATACAGAGCTATAATTAATCAAAGTGTATACATCTGTACAAATCGATTTTAAAAAGGCTTTGAATAAGGTCCAAACATGACAAAATGCTAGAAATATTGAAAACAGCTGGATTAGACGATAAAGATTTACGAATAATTACAAATATATACTGGCATTAAGTGGGAAGAAAAAAGTTAAACCAGAACTGTCGGATGAAATAAATATTAAAAGAGAAGTGAGATAAGGCTGTATACTGGCTAATTGCGGAAAAAACCTTTAGAATCTAATGAACAAAATAAGACAAACCTGTGATCAGCATGGATAAGAACTCAACGTTAAAATAACTAAATATAATAATATGATAGTTGGTAAACAAAATTATATACAGGATGACGATATAAAAGTCGAAGATGCTGGACTGGACAGAGTAGACAGAGTAGAAACTCATGTATCTCTGCAGTAATAGTTTTAGTATTGATCTTCGCATTAGAATAACATTTGCTATATCTTTCCAGTGCTACTGTATGGAATGAAAGCGTAAACTCTAAGTGATGCGATGCTTAAACGCTTGGAAGCGTTTGAGATGTGTGCATACAGACGACTACTAAGAATAAGCTGGGTCGACAGAGTTAGAAATAAGGAGACACTTAGACGGCTGAACCAAACAACACAACTGGTCAATATAATAAAGAAACGCAAGCTGGAATACTTCGGTCTCATTATAAGACACCTTGAAAAATATGAACTTATACATCTGATCATTAAGGGAAAGATTTAAGGTAAATGTGGTCCTAGTAGAAGAAGAACATCATGGCTAAAAATATAGATAATGGCACAGAAAAATATGGACTACATCATTATTTAGAGCTGCTGTCAATAAAGTCACGAATATGGTAATTACCATGATATGCAACGATCGATAACCGTGTTGGAACTAGAAGAAGAAGAAGAAGCAAAAAATAAATTATAAAACTTATTAGACAATTGGGACAAGGTTAGGTGAACAGACAATAGCTAGTGTATTTAAAGATAAATACAGAGATTTTTTTAAAATCAAATTGATGTGTTATAAAGACAAAGACACAAAATCAGGTTAGATTCTGGAAAAAGCTTCTTCTTAACGTGCCCTATCAAGTCCCCTTGACGTTGGCGATTAACATGGCGAAACTGTCTTTGTCTTGAGCTATTCTAAAGAGTTGCTCAGCTTTCCTCATTCCTGTCCACTCCCTGATATTTTTCAACCAAGAGACCTGCTTTCTACCAATTCCTCTGCGTCCTTCGATTTTACCCATCATAATAAGTTGAAGAATATTATATCGGTCTCCTCTTACTACGTGTCCAAAATAGGCCATCTTTCTACATTTGATGTTATCAAGCAGCTCGCGAGCAGCATTTGCTCTCTCAAGGACGGCCACATTTGTCAGCATAGCCGTCCATGGAATTTTTAGTATACGTCTGTGCAGCCACATTTCAAAGGCCTCCAGACCATTACTGGTGGATATTTTTAATGTCCATGCTTCGACACCGTATAAGAGGACTGACCAAATGTAGCATTTAACCATGCGCTTTCGAAGTTGAAGTTGCAAGTTATCATTACAGAAGAATGACTTCATTTTTAAAAATGTCGTGCGGGCTATCTCGATTCTACGTTTTATCTCTTGATCTGGATCTAGTTGTTCAGTAATATGGCAACCAAGATAATTAAAACTGGACACTCTTTGAATTATATGACCATCAACATATAATCGTGCATCTTGATGTGCTAAACGGCTAAACACCATGTGTTTTGTTTTTAAACAGTTTATGTTTAGGCCAAACTCTCTTCCCACTGTATCAATGGCATTTAAAAGGCATTGTAATACATTCATGTCATCACTTAAAATAACTGTATCGTCTGCATATCTGATTGTATTTATCAGAATTCCATTAACTTTCACGCCCCATTCCAAATTATGCAGCGCTTCTTTAAATATTCTATCTGAATATAAATTAAATAACAGTGGGGATAGTATACAACCCTGTCTGACACCTCTTTGTATTTTACATATTTCTGTTGATTTTCCGTTTATGCGAGCTGTCGCTGTTTGACGCCAGTATAACTTTTCTATGAATCGTATGTCTTGACTATCAATTCCTTTATCTTTTAATATTGTGATTAATTTGTGATGCTGTACTCGATCAAAGGCCTTTTCATAGTCAATAAATACAGCAAAGACGTCTTTCCTTTCTCGACATTTATGCAGTAATACATTTAGTGCAAAGAGGGCGTCCCGAATTCCCAGTCCATTTCTGAAGCCAAATTGTGTTTCATCCTGGTCTTCTTCACATTTATCTCTGATTCTACTGTGGATGATGCGTAGAAATATTTTCAAAGTGTGGCTCATAAGGCTTATCATTCTATAATCGCTACAGTTTTTCGGACGTTGTTTTTTTTTGGTAGTGTTATGAATTCGGACTTTAACCAATCTTCAGGGATATCACCAGTCGAATAAACATCATTGAAAAGCTTGACCAGTATTCCAATGTTTTCCTCATTTATAAGCTTTAACATCTCTGTCGGTATGTTATCAGGGCCAACGGCTTTCTTGTTCTTTGCTAACTTTATAGCATGCAGTATTTCTGATTTTAGTATTTCTGGTCCTTCACCTTTAACTAAAGTCTCCAGTTCTTCGGGTCTATCATCATTATACAGTTCACTTATATAATTACACCAGGTTGTTCGAATTTCATGGAAAAAACTAAAAATATAAAATTCTTTGAAGTATTGAACCACAGTACTTTTAAAAGCGTGGCAATGTGTTATCAGTACTTGTACATCGTACAGCAAGTATCGTAATTATTTGTTTTATGTTTAGTGTTAAAGTTTACTTTACTAAAATAATAAATTGAAAACAATTAATTTTTACATCTCTTCTGAACGATAAAAATTCGTTTTCCAACTATGTATAACAAATATTCTGACCACCCACATACTACACCTGTTCTATAGTTCATACGATTATAACATTGACAAGAATAATGAGCGACTAATTAATCACACGGTGTAAATAGTATTTCTTTGATTAGGATGAGTAATCAGATTGCGACATTGTGGTTGGTGTCTTCTGTATATCAAGTAACTAACTGAATACCTGTTTCAGTCAATAATCTGCGTGGGATAGACATCATTCTGTCGAATGACCTTTCGAAATTATTTACTATTTTTGATACCCACACGTAATTTTGATACCCAAATAAAATTATTCTGAGTGTTTTTTTATTAATTGAATATTTAATATAGTGTCACTCGATTGACATTTTTTAATTATTACATATTATACTACTGGGTGAAATGATGACTTGTCGTGAGACGCCTGGCAGCTGTGAAATGTATTTTGTGTAGAAAAAATTTATGGAAGAACGGTTTAAAAGCAAAATATTAATAAACAAAATATTCGTTTTTTAAGCGTGAATCTTTATATAAAAATATACCAAATGTTCAATACCGAAATTTCTTTTTTGAATGATGATAATAAAAAACATTTTCTTAATATTGTTCTGAAGCTATTTTCTTGTGGCATTTTAAATTAATTTATATTTAAATGGGAATAAGCCACAATTAAAGGTTAAAATACGTTTATTGACGTTTCAATTTCCACTTCGGAAATCGTTCTCAAAATACAAACATTAATTTACTATGTTTGTATTTTGAGAACGATTTCCGAAGTGGAAATTGAAACGTCAATAAACGTATTTTAACCTTTAATTGTGGCTTATTCCCATTTAAATAGTAATTAAAAAACATTTTATTAAAAAATAATTTTAAGAAGCTTTTTACTTTATAGCTTATAAACATTTATAATAACTTTGATATTTTTACGCCACTTGCTTATATGTAGGCACAATGAAAAGCTGATGAAAAAACACACTTTCCAAAAAAACAGAACCTTCTATCACCAATAGGAACCAAGATAGCATTTTATTCTTAAAATCATCATTTTATTTATTATCCAACTTATGGAGAGCATATACAGTTAAGTTATAAAAAGTTATCACTTTTTCATTATCATTATCAAATAATGGTACTTATAAAATACGCCACGGAAAAGTAGAGGGGAGGAATGTCCGAGCGCCGTGTTTTTTTAGATTGTAACTTCAAATTAAAGCGCGCTGACAAAATTTGCAATATTTCAGCTTTTAGGGAACGTAGAACCTTCATTGTTGCTTCATTTCTAGTGGGGTAGCTCAACAAAGTAATAAAAATTGGGCTATTTTCACCTTTCGAAAAATTACGAAAAAATAAATTAATTAAATTGTTCCATAAAAAAGTTATTGAATTTTACTTTTATTTCGTTAGAAATTTTAAAGTGTATATTATTTATATAAATATACAATAATAATTATAAATTAATAAAATATATTTTATTCTTTTATTTAATTTTATAGTTTTTTTCTTTCAAAAAAATATTTCATTTTATTATAATTGCATTTAATGAATATAAGAAGCTAACAAATATCAATAATAGTGTTATAGTTGACCCGTCCACTTTTCCGTGGTGCTATTTTACTAGTATCATCATTTTAACAGGTTATAACTTTTTACTCCTTCTCGGTATATACCATCTATATAATCATCATAAAATTTAGATCCTCATTTATGATTTGTTCAATACTCAGCTCTTATAGTTAATAAATAATAATATATGTTTGGGAAAGTATTTAGTATTTATTTACATATTTTACATTTAATATTTTTGTGACTGTACTATAATATGATCTTATTTATATGGTATATTCAAACTACTTATTTGATTTAAAAGAAATTATTTTCTATTATTCAGTAAAATCTCATTGTCAAACTGGCTAGCACATGTGTCTATTTTTAAGTTCAAAGAATCGACTTCTCTTTGTTATTTTGGGTCACTTCCTTGCAAACCATAGAAAACACTGTAAAGTATCATATTACTGTGACCATTAAGTTAGATTATCGCCATTCAAAAGTGCCATACAATAGAGTTGATTTATGGGATGCACTTGCCCCACGAACCGTTGACCACCCCTTAGGAGGTGTAGGTGCAGATTTTTTATCCGTACAAATGCGTATACTTCTTATCGAGACAGCGAATAAAACGCATCCAGTTGACTGGGACGTCCCTTTTTTGTACCTCTGTCGGCGTCGCGACGGGCAAATATAACAATACTCCACTGGCTACTATTAAAACACTAAATATTTGCTATTTTCGCTAATTTATTCACAATCAGAATATTGCATTTTTTCTTCCATTATTATTTCTAATTTCATTTAACCAGCGACCTCTAGTTTTACACAAAACAATATAAATGTTTATAAGCTAAAAAGTCAGCCCTTTTTCAAACTGTTTTTTAATATTAAATTTAATAAAATTTTGCAGTTTTTTTAATATGCTTTTAAAAATAAACACTTATACAACCGATTTCGATCTACAAAATACCTTTGGAGTGACTGTCTGGACAAGTATAGTTATTTAAATAATCGCTTTCCAGGATAAGCAAACTTAATAACTATTTGGTCGATTTATTTGAAATATAGCACACTTAATAAAATATAGCACTTATTAGGTGTCACAATTTTGAGTAGTTATGTTACCTGCCTTTATGCAAAAAGCAAAGTTATTAATATATATAAATTACTGCAAAATTAAGGGTTTTTGCAACTATCTTGGTGAATTATTTATGTATTTTAATTTAGAAACTCGCAAAATGAAAAATTTTTAGGGTCTATAATTTTTATTTGAACCATTTTTCTCTAAACTGCATAAGAAACGTTTTATAGTCAAAACAATGATTTTTTCACTTTTTAAGATTGTTTAAAACAAAAAGAAAAGCCAAATCAGCTGTACGTCTTCACGGATTTTTCATCAGCTATCCCTCGTATACTTTTTAGAACCTTCAAATCTATCTATATAAAAGGCTATGACGACAAGTCACGACGTTTGTCTAGTAAACTAACGACGCCATCTAGGAAAGAAATCTAAAGTACCACCATTTGATATTTCAATCATATTTTGTTCTTGAAACAATACGTTTAATGAATACTGTATTAATTACATATTAATATAATTAATAATTAATTTTAGTAATATTTTTAAGGTAGAATTTAATACAAAATAATTGAAAGCTTTATGTTAGTTTAGATTTAAAATTCTAACGCCATCTGAACAAAGAAATCTGAACTACTGACATTTCAACCTATGAGTCAATCATATTTTGTTTTTGAAATGATAGGTTTAATTAATAAATACAAAAAATTTTAATTAGATATTAATATAATTAATAAATAATATTATTAATATTTTTAGGATACGATTTAATACAAAACAATTTAAAGTTTTATGTTAGTTTAGATTTAAAATTCTAGAGTCACCTAGGAAAGAAATCTGAACAGATAAACTGACAGAGCAAAAAAATTAAAATTATCTGACATATAAAATACAAAATATTCATTTGCCAAATAAAGTACTGAATAAAAAGTTATCTGGAAAATAAATTGTGTTTATTGTAGTTCGTTATTATGTTGTAGGTTATCGCGAAATCAAAAATATGACCTAAATATTGTTGTTTAGTAAAGGTAAAGAGATATGGATATTAAAATATTTAATGAAATCGGAGAGTATGATCAGTGTGATGTTTAATGTTTATAAACTTAGTGCGAGAATATAATATTTGATGCAGAATTTAACATTTTAATTTTTGTTATGATAAATACTTTTTTAAAAGGTTAAGATTAAGTAAACCGACAGTGATCTATATTCTAAGAAAATATTGTAAATAAATGTTAATAAATGATTATAAAAGTAGGTGTATACATATTTTCATTTACTTAGTTTAGGAATTCAATATTTTAATATTGTTTGAAATTAAAAAATGGATTAATTAAGCTTTTTCAAGAGATATTGGTGCTATTGATTCAATAGTAGTAGTATCGGATTCCAAAATGAAAAATATGCACATAGTACCTAGGTTGTCAGATTCTTTTAATAATTATAAAATACATTCAATTATATATAAAAAAGACAGTAAGTATACAAAAAATAGCCAAAGTGTAGTAGAAAATTTTCAAAACTCAATAAATCTTCTATATAATCTTCACAGTCAGGCAGATTCTTGGGAAAACGAACTTGAGTTCGGAGTCGACACCCACCACATATTGGTGGATTTCAAAGCCGCATACGACTCAGTCAACAGACAAAAACTTCTACAGGCTATGGTGGAATTTCAAATGCCGCTTTATCTTGTTCAACTAATGGAACTTACACTCACGGGCTTAGAAAGTGTAGTCAGAATCCAAAACGACTTTTCAAGACCCGGACTGAGACAGGGAGATGGACTGTCGTGTCTCTTATTTAACCTTGCACTAGAAAAAGTCAAGAGATTAAATCCCAACGTCTAAGATGGGCTGGCCATGTCCATAGACTCCCTAATAACCGCCTTGCCAAGCTAATATGGGAGGAAGCCTCCACAGAAAGAAGGCCCTTAGGACGTCCACGAATGCGATGAAGAGACAATATATGGTCAGATCTAAGAACAATGGGCTACCCACTGACCCAACTATTATGGACGACCGTTCAAGATGGAAGCAAGTTGTGCAGTCAGCCAAAACCCACCCCGGGTTGTAGTGCTACGAGAAGAAGAAGAAGGCTAGAAAAAGTAATTCGATAGTGTCATATTAATACGAATGGCACCATTTAATAAATCTGTACAAGTGGTCATGCAGATGACATAGACATTATTGCTAGGTCCACAGAATCTCTGATCAAAGCATTTCGATCACTAAGGGCGTCTGCACTGAGAATGGGATTAAAAATAAACGCACAGAAAATCAAGTATATGTATTGTACTAGATCAGGCAACCAGATACCTAGACTATTAATTGATGATCTGGAACTGGAAGGTGTGGACACCTTCGTCTACCTGGACTCGCTGCTGACCAAAGACAACAATGTCAGCGAAGAAATTAAAAGAAGAATAGTGCTTGCCAATAAGTACTGTTATGGCTTGAGGAAACAGATGGCCCCAAAACTACCCAGAAAAATTAAAGTTACCATATATAAAACACTAATAAGGCCAGTGTTAACATACGGGTCAGAAACGTGGTCACTTACACAGAACGACCAAGAATTGCTTAAACGTTTCGAGAGAAAAATTCTAAGGAAAATATATGAAATATATGAGTTCAAGAACAGGGTTTGTGGCGTAGGCGCTACAACTTTGAGTTATACAGAAGCTTTGGGGAACCTGACGTTGTAAAATGTATTAAATTAGCACGCCTTCGATGGATAGGACATGTAATTAGGCGCTTTGAAGATGCAACGATCAGAAAAATTTTCGACCGAAGAGGACCAGTGGAAAGACGAGCCAGAGGAAGACCAAAACTTAGGTATCAAGATAACATAGAGGATAATCTAAAATCCATCGGAGTTAAAGCATTGAGAAGAGTTGCCAGAGACAGGGGCGAATGGAAGATTGTTCTGAAGTAGGCTTTGGCTCATAACGAGCTGTAATGCCACTGATGATGATGAATATATGGAATATTGATTTTAAACTCTGACAATCTGGTGACACTTCTTGGATATATTTTTCTAGGTACCTACCAGATAGGAATAAATAATTCTGTATTTTTGATAAGAAGTTTAAATGGAGATAATAGAAATGGGTTTTTACAAGGAGATTCTGATTATAAAGTAAAGCCATTTTTAAGAAGTCGACTAAACAATCCAATTTCTATAATGAATTTCATATTAGAACCAGATTTGCAACATAACTTTTTATGTATGGAAGAGAAGGTTTAGGTACTATTTCATGTAGTGAAAGTGGCTGTAAGGTTGAGAAGATTCTACCGTTCTAATCTACAGCAACATTCTACGAGTATAACCTAGCGTAAGATCAAAGTTAAGACAATTTTGAAGATGAATTGCTAAATGAAGATATTACTGAACTTTTTGAAGTTGAAGATGTTTGAGCTAACCTTATATAATAATTTAGTGTTATGGAAAAACCTAAGAAGAATCATTAAACATGTATTATTTTTTTATTTGTTATTAAATTTTTCTTCACATAATTATATTTATTCCTGTCACGACAAATTGTATAATCAAAAAAAATATCAAACCATTATTATGATTTCTTTGACAATTAATTAAATGTTGGTGTGTTCCGAAATAAATTTTACTTTTATCTTACAGATAAGTAACCGCAACATAGTTTGACGTCAAAAGACGTCTACATTTTATTTTATAAATAAATGTCTATCCTTCAGATAACTATTTGTCAGATAGGACATTTTTTATCTGGAGATAAAAAGTCCGGACCTTTCATGCAAAAAGTTTATTTTAAAAATTTAATTTTTAATTCTTTTGAAAATTTTGTTGATCCTAAAAAAGTGGCTACGAATTTGGTGATCGGTAAAAAATATAATACAAAACTCGAGCTTTCCCATCAAATTAATTGCCAAAATAGAATTACGCTGGTTTTATATAAGTAGGTCAATTTCATAAGACGACTTTACGCAAAAAGTTCAGAGACTTTCCAAAAGTGACGTATTTGTTATGAAAGTTGTACAACAGATTAGAATATTGTTCTGTTGTCGTCCTAGCCTTAAATAGGAGGAAGATAGAAAAAATTAAGTGGTGTGATTGGAGATGCAATTGATTGGATCCCCCGTCGCAGGGTGACAAGCAAAATCACGGGTTTTAAAATAAATGTTGACTGTAAATCTAAAAACATGTGGTTTGATTACTTACTTTCAGTATTTACATAAAAGTATATATGTATTTGCTTATATTTTAAATATTTTCTGTTTCCGAACAAACAGTAACTCATAAAACAGCATATTGAGAGCTTATCTCGAAACAAGGCAATACATAACAGTATATGGTTTGAAATATATAAGTTTATTCTGTTACACTGAAATAGAACACCTTGTATATATCTAACCAAGATCAGCGTGTAACCGGTACTAATCTCTATATGGCATTTAAACGATTTTTAAATGAGAATTTAGAAATTAAAATTTAGTAAATAATAGTCATAATAATACCTGTCTGTTTTCTATCCATTTCTCGTGGTTGTATATGAAGTGGCCTCCAAGTTCAACAGGAAGCTGAGATAAATCCACGAACTTGTTCAAGCGGGATCTCGGTATAAATGTGACCTGAAAAAACGTTTAATTAATTGCAAACCTCTTTTTGCATTTACCGGAATCAGAGGAGGTCGATGTGTAATTTTTGGCATTCCATTCTTCATTTACAAAGCGGGTCTTGAAAATCTACTTATTTAAACGCTATAAAGAATAATGTGTTGAATTAATACGTTGATAACTGAGAGATTATTTAAATAAAATAGATAATATTATTAAATTAATAGAAAGGTTACAATTAGGTTGCTACAAAAATTTCAGAATAAGAGATTATAATTATCACAAGAAATTTATGAAATTGTTAAAGCACACCTGAATAAACAGCAGCAATATCTAACCAAATACAGCTACCACAAATTAAGTAAAGTAAATAAATCAGGATGTAAGTAAATAAAAGAAACACTAGAGAGCGTAAAGGAAGACCTAGAAAAAAATGGACTGAAGAAATCAAAAAAATGTGCGAGAGAGAGAGACTTGGATGAACAGAGGACAGAAGCCGCGCTAGAGGTATAACTATAAATAGTTATAGAGGTATAGCTAGAGGGGTGAACATGTCTCACAGGCTGGGTTTAATTAAATTGCTGGCTTGCTTAAATGGCACAACTCATTTCGTCGGTATACTGCCAAAATTGACCAAGTCATGTTTAGGTAGTTTCGAGAAAATGAAAGTTAAATTTTAGAAGTAACAAAAAATCGAACATAATAACTACCTAGTTTTTAAAATTTTATGTTCGTGGATTTAGTCATCCAGAAGAAAATAGTGTAGTTGGTAATAAAATAGCTCTTATCAAAAACTAATAAAAATGCAATAAAATTAACTTGGTCAATTTTGATGTAAGATAAAATTAACCAATATGACTTGGACATGACATAACTTTAGCAAAAGGAACGTAATTATCGATTAAAATAACAATAAAATAGTTTCTGTAATATAGACTTTTATTAGTTACATACAATAACATTAATTAACATCGATATTGCTATCTGAATCTGACACTGTTGGTTCTGGAACTCTATCAAGCGCTGTATTATTCACAGGCAAAGACCTGTACCAATCATGACATTCAAGCGGAGTTATGTTACTTGTTACGAGTTAAAGCAAACAGTTTTTCTTCTTTTTTTGTAATTGGTAACAACGACTTAGATAATGACTATAGATATATCACAGTTGCTGTTGGTTTTCCTTTTCCGGCTACCCGAAGAACATGAAACTCAGTCCCTGAGGATCTGTATTTAAAGAAAATACAACTTGGATTGGCCTTTTCATACCTCATACATTTAATTTTTAGCCATTCAACTTTTTTGCCTTTTTCATCTTTGCTTTTGTTTTTAATTAAGGTACTTGCGAGAGATTTTAAGTCCATGAATTCAAAAAATCTTATCAGAAAACGTTTAAAAGGTCGTTGTGTGTAAAGATGCATACATTTTTCATTGCTCTTTCGAGCCCACCTCCATGTATGTGTTCTCTTTTTCCAAAAAATAATGTTGTAAAATATACAGAAAGAGGGCAGAAATAAATTGATTTCGGTTCTGTCCACTGCAGCTGTCAAAAAAAATACTAATTTCTTTTATAGTAGTTTGAATACTTTTAATCAGGAGAGTAAGTCCCTATTTTACAACTTCACTGTTCCCTATGAACATTTAATTCTGTTCAAGAAAAACAATAAGCTTTATTGGGATTCTCAGCTTCATAAATAGTCAAATAACTTCCTTGTGTGTAGGCATATAACCATATAACTTCCTTGTATAATACATTTGAGAAACGTCGGAAGTTGGAATATTCAAAACGCTTTGTAGATCAAATGTTGCACTTATAAAAGTGATATCTGTATTTGCTCTAAACTTGTCATTGTACTTGAGTTGATTTGCTTCACCACGCCACCGCGCAATATGAGCTGAGTAATCTTCATCTGATATTAATTTCGTTTTGTATTTCTCGCATACTTCACAAAGATCATTTTCAGGGTGAAAGAAAGATAAATTAAATTCTTGCATTTATTGACGTATAAGTCATCATCATTGAATCTTCGCTTATCCACTGCTGGACATAGATCTCCCTCATAATTTTCCATCTATTTCGATCTTGTGCCTCTTGCATCCACTTCCTATGACAACGTTTTAGATCGTCAGTCCAACGTGTTGGTGGACGACCTCTGCTTCGGTAGGCATCATCTCTTGGTCTCCATTCCAGTATCCGCTTTTTCCATCTATTATCTGTCATTCGAGCCACGTGACCTGCCCAGTTCCATTTCAGTGTTGCTACTCTCTCTACTGCATCAGCCACTCCTGTTCTTTGTCGTAGCTGGCGATTTGGGATCTTGTCTCGTAGTGAAACGCCCAACATAGCACGCTCCATCGCGCTTTGATACACATGGATTTTTTGAACTGTTCTCCTTGTCATGGTCAACGTTTCCGCACCGTAAGTTAACACTGGCAAAACACACTGATTAAACGTTTTTTTTTAAGGCATATTGGTATATCAGACGATTTGAAAATATGGTTCAGCTTGCCGAAGGCTGCCCAAGTCAGTCTTATACGACGGAGAAGCTCAACAGTTTGGTTATCTTTTCCTATGCGAATCTCATGACCTAGGTATTTATAGGTCATTACCTGGTCTATAGATCTTGTTCCTACGCATATATCTTCGCTGACTACAAGATTTGTCATCATCTGGGTTATAGATATATTTATTTTCAATCCCCCTTCTAGCGAGGAAGGGTAGAGCTGATTTAAAAGTTCTTTGGCCTCATCTATTCTATCAGCTATTAGTACAATATCATCTGCAAACCTTAGATGGCTAAGCTTTTCTCCGTTTATGTTTATGCCCTTGTCGGCCAGTTTTGCCCTTTTACATATATATTCCAAAAGCGTAGTGAACAGTTTCGGCGATATGGTGTCCCCCTGGCGTATTCCACGTTGTATCGGGAATTTCTGGGTTTGACGATCACCCACTCTAACACTGGCTGTTGCGTTTTGGTATATGGTATAAGTCATACATCCTTGAAATTGATCAGCTTGAATCTAGATATTGGCGCTTTGAAGATTGTCTGCAATAATGGGAATCCATTGTAGGAAAGCTGGCAATATGTTCTCTTACTATTACAATCACGTCTTCGGGTGTTTTGTTTGACAGAATATGATGACCCCTGCTATCTGAAGTATCAAACAATCCATGTTTGCTTCCTTTAAAGCTGTGTTCATAGGTCCGTGACCAATGCAAAGAGTTTTAAGAAAGAATACTTTGCAAACTTGAATTCTTTTCTCATTCTTCTGGAAATAATCTTTTCTAGACGTTCCCTTCTTAATTCCTCTTCCAGTACAGACCATTCGATATTTTGGCTTAGTCCACGAAACACAAGATAAAATGCAGTCCCTTCGCCTTTGGTACTGCAACTTCCAAAAGCTTGTACAGAGCTTGTCACGTTCTTCTTCAGAAAAACTCGTTGAACATTGAAACTTACAGTTTTGGCAGTTGACCTTTTGTGGTTTTTTTGGACCTTTAATGTCAGTTTTGCTTATGTAGGGTTTACATAACGATCTGTTCTGTTTGGTAATATTCTTCATCCATTTTTCGAATTAGCTATTATCTATCTTGTTTTTTTTACTAATATTTTATCCTCGTTATTTTCATCTTCACTTGCAATGTAATTATCATCACTTTTTTTAGTTGAGTTTCATTTATTGAGTTTAGTTGGTTCTGAACAAAAGGAAAACTATAATTTTTTGTTAACAATATTTTTAAGTATTTCACTCGTAAATTTATATAAAACAGCGCCTTTGGCATAACTTAAAATACTTTATTAAAAATAAATCATATACATAGGTACAACAAAAAGCATATCTAACTTATAACCTAACCTTTGGTAAATATCAATCATTACGCACCTGTAATATTTACTGAACTTTCATTTGTTGCACATAAGGAGGCTATGTATTTCCCCTGGAACACATATTTTGTTAATTTTATTTGCGTTATAACAATGATTTTGTCAAATGAGATTGGTGCTATTTGAACAGAACTGCAGTTAGCACATCTACGGTAAGTGCCTTTGATGATCATTTTGGACCACTTAAATTCCCATTTTTTGGAATATAAAACATCCAAATAGTCCTTCTTATTATTTACTTCTGGCACTAGATTACTATCAGATAAGTATATGTAGGTTTTTGTATTACTTCTTACAAATCTCTCCAACAGAATAATCTGGATTTAAAATTGAATTGTCAGAATCTTCGGCATCGCTTTCTGGGAAATCGAAAGTTGAATGAGTTTGTTGATGATATTCAGGTTTATTTGATGTTAAAGCAGTATTTGAGCTTGAACTAAAAGCAATATTTATGCTTGAATTAGATCCAGTGATACACTTAGCCAAACAGGGTACAAGTGAAATATTTTTTTCTGCATCGGATTCGCCTACATAGTTCGACAGGCAATAATTATTATCATAGGTATCATCCATGCTTTTATTTACAAACTCTTTTAGTTATTCTTAGTGAGAAGCGATTGCGATCTTTTCGTATTTTCGTTCATTTGAACGAAATAGGTTAGATGTGTTGGGTGAATAGATAGAAATAAATTTTAGAAATCAATAATATTTACTCTTTATTATTACAAAATGTTTCATCACTACACTTTTTATTATCCCATATTTCAATGAATGGACTAATGAAAACTAGAATAAACTGCTATAATAATACCACCGGTGAAGTATCCTACACAAATGCTCACTGGTAGCTATCTTTACCACTCAACAACCTTCGGATTAGTGTAGGCATACGCCAGTCTTATGATGTCTAATTTCACCAAAGATCGCAACTTTACTGTTTGTGCTTACGGATAGTACTCATTGCTATAGGTTAAAAAAATAGTATTTAACGACAGTGGTAAATAAAGCTACCACTGACACCCAAAGGATTAAGAACGCTAGATAAAGGTAAATTGATGAAAAGTGGGACAAAACCAAAACTCACTAAAATATAAAACTGAGATAATTGATTATCTTAAATGAATTCACTGAACTGAAAACAATCCAGTATGGTAAAATCATTATTGTAATTAAACGATTTAGATAAAATAAAGATTTATAAATCACTACTTTGTATGAGGCCCCAGTCTTTAAATATACTAATTATTGTAATAAAAACAAAACAAAACGTATTCTGCAATCATTGACATCTGTAATATAAGCTATACGGAATTTAATCAAGAATAAAAGTAACGAGTACGAGTAATTTGATACAAAGTATAGATTTACAACGCAAAACGCAATGATAATTCACTATATGTCGCTTATTGTTATTCTTGATTTTAATTGACACAATGTGTGTTTATTTATAAATAAGTTACATATAGCGGTATTTTCTTTCTTCTAAAACTATGCGTTCATTCCAAACACTAGCAAACTGGCAATCATCAACAATATGCTTAGTATGGCATCAACGACTGGTTAAGTCTTACTTCTTCTCCTAAAATAAAACACGGAAAGCTTTTGTAATCAAAACTGAAAGTGCGAATTGCCATGAAGGTTGCCAACCTTCTTAGAGGAGATGGCACATGAAGAAGAAGAAATAGATAACACTTTTATACCTTAATATTGGGTCCGAGGTAGAATAATCTTGTTTTTTCTGTATTTTTCGTATTCGGTACAACCTCCCTTTCTTTTTCATTCTTTTTTTATAATTTACTTTTGGAATCTGAAAATGGATTTCCATTCGTCACCTTTCTAATTATTTAAATTCTAAATTGGCTGCAGTATGAGCAGTTTATACCGGTACTACGTAAAAAACTATTACTATACATGAAGTAGTAATTAAAGTGTTAAAACAACAAGTGTTGGTTGTTTTATTACTAAAAGTTTTGATCCTAAAAGTTAGAACGCGAATTAAACAATAAGTGCCCTATTCTCAAAAAAATGCAGAATTCACGATGTAATTTAACTTTGGATTTAGACATAAGATACTGATTTTTTCAAGCATATGTGCACTCATTTCGATATGGCGTAAAAACGTAGATTTAAATATTAGAACCGGTTCTAATGAACTGTTTTGAATGATCTTAATCCTATGACAGATAAAAAGTGGCTACCCCATAAATTTCCAAAAATAAAAATTCATTGGAAGTTTTATGCACTGTTTCATATTGTATACTCAACATCTTTCATTTTTAAATCAAAAAATGGCCATTACTGCTTGATTCCTTACGCATCCCGCATACGATTTGGAAGGGAAATGAACACATTTTGAATAAAAACTTGAAGAATACGTTCATATTCTTCACGAAGCATATTTTGAAGTTCTACAAGACTTTCTGGCTGTGCTGATTGACTTCTAACCCTACGATGAAGTTCATCCCAAAGATGATCGATGATATTGAGATCCGGGCTGCAGGCTGGCCATTCTGGAATATTAATTCCTACTTCTCCCAAGTAATTTGTCATGATTCTTTCAGTATGCGGCGGTGTATTATCATGCATAAAGACGAAATTGTCCCCAATAAATGGACCAAATGGAACCACTGCTACTGCTAAAACATCCTCTATATACCGGTGAGCATTCAGGGGGCCATTGATGAAAATAAATCCAGTTTGAGCTTCAAATGAGATTCCATCCCAAACCATGACACCACCACCGCCAAACTTTCTTCTCTGGTACATACAAGCTTGGGCATATCTTTCATTTCTTCGTCTCCAATCCATTTCTCGGCCATCGCCAGACTATAGACATAACCACGATTCATCAGTTAAGATAATTCGGCTCCAATCCTGTATATCCCAGTGTTGATGTTTAGCAAAAATTAATCGATTCCTACAGTGTCTGGGTTGTAATTAGAGAACAATGGCCGGCCGTATTACCAATAGTCCTCTTTCATTGAGGCGTCTTCTATCCCTTCTCTCACTTACATTTACATTTCGAACCTCCTTCAGACGGTTTCTCGCAGCAATTGCAGTGGAATGGCGATTTCTAAAAAGTTCCATCACAACAAAACAATCATCTCTTTGCGAAGTAACTCTTCTACGATCGGAACCAGGTCGACGTGAGTATGTAACAGTCTCAATAAAGCGATAGAAAGCTCTCCGTACTGTAGTTCTCGGAATAACTAAAATTTCGGATACATAAACTTGACTTCTTCAGTCTTGTATCAATGCAATAATTCCAGTTACATTTACTGTAAATAACACATCTTAATTATTCACTTAGTCGAAATCCACGTTTTAAAAATGAAATTACTGTTTAAATAAATGTTTTCAACTTAGAAGATAAACAGTGACTACAGAAGACAACAACATAAACGTCAAAACTGCCAAAAACAAGCATACATGATCGCAATAAATATTTAAATTGCGACGCGATTTGAAACAGTGCATAAAACTTTCAATGAATTTTTATTTTCGAAAATTTATAGGGTGGCCAGTTTTTTTGCCGTTAAATATATTTACGAAATCAAAATTTTGGTAGAACATTTTGTTCAACTTTACTTCTTGCAAACAATATGCTTACCTGTTTATCGTTTGATGAGGAAGTACAGTTTTCAACTCTTTGCTTGTCCCAAAAAGCGTCAGGTCTGAGAACTATCAACTTTGATAGTTCTTCCGGTACGAAGACTGCATTGACTTGCCGAATACATGACCTTGCAACTTTCCAAGGTCCTTTTCTGGCGTCTATTAAAACCGTTAATCCTCTCGATCGACTAGTTTTGCTGTAACAAATTATTTGTATCAAGAATTGGCGATAACTGTTGTTTTAGTTAAGGATGTTTTATTCATTTAATATAGTCTGATTTATTAACTTTTTTGTGCATTTAGTTTATGTCTAACTAGGATCCTTTAATTAAAACAGATTTATATTTCAGACTTCCTTATTCGAATCTGCCGTAAGGAATTTGCGAATGTAAACAAACGTAGAGGTAAGTACAATATATTACACTATTAAATACATACGTATTAATATGCATAATATGTATACATGATACATAATGTATGTATATATAATACAAGAAATATTGAAATAATTTTAAACTGTAATAAATTAGCATTGTATCCTAAAGTACTTGCTTCCTAATGGAGAGATACGGGTAACAATACACAGACAGTCCTTATAATAGGTATTTGCCTTGTACAGATTTATGTAAATGTATGGAACGATTGTATTGGTAGTATAAATATTATTATGATCTGCTTTGTTATAATTTTTGTTAATCCTAATTGAATTAAACTAGATCAAATAATTTCTCAGGGTTCTTTACTACACAATAAAATTTATTTTACTTTCAATTCGTGGCTTCTAGTATTTCCTGGATGCTGGCTTTCTTTAGGATAGACAAAGGGAATAAATAATATAACACAATTTATAATCTTTTAAAACAATCACCATTTATTTCAATATCATATATATATATATATATATATATATATATATATATATATAATAAGGATGATCAGGGAAACCAACAACATCAAAATAGATTGGTATCAAAAACCGACCCATTCTGGTAGATACCTTAACTACAACTCATACCATAATAATTCTACCAAAGTCAACTTAATCAAACAGATGAAAAATAGAGTAACAAAACTATCAGATCCTTCATTTCATACAAAAAACCTACAAATCCTACAGAAACTTTTTATTTCAAACGCTTATCCAACACCATTAGTTAATAAGATTTTGTTTAATACTATCCATGACGAAGATATTTCACCTTCCTTCGCGACTAACAATGCTGATCCTGATGTCTTAAGTGGGAACCCAGTCTCTGATACTCCTATAAACAAATATTTTTCATTACCATATTTCAAAGATATCACTCCGGGGTTAACAAGGATTCTGAAAAGTGTTGAAAATAGCTTTGGCAATAATAATAACAACATTAAACTTAATGTAGCTTGTAGATCAGCCCTAACAATTAATAATCTTTATTCTAAGATAAAAGATAAGACTCCCATAGATAGGCTTAGTAATATTGTCTACAACATTCCATGTCTCTCTTGCAACAATTCCTACATCGGTCAAACATCTCAATTATTGAAATCACGTATTACATTACACAAAAGTGATTCTCGACTTCACCCTGACCGTTGTGCATTAGCCAAACATGTCCATTCCACTGGTCATCTCATGGACTATACCAACACCACAATTCTCCACCGTGAGAACAATAAATCTAAAAGAGAGTTCATTGAAATGTCCTATATTTTTCTTAACGATTTCTCCATTAATGTTAAGAGTGACATCAAGAATCTAAGCGATATATACCACCTGTTACTTAAATCAGATACCAAGAACAATACTATATCACAGATTACTAATTTGACTGATATATCCATTAACAACTAACATACCTTTATAATTAATTTTCATTAACAAAAAAATATATAACATTCCCTTGCTTTTCTTAGATACGTCTCAATAAGATTCAATAATACATGAACAATAATATAATTAAATAAAGAAAATCAAAATAATATTTCCCTTTACTGGGATTTAAATTTATTCGTTTTTTACCAATGAACCTTAACGACATAAAGATTCATACCAATTACAATGAAGTTGTCAGCGCTTGCGTTCTGGCTTAAACAGAACCTCACTTTTAACTATTTAAAATCAAAATTTAGTTATTGCCGACATTTCAAAGAATTACCTCCTTTTAAATGTAGTTGCATTGGGTTTTTCGATTAACCTTGGGTAAGCCTTTACGTGTCAAGTTCGAAGCTACCATACATTTCAATTCTTATAAAAAAACTTTTTTTGCACATAGTAACAAAAAAACACCACTATGTTACTAGCAAAGTTTTTTAATATTCTAACTCTACAATTCTAAGTTACGGTAAGATCAATAATGTTTTAATAGATAATATATGGTAGCTAATTATAATTTATTCTCTTTCAGCCCTGAAGAAGCCAAATTAATTCTCTTTGGCGAAAACGTTCGGCGAAACAATTGATACACATTAGAGTATTTCTTGCAGATTTCCCCAATATTTAAGAGTTTACTATATATATATATATATATATATATATATATATATATATATATATATATATATATATATATATATATATATAACTATCAACATAAAAATTATATACACTGAATTATCTATTCCTCAGAGCAAAAGAAAACTTAATTATGTTATTTCCCTTTTAAAACCAATCTATTTAATTTACTGCAAAATTGTTCTCATTAACTTTCTCTAAAACAAACAAATTTTATTATATGCAAATTTTCTGACTTATGAATTCAATTCTTTTTTATCAATTGCTTTATGGTATGAGTTTAAATATAATATATGGTGTACATACAACGCTTATTTCACAAACAAATTGACTGACCTTTTTTTATCTTCTTTCTGCGATGTCTCACAACGGATACTGACTTAGTCTCCGGATTGTGTTCCCGAAATACTGTCCAATTTTCCAAAATACGTGTGGCTCTGCTTCCTCCCTTCAAAAACTGTTACACAATAAACAGCACTTGTTCAGTTTCTCTCCAAATAAAAAAAAAACACCTCCGACTCGTTTCACAATAATAATAATGGGACTCTTTCCGCGATGGTTATCTTGTACAAACTTTATATAACTTTTTTCTCTTTCTTACAGATTTAGGAGTCTTTTCGGACACAATGAGTTTGAGATTCTCGACCTGGGTCTCGATTCGTCTACAACTATTCTGCTCACCAACTTAAACTCACACACAAAAACGTATACTTCTTTGTCACACACTGTTCTCAAACTGGACTTCTTGTTCTGGATGTTAAAAACACAATAATTATTCCACACACTGTTCTTAAAGTGGGCTTCTCATTCTCGATCTTAAAAACACAATGATTCAAATCTTCTGGTTCAATGTTCAAGTCGACTGCCCTATTCTACTCCCCTAGTACTTTTGAGCCAATCAACATTAATTTATACAAATTCATCCCACTACCAAACTTCAAATTTTCCTAATTTTAAATTTCAAGAAATCAAGCGTGTTTACTGTAATTGGTTTTTCCCCCAATTAACAGGATATGATATCGACTATGTTTCTCTTGTTTTGCTACAGGCAAATGCCTCTTTGTAAAAGATAATATCTATTCATAGCATTACCTTCGAAGAAAATAATATACAACCCATTATATATCTAACATTAATTTTGAATTCTTATCTGCTATAAAACCATGTATAATTATTTGTAAAATTTTAAACAATACTTTCTTACTTTCTAAATAATCCCGAATTGTTTTTCTATACAAATGTTTTTGAACTCCTAAGTGGAGCATAGAGCTTCAGTGGAAACGCGCCATGGGGTTCTATTTTGTGCTAAGGCCTTCACCTCATTCCAAGACTTTCGTTGACCTCTTATCTCGTCCATGATGGATCTTCTCCAAGTTTGTACTGGGCGATCTCTTTTTCTTTTTCCTTGGGGATTCCACTCTAGGGCAATCTTTGCATTACTAGAATTATTTTTTTGTATTGGTAGTGTGTTGGATAAATCATGCTGGGCATGATACTAATAGAAAAGGTATTTGTTTAAAATTCTCAAAATAGTCTTTAAATATTTATCTATTCATAAGATACGATTATTTCCATCCTTTTCATTGAGAATGGTTTAAACGGTACTGCTACAATGGACAGGGAAGTCCAACAACTGCTGACGTAGAACAATAGCCACCTTTTTCTTACCTTAATTGATCAAAAACACGACATTCAGACACAGTTGATACATTTACATTAGTTTTAGTACTATTAGTATGTCTTATTATGTGGCCCGCGATGAGCGAGATCTCAAATACCGGATTCGGAACGAAGACGGCGTCGTAAAGAAATGGATGACGCAGTACGGACTGAAAATTGCGACAGAGAAAACCGAAACCATCATAATGAAGGGGAAAAGAAACAGGCAAAGTGTGGAATTAGAATGTGCGGGGGCATGTCTAACACCCAAGAAACACGTAAAGTATCTAGGAGTGACGTTGCACCAAAATGGAAAATGGGGGGAGCACGTGCGGAAGGTGGCCCGGAAGGCTGCGAATAGTGAGGCTGCGTTGGGGAGGGTGATGCCCAATACCCCCAAATCCGAGAGGAGGAGGGTCTTACACGGTGTTGTGCACTCGATCGTCCACTACGCGGCACCAGTCTGGAGCGGGCGGTAGTGATAACGGTCTATAGGTGGCTCACGACATGAGTGGACAGAACAAGTCTGTTGCGAGTGGCATGCGCCTACAGGACTGTGTCTGCGGCAGCCTTGTGAAGCATCACTGAATTCCACAAGGAAACAAAGTTCCTGTATCACTGAATGTGTTCCATTGCATGTTTTGGCGGTGAAAAGAAAAGAGCTCTATGAGAGAAGAGACCCAAATCTTACAATGGCAAAGAGAAGACAGGAAAGAGAAAGGTCAATTGAAAGATGCCAAGAAGAATGGAACAACATAGAAAATGTGGCACAGTGGACGAATATGCTGATCCCGAACATAAGAGATTGGGTGGACTGTAGCCACAGGCGACTGGATTATTTCCTGACGCAGGTGCTCACAGGACACGGGTGTTTTAGGGTCTACCTCTCTAGATTCGGAAAAGCTGACATAGCTGACAAAGAGAGACAGGTGTGAATTTTGTTACAGTGAAAGAAATGATTAAGAGAATGATTGAAAATAAAGCAGGTTGGACTAGTGTAGACAACTATATCCGTGTAGTGATAAAAAAAAAGAAGAGGAAGAAAGACAGCTGGACCAACAGCAAAGGTAAGAGGTAAAGATGCTGGAAGTTGAAGGTAGAAAAGTGGGCCAGACTGTATGAATTAGACTGTGTGAATCAGACTGTGGGGAAAGAGGAAATGCCCGTCTGGGAGTGATGCCGTACTAGGAGCGATGAGGGTCTTCCACGCGCTACGTGGAACGAGACAGGAAGCCTCCTTACTGACAGTCTGTGTGACATTCATGTGGATGAACGAAGGTAGTGCTTTGAAAGTGATGCCGGCCTTACAGCGACCATTCCGCTTCCGGATCGCTGGATGACAGAGGCGTACGAAGAACGAATCCTGCAGTGTTAGCCAGGCGGCGTCCTGGACTGAGATGTCTTTTGAAGATTCCAGAGTCCCCTTTATAAAGACGAAAAAAAACTATATCTTATTATAATTAAACTTTCATATATATTTTCATATCCTTTCGTGTTAAGTTTTTACACAGTATTTAGAAACAGTGTTAAGAAACAGTATTTAAGAACCAAATGCAAGAAAATGTATGCATGATCTTTTAATAATCTTTATTATTGTCTGGCCTATACAGATTAAACACCATTACAGATTCTTCTTCTTGATGTGCCTATCTGTAATGAATATTGATGATCATCATGGCAATCTGTATCTTTTGCACAGCAAAAATTTTGTGAAAAAAAGCTGCACAGATGTTGTGTTATGTTCTGAGGTTCTTTGACCAGGATGTTCTTCTCCTTCCTGAATCTTGCCTTCTAAATATTTACCCTGTAGGATGGCTTATAGAAGGGCATACCTGGATTCATTTCGTATAACGTGTCCGAAGTAATTACTGTAACTTTCGAGATTTGATGGTTTTCAGTGCCTCTCGGTTTTTTTTATTCTTCTGAGTATTCTTTATTTATTCATTCTTCTGGTTTTTAACCTGGTCATTCCACGGGATCTTAAGTATTCTCCGATACAGCCATATCTCAAATGCTTCCAATTTCTTTTGTACATATCTTCGTTCAAGGTGCATGATTCAACACCATAAAACAGAACAGAGAAGACGTGTGACGTGTGAATGCTGCGATGCTATGTCTAACTTACGCGAAGTAAGCCAGTTTCACTCATCATCAGCCTCTCTCAATCCACTGCTGGACATAGACCTCCCCTGTTTGTCTCCAAAGTGTTCTATCTTGTGCTTGCTGTATCCAGTTTTTTGTTGTCTTTCGTAAGTCGTCTTGCCATCGTGTTGGTGGTCTTCCTCTGCTACGTTTATCGGCTCTTGGTCTCCATTCAACCAGTTTGCGAGTGCATCTTCCGTCCTTCATTCTGGCAACGTGTCCAGGCCATTTCCATTTTGAGTTACAGCTTCTTTCAATAACGTCTATGACTTTGGTCTTAGCTCGTAGATCTTCGTTTCTAATCCTGTCTCGCAGAGTGGCCCCTATCATTGATCGCTCAGTGCGTTTTTCTTTGTAAGCGATAATGTTTCTGCACCATAGGTCATCACCTGTAGCACGCATTGGTCGAAAACTTTTTTTTTTCATATTAGTTGGGATGTCACTCTTTAAAACGTTCCTAAGAGCTCCGTATGCTGCCCATCCTTGTATTATTCTTCTGGATACTTCGGTTGTTTGATTGTTCTTACTTATCTTAATTTCGTGACCCAGATATATATATATATATATATATATATATATATATATATATATATATATATATATATATATATATATATATATATTTGTCTACCAGTTCTATTTCTTCATTTTGTATTTCAAGGTGTTTACTTGGTACTAAGTTAGTCATATATTTTGTTTTCGTTATATTCATTTTTAAACCTATTTTATGACAGGCTGTACTAAGTTCTTCCAACATTTTCTTTATTTGTCCCAAATCGTCTGCAATCAGGACTATAACGTCTGCGTAGCTTAGGTGGTGTAGCATCTCTCCGTAAACATTTATTCCTTTGTCACCCCATTCGAGGGTTTTGATCGCTTTTTCTAGAGCCGATATGAAAAGTTCAGGTGACAACGTATCACCTTGTTGGATGCCTCTTTGGATTTTTATTTGGTTGCTGTTAGCGTGTAGTTGTATCGAGCTTGTCGCATTTTTATATATGTATTACATATTAGCCTCGAATATCGGCTATCAATGCCGCTCTCGTTGTTGTATTCTATAGATTTTTCAATGAGTTGTTTTATTGTCTGGAGGTGATCGTTGGTTCCAAAGTTTGCTCTGAATCCAGCTTGTTCTCCACTTTGATATAGGTCTAATTTCTTGTCTAATCTTGTGGTGATTACTCTCGTGAAAAGTTTATAAAGATGGTTTAACAGACTGATTGGTCGGTAATTTTCCAGATCAGTTTTTTCCTGCCGTTTCCAGCCCGTTTCACTGCCATTATTTTATTCTGACTCAGACTCACTTGATAACACTTCATCTTTGCTGCCAGAATTTCCAGATTTGTCTTTCCAAAAACTATCCTTCGAATCGTCACTAAAATCCATGTTCAATAAAAGAATACTTTACACGTCAAGTTGTAAAATTTTTTGTCAAAAAAACAACTAGTCACTTGTTTTAGAAAAGTTGTTAATAATTAAAAAAAAATCGATTTCTATAGCTATTTTTGCAATAATTTTACAACAAATTACCAAAAATAACTTTACACACTCTCATATTAAAGGGTTTTATGCTTTTTAGTAAAAGTGTGTCACTTTTACATTTCGGTCTAATTTACCGGTCTTCATCTTTGGTATTTAAAATCAAATATGGATCTTACATTGTTTATATATTGTTTATAAGTAAAAAATGACGTTTAATATTTTGCATGTTTTGATTATTACATATTTTTATCACCAAATTTATCAAAAGCTATTGCTAGATGCCTGTATTAAAGACTATCACAAAAAAGGCTTTTTATTTGCTAATTTTTCTGGTCTACTTATTAACACACACATCACTGAATGCACATTTTTTTTTAATTTTTCCATGTTAGGTTAAAATTAGCAACATCGTTTATTTGACAGCAGAAAATGCTTTTTAGATATTTTTCTATAGTATGCACTGTATGAAGAAATGAAAGTTTTATTCTCATACTTGTAAAGATGATCTTTACAACAAGGTATCTCACAACCTGTATTTATACCAATGAAACAATTTATTCAATTTTCGTGCTTGACACGAAGGTATTTTAATGTCATTTCGTCACTTTTGTTGACATTTGGCGCGAGCGGCAGGTGCAGGAGAGCGGCAAAATTAAACTTGAACTTTGAATTGAAGATCTCCTGCTGATAAAAGAAACTTAATTATGCCCATCGGCATCTGTTTATAATCACGAATTCTAGTTGCTGGAAGTTTCTCTTCGTTAAAAAAACCAAACGCTTACAGGTTCTGTCTAGTATAACCGTTGTTGGTTAATGGTAGTGAGGTGTTAAAAGCAATATTTAACAGGTTTTTTAGAGGAGGTTTTAGAATGGTTCTTTTAAAATTCATTTATCTTCATCTTTTTGTTTAGTTCGATTATACAAGTCTGGATGAATGTTATTAAAAGCTCCAAATCTGAAGTCGACTCGTTAAATTTTTGACTAATGTCCTCTATAATGTTTGTTATGTTTGGTGTATTAATTAATTTTTGATTAGTGATCACTACTGCTGTCTTTACATATAGAAAATAATAAAAAAAATCTTAGTTTCCTTTTATTTTATTTAGCTGCTAATTTACAATCTGCTCTAAAAAAGCTTCATGCAAATGAAATTACATTATGTACATAACTTCAAAGAAGTGGTTATCCGGTGATAACTCACCTGTAATAAATTTATAATGATTATATTATAAGATCAGTAGGCCATTGTTTATTCAGTCTTCTTCCTTCGGTTGGTAGTTTTGCAAGACGAATAATTTGTTTGTTTTCATGATTTTTAAGTTTCTCAAAATACTGAGAACAGTAGCGGGGAAAATTAATCACAAAACCAAAAGTAACCGGTATAAATATTAACAATCTAAAAGAAAACTCAGATCACTACCAAAGGACAATTGATAAAAGAATACATGACCGAATCGACAGCTCTCAATTAATGGAAATCATCCCTAATAGTGCCAAAGAAATCGGAGGCCCGCAACAACAAAATCAACATAGTAAACTGTCTGTCTGATAAAATTAAAATAATGCTAAAGCAAAGAAGGAAAATGAAAGTAAGCACAACATACAGAGAATACAGTACACAAAACTTTGTAAGACAATAAGGAAAAGTATTAAGGAAGACATGAGAAAATACAATGAAAGACTAGTAGAAAATGCAATCTAAAACTGGAAAAACTGAAAGAATACAAAAAAAGGATTATTCATTGGAAAGAAGCAAATCGTTGCTTAACAAACGAAAACACCAGAATTACAGACAGAAATGAAATAATACAATTCCTAACTAAATTCTACAGCGAACTGTACAAAGCCCCTGACACACTTGAAGAAGTAATCAGTAACCAAAAAGATTTACCAGAAGTCCTTCCGGAAGAAGTAGAATCAACAATTGCAAAAATGAAAAGCGGTAAAGCAGCTGGAATAGATGGTATGATAGTGGAACTACTTAAATACGCCGGGAATAAAACCTGGAAAATCTTAGCAGGCATATTTACGATCTGCCTAAGATTGAGATGCATACCAGACCACTGGAATACAGCAAACATAATTCTCATTCATAAGAAAGGTAGCAAAGAGGATATCAAAAACTACAGATCTATAAATCTACTACCAATCATCAACAACAGATTAACAAACGCATTAGATGCTGCACAGCCGAGACAACAAGCTGGCCTCAGAAGTGGATTCAGTACCATAAATCATGTTCATACACTTCGAGAACTAATGAGTAGAGCTAAAGAATATGACATACCGCTAGCATTAACCTTCATAGATTTCAGGAAGGCTTCGATTCTATATATCCCAAGGCAGTAATAGAAGCTTTGGCCAACCAAGGCATTGACAAAACGTACATAGAACCTTAAGCAAATATATACAGACAAGCAAAAGATAAGGTAAGAATTTATGAAAACACTCCAGAATTTCCCACTACCAGAGGCGTCCGACAAGGAGACGCAATATCACCAAAGCTCTTCACTGCAACTCTAGAAAATATATTCAGCAAAATGAACTGGCAGAACAAAGGAATATCCATTGATGGAGAATACCTCAGCAATCTAAGATTTGCAGGCGACATCGTTCTGATTGCTAATAATCCTGCAGAACTACAAGAACTTATAAGCGACCTTAATGCAGCTAGCAATGAAGTTGGCCTAAAAATGAACTAGACAAAAACAAAAACCATGTACAACGAGCTAGTTGATGTCCAAGATGTAATAATAAACAACACTGCACTTGAGACAGTAGGCGAGTATGTATACCTGAGACAATTAATACATAAATCTGGCTCCTTATTGCAGAAATTAACAGAAGAATGAAACTAGCTTGGACATCTTTTGGTAGAAATGCAGTTATATTCAAATCGAAGATGCCAATCCACCTGAAGAAAAAAGCATTCGGTCAGTGTATACTATCAATCGTGACATATGGCTGCGAAACTTTGACACTAAAGAAAGAGATAATATCGAAACTCAAAGTCACTCAAAGGTTAATGGAGCGATGCATGCTAGGTAAAACAAAGAGAGATCGAAAAAGAATAGAATGGATCAGACAGAAAACCAAGGTTATTGATGTAATCCATAGAATTAAATCTTTAAAATGGCAGTGGGCGGGATATTTAGCGAGAAGAACTGACAATAGGTGGTCCACTAGAATTACACTTTGGTATCCAATAGGCGTCAAGAGACCAAGAAGACGTCCAAATTTCAGATAGGACTATGACGTAAGGAAACAAGCCGGTACGACATGGCACAGAAAAGCGAATTTTACACAATCGTGGGCAGATGAAGAATGAATATGTAAGGGAGGCTACACCATAATCCGTAGAATATTCTGAAAATGATGATGATATATATAGATGTCTCCATGTCGAAGGTAACTATAACACATCTCTTTTATTAAGACAATTTGGCCTTTTTTCAATTTCTAGGGATTCTCGGATAATTTTTGGTTTATAGAAGCGGATGGGGGCTATGGTTCTGTAGTTTTCAAAATCAACTTTGTGACCTGTATGAAGATGGTCTTGACCTAGAGCTGAAATTGGATCGGAATTGTGAACAGAAATGGAATGTTCATAAATCCTATTTTGGATTCTACGATTTGTTTGGCCTACATAGGATCGGGGGCAGTCTGCAAAAGGAATTTCGTAAACTCCGTGTTGTTCATTTGGAATGTTGTCTTTGATTTATCGGACAAGAGATGAAAGTTTTTGTTGAGCGGTAAATATTGTCTTTATTCCTTTTAATTTACGAATTTTTTCCATTTTGTCAGTGACACCTTTAGTGTAAGGAAGAAAAGTTTTTATATGGTGAGGGTCTGAATCTTGATTCAGTCACAGATTGAGTGGGAGATTGATGTCTGTGGATTGTCTATTGATGTTACTTCCGCGTTAACCGTTTTGGATGAGGGCTTGTTTTAAACTAGAGAGTTCAACGGGTCTAGTTACATCATCGTAAAGGAGTATTGATCTGGAGACAAATGTATTGATTAATACCTGAATTAATTTGTGAACTGGATACTATTATGTATACCATTCAGATGGGTTTGAAAAGACACCAAATCATCCATGCCATGGGTCCAAATTACGAATGTATCGTCAACATTTCGTAGCCAACATGTGGGTTTGAGCATTGATGTGGATAGTGCTCGGGTCTCGAAGTCTTCCATAAAGATATTGGCAATTACTGGAGACAGTGAGACATACAATGTTTAATGATAGATAAGTGGTCTTGCTGGATGCTGTAATTAGTTTTCAGGATGTTTAAGAGTTTCCTCTATAGGAATGTTTGTAAAGAGTGCAACAATACCGAAATCTACTAGAATGTCTGACGGTGAAAGAGGGTATTGTTTAAGAAGTTCGATGAACTGAAAAGAATTTTTGCCGAAGGATGAAGCATTTTCGGCGAGAGGTTGTAGAGTTTGGGCCAAGTACTTGGCCAATGGTTGTGTAGGGCATTTTTATGCACTGACAATGGGACGTAGTGGAATATCGGGTTTGTAAATTTTGAGCCCTTAAGAAGACATCAAAGAGGATGTCGAAAGCTCGGCCCAATACTAATCGACGCGGAATATATGTAATTCTTAAAATACTATTGATCATGTACATCAGCAATAGTATCACTTTCGAAACTCTCTTACCGATTTTTCTATCAGATGTCGCTATTGCGTCCATAACGAAGCCATTTTATTGTTGCTTCCTAATAAGACACAGAAGATTATTTTCTCACGTTAAGAACGGCTATGAATAACTGTTCTGATGAGACTTATTAAGTCGAAATACGTATCAACAGATACATAGACGCTTTGAACGTGAAATCAAATCTTTTCTGTCTTTTTCATAGTATCACTTTCCTTGGAAGTCATGATAAAATTATTATTATAAATGTAATCGCTTTGTGACAGACAGTAAGTACACTTTTGATACTTTTACTTCAAAAGTTGGAACATAGCAAGATTACTGGAAATGTCGAGTGGACAAAATTTTCGATCCATTCATTTTGGTTGTTACCATTATAGTGAGGAGTAAACATGGTCGCTATTTGTTCCGCGAAAGCGTTAGCTTTTTCTTGATTAGTCCGTGTCCAGGTTCCGTCATGTTTTTTATGGATGCAGTATAAAGTCGGCTTATAAATTTTTTGGCGTCCTACCAAATTGTACCAAAGTTAGTTAAATATATTTTGGGGACATCGTTGTGAATTTTTTTACTTCGTATCTGATTGTCTGCTGTAAAGATATTTATAAATTGGATTTCTGCTTTTTTATGATTGGAATCTGGCTTTTTTTGTGATGTCGCTTTCTGGGATACGTAGTGAAATTTTGCTTTGCAGTCTTATAACTTGCTGACGTAGATTTATGGTTGTTTCTAGAATTATTGTTCTAATGCTGCTTATCCGTTCAGACGTTGGCGATCAGTATGGCTATGTTAACTTTGTTTGCTCAAGGTGGAACAGCTCAGTAAGAGTTGTGTTATAACAGTTCCGTAAATTTTGCAGTTAACTAAATTTGTTTGTGCAAAATAAACGAAGTTAACTTTTTTCCATCGTAGTCTTGCTGGAATTCGTGACAAACCGTTCTATGCCCGTAAAAAATCACTACCTTCCACTTCCCTAGCTCAGATCATCCGTAAATTCTTTTTTTTTTTGCCAACCAGTTACTATTTTTTTTTTTACTTTTTACCATTTTTATAGTCTTTGCCATGGGCTATAAAGTATAAAATAACCAATAAAATAAAGTTATGGTAAAATGTGTCATATTTTATTAAGAGAGTCTCTCGTTTTTAATAAAAAATACAATTCTTTTACTTAATAGATTAACACTTTATTTGGTAGTAACATACCAGATACACATTATACCATATACGTTTTTCACGTTTGCCTGTAAATTATGGGCATTACCTTCAAGTAACCTTTTCAGATAACCTGAAGAAGCTTATTGAACATACCGGATACCGGTTTGTAACAAAAGTACGCCTCTGACCGAATAAGTACCCACCTGAACAGAGAAAGTAAGTACTGAAGTGCCGGAACGGCATCTATTTGAGGAGAGTCTGATGGGATGGTGATTAAAATTATGGGTCGTCCTTCCTTGTCACGTCCTCCGGGTACGGTCACTTGTTTTCCTTCAAGGCATGATGTATCATGCCTACTTTCCATAGCCTGTAACAAAAATTTAATCGATGTTAATATACAATTTTTTCTTGGTGGATCGAAATGTAAAAAAAAATAATATTGAACATATAGATGAATTTATTTCTCTTTAATTAAGTTTAATATTAATTCACTGGTTTTCTTGACCCAGGATTAGTTTACCGTAAGATATATTTGCTACAAAATATTATTTTATTAATACGACAATTTTCATAGAACTATTTATTTCTTACTATACTGCCCTACTAAGAAAGAACCCCGTATCGCCTTGGATAAAACCCGTATTTTATATTTCTAAATATTTTATGAAAGAAAATAGTTTCCCCGTAAACGCCAAAAATGACTATAAGTATACTGAGTATAAACCTGACATTTAACGCTTCGTAGTAAAAACCTGATATATGCTTAGTAGATACGGGTTTTTAACGTAGGATAAAACGATATGCTAGGTTTTTCTAATGAATAGAGCAACACCGCTAATAGTTTCCACCACCAAGTGGAACTATCGTTAAAGAAAAAGAAGAAAGTTTATGATTATCATGATTTCGTCGAGGCCGTTAAAACGTGTAATTTGAATCGTGTGGTGGTGAAAGAAATGTGAGTTTCCGATTTTCTTATCTGGAAAGACTTATCATCACAGTCAAAATTAAAGAAAACAAAGTCACGTATTTACCTTATCACAAATTGTTAAAGTAATTGTGAAAAGAGAGAGCAAGATTTTACACGTTAAGATTGACGATAGCGAGGAGTTGATAGAGATGGACTTTTTGCAGGCCAAAGTGTTAAAATCTGGGATAAAGGACCCCACACCTGTGACGAAAACTGCTAAGAAGAGAAAAGAACAAATATTAAAAAACTTAGGTCAAACTATACCGGCGAACCGCCATCAATTTTCGGAAGAATTGCCAACTTCAGATTTATAATAATTTTCATTTTGTATTTTTAAATAAACGTTTTTCGTAAATACTTTTCGTTAAAATAAAAGCAGTTTGCCTTTCGAAGCAGTTATATAAATTTTATAATAATTACATAGTTAAAACCAAGCTTAAGACAAATTTGGATAATACGTGGTTTTAGCTAAGTAAACTCGGGTAAGCGGGCTAAGCCCGTATGTCGCATAACTAATGTCCATATTGTAATTTTGCAATTTTTTTTTTGAAAAAAGTTAACTACGGTGCTACACACTCTACCCTAAATGATTTTGTGTTATTCTTGTACCAAAAGCACAAGGAATTAAACAAAAATCTTTAATCGCGTTTTTCTCAAAACTCACTATAGTGGAGATACGGGATTCTTTCTTAATAGGGCAGTACACATGTCTACAGAACTGAGTTTCGTTCGATACTACTAAAAATACATTACAAAATGCCTAACAGAAACCACTAGTAGAGGGGAGGGAGTTTCTAAGAACTATATAATTTTACTTTGGGGTAAGAACGTAAATTACAAAGTAATTCATATTGTCCTTATCAGAACCATCTACAGACGCAGCAGATGCGACAACAATACCCGACGGATTTGCCGGGTACATACTTTCTAAAGGGAAGGATTATAATATACAAATTTTCCCCAGAAATATGTAAAACTAATAAATATTTTAATCTTTTAATAGATTTCTGAAAACTAAAATTTACCCAAAACTTTAAAAATTACAACTATGAATCTAAATAAAATAAAATCGAAACATAATATGAACTAAATTATAATGAAACGGAACACTGGTATTAACTTGACGTGAAGAGTTCGTATTATTATGATCATTATGATAATTTGGTACATTTTTAATTCTGTTAAATATGAGCTTGAGAATTTTTTTTATGATTTTCCAGGGGTTTTGTTTATGTTTTGACTTGGTTCAAGTCTCTTTCACTTTAATGTGATATTATATTGATTTGTATTTGTATTTAATTTTACAGCACTTGTAAAGCTTGTCCCATGGTATTTTCTTATGATATATAGATCGTATTAACAAGATGAAATGTTTTTCGATCAGCAGCTAAATGAAACAATTCCTCGACTGTTCGACTTGTCCATTGTCTAATGTTACGAGGTCAGGACAGTTGCTTTCTTCCGACCCAGCATTTTCCTTTGATTTTGCTCTGAGTGATCAACCAGAGTAAGCGATATTTAGGTCCACTCATTACATAGCCGAAATATTGGATCTTATTTTGATGATATTGATCAATTCTCACTCTTTGTGCATGATCTCTAGCACACGTTTATTAGATATGTGTGCTGTCCACGCGATTCTGAGCATGCGACGGTAACACCACAACTTGGACACTTCTTATTTATTAATAATTTTGATTTTTGTTGTCCAGGTTTAACATCCATAGAGCAAAGCAGAGCAGACGAAGCACTTCAATACTCATAGACGTGTGGTCAATGACTTTACTGCAAATACAGAACGTCAATTAATAAAGCTTTTTCGTGCAATTTCTATTCTGGTCGAAATTTCCTGGTCACTTTCAACCCTGCAGTCAATAAAACTATCCAGATATCTAAAGTGTTTCACTCTTTTCAGGATTTTGTTATCTAATTTTAGTATTGAGTCTTCGATTAATTTTTTCTACCACCATCCATTTTGTTTTTTTTGCGTTGACTGTTAAGCCCTGTTCAGGGCATTCGTTGTTTACAGCGTTTAACAGGGTTTGAAGGTCTTCTAGGCTCTCTGTCATTATGGCGGTGTCATCTGCGTATCTGTTATTAATAATATCACTACCGATTTTAACACCTTCTGACGATTATTTAACGCTATCTCAAAAACTGGTTTAGTGTAGGCATTAAACAACATCGGTGACATAACACATCCTTGTCTGATACCACGCTTAATAGAAACTTTAGCTGAAACCTCTTGATCCACCTTAATACATGCGGTCTGATTACAGTAAAGATTTTTAAGCCATCTAATGTCATACGTGTCCAGACCAACCGAGTCCAAGCATTCAAATAGTAGTGTAAGTGGTACTCTATCAAAGGCTTTTTTGAAATCTATAAAATATTTTTCCTAAACTCAATGCTCTTTCGTAATAATATTCGCATGCAAAAAAGAGCGTCTCGAGTACCCACACCGTTTCGGAAACCAAACTGCTCATCACCAGTTATCCCCTCCCAAAGTTTATATATGCGCCAATGCAATACTTTCATTTTTAACATTTTAATCGTGTGACTCATTAAACTGATAAGTCGATAGTCCCTACACTGCCTGGCATTTCTTTACTTGAAAATAGTTATAAATATTGATTATAACCAGTTGTTTGGTAATTTAGTGCTGCTGTATATCTTGTTAAAAAAGGTGATAATCGCAACCCTATCATTATGTAATAGTTGTAACAATTCTGCAGAAATTTCGTCAGGACCAGAAGCTTTCATATAGATAAATACAGAGAGGAAACTGCTAATTTTAATTAAGTGAGGAAAAACAAAACACTTTTGTCGTTTCATCAGAGGACCTAAATACCTAGTACTGCAACTCATTATTCATGAAAATGTCGAAGAAAGACGATGGATTGAGCGTAAGAAACTCTTTTGGTTACGTAACATACTACATACTTGATTACGTATTGTTAACATAATTAATCACCTCAACAATACGCACACACGAGACCATGGGAGAAAAAGATAGTTCTTTCAATATTCCTTTGCCTAATATATTTTGGACAACTCATTTTATCAGTTGAGCAATATTTTCCTTTACGATATACTGTTTTATCATCATCAATGACGTTATAGCTCGTTATGAGTCTTTTTAGAACAATGCTTCCTGCTTCCCTGTCTCGCACTTCTTAGTCTTCTTTATCCTTTAACTCTGATGGATTTTATCGAAGTTGTACAGGTCTCTAAGTTTCGTTGTTTCTCTGGTCCGTCATCCCACCGATCCTTCTCGACCAAAAATTTTTTTGGCTGTTGGATCGTAGTCTCTTTTTTACTGTCCCATATCACTTAATTGGGAACTGGCACTATAGGAATTAGGGGTGGGCACTATAGAGAAAAAAAGCCACATAATATTCTACATTTGTGATGCTAAAACCATGCCGTAAGCATTGGCTCATAGTAAATAAAAAATCAAACAACTTATAAGAGACTTTCAAACGAGATACCCCAGAATGTGTAGGTGAGATAAGAGAATGAGATCCAGTGGGTAATGGATTATTACCACCTTATTATCACGGATTAGAATGGATTAGAGATATAACTGCTGACCGCACTCTAAGCTTGACCTTGAGCTGTGATGGCGCATAGGTTTAGCGGTTATTTAAATCAGTTCGTTTTAAACCGTTGAACCATTACCCCAATGTGATCCCCATTACCTAGTGGACCCGTTTTAAAATTTATTTCAGATGCTTAGGACATGGAAAAGAAAACCCGATAAGGGCTTGTAGACACTCGAAGACCTCCAAAGTGGTGCTAGGTTGTAGCTAATGGAATGATTATAAGAAAAGTAGTCCTTTAATGTAATATCCCCTACCAAACATTCCAGAGAAGATTAAAGAAGGGAAACTTGCAATGTCCGATACAATTGGGCAAACGTCCTTATTTTACAATCGAACAAGAAAAAGAAATAGGTGCTCATCTAAATAAGCTTTTCTACATGTTCTGTGGAGCAAACATATGATCCAGAAGAAGCACTCCAGAATATATGTGAAACCTTTAACAAGATCAGAGAGGAACATGTAATAGAAAATAAAGAGAAGAGGAAAAGCTAGATGAATGACAATATACTGCAACTCATGGAAGAAAGAAAAAAATCAAAGAATAACAAAAGAATGTACAGAAATATTCAGAGACAAATAAGAACCGAAATACAAAAGGCCAAAGAAAATTGGTTAAAAATACAGTGTGAAGTGAACAAAAACACGATACATTTAATATGCATAAAAACGTAAAACAAAGCAGCTGGTCTTCAAAAATCTAACACAGCTAGCAAATTGCAAGATCAACAGGGGAACATCATCACAGATTAAAATCAAGAAATACGCATATGGACCAAATACATTCAAGAACTATTTGATAATAATAGGTCCGAACAACATCCGTCCTACATATATATTGACCACTTACCAATCACATCACATGAAGTGGAAATATCACAAACAAAAGATGGCAAAGCTCCTGGACCTGACAATGCATATGCTGAACTCATAAAGCCATTTAACACCGATCGTACTCAACGGCTAACAAAAATATTCAATGGCATATATTTATGACAACGGAGTAATACCAAGTCAACGTTTATTGCTCTACCAAAGGAAACAAAATTCGTATCCTTCAATGATTTCCGGACCATCAACTTAATGAGCCACATTTTACAGTTATTTCTAAAAATCAAACATCAAAGGATATAGACTATGCGAAGAAAAAATCAGCCGTACAGAGTTTAGTTTTCGGTACGAGAGAGGCTTTCTTTAGTATATAAGTGCTATTTCACCGATGTAGAGATGTGAATTGCGATATTTATGCATGCTTCATTGATTACCATAAAGTGTTCGATACAGTAAAACACGACAGGCTGATGGAGATATTAACAAATAGTGCAATTAATACCTGTGATCTAAAAATTATTAGCGATCTTTACTGGAATCAAACATCGTCTATCCGTACAGAGGCAGGAGTATCCGATGATGTCAAAATCAAACGTGGGGTCCGACAGAAATGTATACTATCACCCTTGCTGTTTAACATATACTCTGAGGAAATCTTTCAAGAAGCAGAATTAACAGAGACTGTATCAATAACATCAGATACGCGGATGACACGGTGGTATTCGCTGATAGTTATGAAGCCCTTCAGAAGTTAATGAATAGAATCACAGAAGTGAGTCAGAGATATGGACTTTCACTGAACATTAAGAAAACAAAATGTATGATGATCTTTAAGGAGGAACAGCAAATTGAAAGAATCAAAGAAGATTAATATCTACTGGATTTGAGTTTAATTGCATCACGATAACTCTGTCCGAAATGTAACTTACAGATTTAATATAGGAAGAGATTTCTTTATGTACAATGAATGCGACACCATTCCGGTGGTTAGTGCCTTCTTCTCCGGAATAGAATACATCGTGGTCGTCTATGTTACATTTACCAGTCCCTGGCCACCGCATTTCGCTTATCCCAAGAACTGGTATATTGAGCCTTATCATCTCACGTATGGTGTTTTGTATCTTACCAGGCTCGTAGAGACTTAACGTAACTTTAATAAATCGAGTATTGGATTAATAAATAAATATATTATTTAAAAAAATAATAAATATGATTTTTTCAGTATTTAATTAAATATAAAAATGATTATTGTTGAATTCTGCACTTGATCTTAATTTATCGTATATACAGCTGTTAAAAATATCATTAAAGTTCATTTGAAATATTTCATTTAATATTGTATGTTTGTTAAAAATAAAATAAATATTATATAAAAAATATATATTTTATAATTAATATCTATAAATATAGTTTATTAAATAATAAATAATAAAAATTTAATGATATTAATAGTATTTTAAGTGAATAATTAACTATATAACTTATTATTTATTGAATCCTACTGGCTGACTTCGCGTTACCGTATACACAGGTAAGCGGTCCCCCACTCTTTGCGCTCTATCTTAAGAAGGGTTGAAGGTAAATAAAAGCACTTGAGACAAAAATTGAAGAGAATTTTCCATTCTACAATTTTTCTTACCACCTTAAATGTCATAAAGTGTAAGAGAAACGAGATATTTGCAGAAAACTCATTTTCGTGACCTTTGACCTTAAATATCTTAAGTCGCGGATACGTGATTATATGGGACTTTTGAGGTCAGTTTTATACCATCAAAATAAAGACGTATGCAAATTTTCAGCTTATTATCTTTCATTCCGAGGTTGCATCCTTATTTTACCGGACTATAATTTCTTTTCCTTTATCACAGAGATTTCGCTGGATAACCGCCTGGGAAGCGCTGTGTGCTTGTCTTCTCCTGCCGGATCTTGGTGTCCGATGACCGTGATTAGTATACCTTTTCTTATCATATGATAGTGCCATTATGTTTCAACTAGGGAATAATAATGGGGTGGTTTCCCGTTGCCTTCCCCATCGCAGTATCACAATCATTTAAACTGCTCCAGTCATGCTTGTGATGGCCCAGTTACAAGCCGATCCAGGATTATTTCCCCTACGCCTTAAGCTGGTACTGATGATCCCTGCTGCCCTTCATCACATGTAGTGATTCTATATAATCCCTAAAATCAAGGGATTGCCACTTCCTCCTTCCACACCGTACCGAAGAAATTCTTCTCTGCCGTGGCTGCCGTTGTGGACTTTATCCGTGACCCTGGACAAAGGACACTAAGCAGGTACTAGTTTCCCGGTTCAGGAAACACATGGAATCTGCGGAGGGCAGGGATTGATTCATTTTCCCTGATAGGACTATCCACATGAGTTCCTACTCGTCTGGATAGATAGTACCCTACCCGGTCAATCAATAGAAAGCGTAAAATCATACACCTACCCTGTTACGAACGTCAATGAAAATTGGGACCATTCCCTAGAAATCAAATGTAGCATAGAGAAAGCAAGATCTGCATTTCACAAAATGACTAAGCTACTCAAATGCCATGATTTGTCAGTACCCATAAAAATCAGGTTAATACGATGTTATATCTTTCCTATAATGTTGTACGGAGTTGAGTCGTGGACTCTCACAAACTCTACCTGCAAGAAAATTGAGGCTTTCGAAATGTGGCTTTATCGTCGAAACCTAAAGATATCCTACACGGACCACGTTACTGCAAAAAGGAAAAGAGTTATTCGTGAAATCGAATACCTCGGTCACATCATGAGGAACAGCGAAAAATTAATTAATTCTACAAATAAAAGTAGAAAGAAAACGAGGATCAGGAAGGCGAAGGATTTACTTACTGAAAAATCTACGTACGTGGTTCAACACAAGAACCACAAATCTTTTCAGGGCAGCAGTTTGGAAAATACAGATTGCCGCCATGATAGTCGCCAACATCCGAAACGGATAGACACTACAAGAAGAGGAAGAAGACATGTTCGATGTTTTATCAAGGTGGCTTGGATTGGTAACTTGGAAAAGGATGGTATCATTTTTTAAAAAAAATTTTATAAATTCTACTATAATTAGTTTTGTTTACTAAATATCACATACTACAAAAATATGCAAAGAAACCTTCCTAGATCACTATTTTTTGTTTAAGGCTAATAGTATGGTTTTCAAAAATTATTTCCTTAGGGAGCTCCCCATCCCCCTATCCTGAGACTAAAAGGAACATTTTTATTATGGCTTCTTAAATGTACATGCCCCTACGGAAGACAAGGAAGACGATGTCAAGAATGACAATGCACATCCTGGTTGAAAAATTTCTATTTTTATTTAAACTAACATCTAACCAGCTAAGTCTCTAACTAACATCTCTCAATCAATACTATTAAAACTAATTTTAATAACATATGTTAATATTTTCTCTTAAATAATTGACGAAAACAAAAAGTGTATCATACTATATACTCTTAAAATGAATTTACATGGTTACACAAATTATTACAATTTACTAGACAGCAATTTATTTAAGATAAAGTAGATGGTGTAGACATTTTAACATAAATCTTAAACACGAACGGAACAATGGAACCAAATTGTATGTAATTTGTTTGGGTTTGGAATAACAATTAACAATCACAGAACGTGCCGTTCGTAATACATAAATGAGTGGGTGTTTAAAAAGTATTGTTGACTTTACGGAATACATTTTCAGCGACTTTTATTAAAGCACACCTATTCTTTAATTAAAAAATAATTCTGCCGCCTACGCTTGCAATAAAATGTTTTATTAAATTATTACAAATCATTTTTTTTTTCTAGAAATATTTATTTGTAATCTCAATTGTTTTAACTATCTTTGGGAATGGACCTTAAACTTTAAAATTATTTGCATTATTTAACGTTTCAACTTACACATAATAAGTTGTTTTTAATAGACAATTTTTACATTGACCAAATTAACTTTTGGAATCAAAATGTAAATGAAGAAGACAGATATAGACTCCTACTGGACCAGAATAAAGGTAGACATTGAAGCAGCAGCGAAAGATAAAATAGGAACAGGATGTGCCCGTAAAAATCATTGGTTTGACAATGAATTCAAGAATGCAACAAAATAAAAAAAAAAGAATCCTACAGAAAGATGCTTACCCGAGGAAACAAGAACAACTGTAGAGAGCTGCCAGATGAAGAGAATAAAAGAGGATATACAAAAGAAACAAACGAAACCACTTAAATATAGAACTTAAATATATATAGAAAACCTCAAAAGAGAGAAAGAATTCAGAACATTCTATAAGAAAGTTAACATTAACAGAAAAGAATTCAAGTTGACTACAATACAATGCAGAATTCAGAACGGCGACCTATTAAGAACAAGTACATATTAAGATAGGACGTCTGAGGTGGATAAGGCATGTAATGCAGATGGAACAAAATGACCCAGCTAGAAAAACGTTCCTTTAGAAACCCATTGGTCATGGAAGAAGAGGTAGACCCAGAACAAAGTTCCTTGATAACATCGATGAAGACATGAGAAATATGGGAATACGTGTTTGGTGGAAGAAGGAGATGGATATGAAATTAACTTTTGTGTTAATTCTTTTGATAACGACTACGTTATTCCGAATGATCATCTAATAACTAAGGCACCTGCACAACATTTACATGACAAAACGAAACTGAAACACTCCCTTCCATGTTCAAACAATAACACACCTAATTTATTACATTCGAATCTTATCATTCTTCCTTTTAGAGAACAAGAATTAAATATCGCCACGTGATCTACCAAAAATTCGGCAGTAGGTCTAAACTACTCAAACTTTACAATAAGATATGACGTAGTCAAGAACTCCACACTCTCTGGCTACCACTAATTGTTATAGCAATTAGAAAATTCAAAAAATTTACTGTGCTTAATGTTTACTTGTAGGATCCGGATTGAGGTTCCCTGTTGTAGACAGAGTCCCTCCCTCTGCTAGTTATCTTCATACATTTATTTGTTGACTCAAAAGACTTCTCTTCTAGGCCTCATTTTCTTTTGTCTTCATGCCCGTGCCCATTGTATTCCCACGAATTGGGACGAAATGCTGTTAATCATAGCAGCACGCCCATACCGTGCCAAGGTCATAATCGCCCACAGTTCTTCATCTTTCTAAGATATTACTTGGGCAAAATTGGTCCACCTGTACCATGCATTCCCTGAGCATAATGATGCGTAATATGAGACGTCAAATGTGTTGCAGCTGTCTGGGGATTTGCGGATTGTACGTGGTGTACACGCTATAGACGCATGTTGAGGATTTCTTGGATAGACAGAGTTACCAACGAAGAAGTACTACATAGAATGGGTAAAGAGCGCGAACTAGTCATAACCATAAAACGTCACAAACTAGAATACCTGGGCCATATAATGCGCAATGAACAACGATACAACCTACTTCGGACCATACTTCAAGGTAAAGTGCATGGGAAAAGAGGTCCAGGACGAAGAAGAATATCCTGGCTGCATAACCTGCGAAAATGGTTTAACTTAACCACTACCGGACTTTTCAGGGCAGCAGTCAACAAAGTCAGAATAGCCATGTTAGTGTCCAACATCCGTAACGGATAGGCACCATAAGAAGAAGACGTGGTGTACGTGTGCATATGTGTGTATTTTCTGTTTGTGCGTGTATATATGTGTGAGTCTGTGGCACGTTTAATTAATAAATCTACATTTAATGGCATAGCTGATAAGTCATGTTTTCAATTAATTAGCGGGTGTTTACAAATAAGTATTTCAAAATTATTCATAGTATAAGTGGTTCCTACCTGATTCATAAATAGATTAGCTAAGAAGGGGGTTCAATATTTTTGTCCATAGCTATTCTCCGTTCACAAATTGTTGATAGCACGAAATGTGCCTCAAAATCATCAAACGGTCATTTATAGGCGTTCCTAAGGTGTTTATTCATTAAATAATAATATGATGTTTTAATACTGTTATATATAATATTAATAATATTTTAATACTAATATATTTAGCAAAAAAAAATTAAAACTTTCACGGCTAATGTTGGTTATTATATTATATTAATAAAAATAAGAATTTAACCATAAACAATTTTGTAAATAAGAATACCTTATCTCTTTGGATATTTCAATACTAATCTTCGCGTTTAATCACTAATTTACTAGAAAACCTGGAATTCATATCCGAAGGTACTATTCGTTGCAAGATAATTAGGATGGAATTCCCCAGATTTTTAATAATATAATGGGTATAAAGATGCCGGCTTTGGCCACGTGCCTCGTCTGTTCAGTTTATATTCGAAACTTAACTTGAAAGGGTGAAGTTATTGCGAACGAAAACAATTTTTTTGTTTAGTACGTTTTTGACATGTAATTTATGGCTCGTCGGTGTTTCCGCGTCTACGGCAGTAATTAGCGTCTCGAATATTTATTTTGCGAATTATATGCAGTGTGTGAGTGATTTTTTATTCCATATACCTACGAACATATACGTACCTTTCGCTCGTGCTCGTTTTGTTGGATTGTTTGTGATGGCTTCATCATCAACATCATCAAGTTTTACACCGGTACTGTTGCGTACAGTCAGTAAGTCTGTCTATTCACCAAGAGAGAAGACTATTGTCCTGAATGTTCACGATGCTCTGGTTTCTCAGAATCCCACAAATACTGTTCGCAACATAGTCGAAAGTTGTGCCAACATGACTGGCGTAGGAGAGTCAACTATATATAGGTTCCTATCAGAAAGAAAAAAACACGGTATAGCTAACCCAAACACAAACGAACACTTAAAGAGAGGGAAAAAGCCTATTGGAATTGATTCATTTGCCAAAAATGGTATTCGAAGGAAAATTCATAGATTTTTTTTCAAAAAAGAAATACCAAACCTAAACAAAATTTTACAAGAAGTTAGAGACGACCCGGATTTGCCTCATATCGGTCGAACTAAATTGTGGCAAGTTTTAAAAGAATTAAATTTCCGGTGGGAGAAATCAGACCGAAAATCACTTTTGATTGACCGGGAGGAGATAATATGTTGGAGAAGAAATTATTTAAGATCCATACAAAAATTCCGGTCTGAAGGAAGGCCAATCTTCTACCAGGATGAAACGTGGGTAAACTCAGGTCATACTCTAAAAAAAATTTGGTCAGATAAAAATATATTAAGCTCCAGGCAAGCCTTTATGGAAGGTTGGTCTACTGGTATCTCCCCACCTTCTGGTAACGGCAGTAGATTAATAATTTCTCACATTGGGAGTGAAAAAGGATTTGTTAAGCATGGTTTGTTGGAATTTCAGTCCAAAAGCACAAAAGACTATCACGAGGAGATGACAACTGATGTTTTCGAAGAGTATTTTGAGCAGATGATTGAACACATACCACCAAATTCAATTATAGTATTATATAATGCACCTTATCATTCACGACTAGTAGAAAGACTTCCACTGACTGCGTGGAAGAAATAGGATATTCTTGACTGGCTGCGGAATAAGTATCTGCCTTACAAGATGGAATGGTAAAAGCAGAACTTTTAAAAATTGCCCGGCAACACAAATCTAAGTTCAAGAAATACGTAGTTGACAAAATGGCGGAAAGGCAAAACATCACAGTCCTTAGACTTCCACCCTACCACTGCGAAATAAATCCAATTGAACTCATTTGGACACAAATGAAAAGTTATGTGGCTAGAAAAAATGCGTCATATAAAATACAAGCTGTACGTGAATTGTTATATGAGTCTTTACAACATATTACAGAACAAAACTGGAAAGATGCAGTAAGACATGTAATAGAAGAAGAACAAAAAATGTGGGATCTTGATAACATAATTGATGCGACCGTAGAGACAACCGCTAATTATTAACCCTCAAGACGACTCGGATTCCGAAGTTGATCCTATTTATTTTGAATTTGAATAGTTTTCTAATCGTAATTATATAAGATAAGTAATAGTAGTGGTAATAGTAAGTAATACTAGTTGTAATCGTGGGGTATTAAAGGGGAAAGGCGCAAAATGTCGCCTGTAAAAAGGTTCAATGTGTTTTAAATGTATACATTTTTTTTTTCAAATCCTGAGAAAACTAAAAAAGCATTTTTGAAAAATTTAAAGGCAGAATGAAATATTTATTAGAATAAATAAAAAGTTTGTTTTGTAAGCAATATTTTCAATTAAAAATTATACTATATTTTCTCTTTTATTTTCACCCCTGTTACATAACATATTAAAATAAACATTGTAGAAGTTTTCAGGGATTTCTGCAATCAGTAATAATGTAATCTTTCATTCTGCGTTTAAATTTTTCGAAAATATTTATTAGTTTTCTCCGGATTCGAAAATAATGGATACATTTAAAACACATTGGAAATTTTGCCAGGCGACATTTGGCGCCTTTCGCCTTAATTAAATAAATGTATCATTTACAAATGGCAAGAAACTTTTTATTTTTAAATAAAATAAATAAGTTTTATTAAAAAATACAATTTACATAAGTACAATTTAAAAAATATATTTATTTAGTTCAAATAAATGTTTCAATCATATACTCTACGACACTGGTCGGTCATCTCTAACCATTCAAAATACCCTCGTAATAGGATTATAAGGTATTGTATTCCTTCAGATACAAGGTGGATTAGTCAAAAACATCTTAAACCGTCAGTTTCAGGTTGGTTTTTACTATTATATCGTATTACCTATCCTCTCTGTATTTCAGTTCTCTAATTAGGGTTAAACTTGTAGTGAGCTATCGACAAATTGTGAACCGATTATAGACCATCAGATTGTTTGTTAGTTAGATGTTCGGTTAAAGTTAGGACTAACATCAAATGAAAGCACAGTCATATTTAGGTAGAGTTTGGCGACATTTAAGTAAGACGTCAGAAGAAAGGAGTTTTAAATCGAATATCGAGGAGTGAAGCTAGCGATATCTTTGATTAGGTTTAAAATAAATTTTTGTGGAATGGAAATGTATGTTAATAAAACTAACAACTGGAAAGATAGAGATACCTTCTTAATGTATGTTTGGTAGACCATATAATCGTGGCATTAATAGATTACTAAAGTAAACAAATTATAATTAAAAAAAATCTTTAAGTTTGTCTAGTAATCCTTTGATAGAATTATTCGGTAGCATAGTGAAACCATTATCATTTATGAAAGTATAAACTTCGTTGAGGTATTGAATTTGTCTAAAATAACTAAGCGGCTACGATTGTCAGTTTTGATTATTTACAATATTGTAATTTTTGATGTGTGATTTGATGACGACTAGTGGATTTGACAGAAGATTTGACAGTTGAAACGACAGCTAACAGTTGCTGATAAGAACAAGAATTGACAGTCGACGCAAAGAAGAGTATTTGATAATTGAAATGACATCTAACGGTTGCTGATAAGAAGGAGAATTGACAGATCGAAAAAAAGAAGACTTGACAGATGCCTCGACGAACAAGAGAAGATTTGACAATTAAAATGACAGCTGACACTTGCTGATACAGAGAAGAATTGACAACGCTGAAAGGAAGATGAATTTGCAGACCGAAAAGAATAATAATTGACAGTTGACATTAGCTACGGAAAAGAAGAAGAATTGACAGATAACAGCCGAAAAACAAAAAGAATTGACATCCTACAAATCCTACGGATCCTTTCTCCTACAAATATATTTAAAGTTTATAGTGCTGGTCTTGAATTGTTTGTTCTTAACTTTTTGACTGGAAGTTCGGTTTCGGTAGACAGTAACCGTACCAAAGGAGATTCATCAGCGGACGAAGATTACAGTTTTGAGTACGTTGCCAAGCAATTCTTTATGCTGAACCAAATAATATAAAGTAAACTTTTCATTGAATCTGGTAGTGGTAGACTGGTTTATTATACTATTTATTAGAACTGCAGGTGGTTCGGTTTACGTCCCCGCATGGTTAATAAGAATGACCACTTTCATTATTTTATGAGTATTTAGCAGATGAATATTCTTAAGTCCGACAAACATTAAAACCTCATTTAAAGATTCCAATATCATGGCACACTTTCTCTGGCCAAAATTATAGTCCTGTCACCATTAATCTTGTTATAACCGCGGTTGAAAATAGTAATAAATATATAAATAAATCGTTATTTGTTAGCAAGCTTTTAAATTCCTAATCGGTGGTAGACAAGGTTATTATCAGTTTCAGATAAATAAACTTTTATTTCTTACCAGTGACATGTATACAACAAAGCCATTAAGCAATCACAATGCATTTGACATGATTTAATGGTAAAAAATTCCTCTCTCTGCGCCGTACCCTACAAACTTGTTCAGGTACGTGTCTAGGCGTTCAAAGTCAATAATTAGTAGTTTTTGCGTCAGTTTAAGTATTTTACTCAGATGTTGGGAAAACGCTAAAGTATAAAGCAACCAACAACGTTTGTGTTTTGTGATTATTGTAAATTTGATTGGTTGCTGTCGTAAAATACCAGCATCTTGGTTATTTTTGTATTCTAATAAGTAGGGTTCGGATAATTATTATGCATTTATAAGATAGAAAACTTATAATTAGTGTTTAATATTCTACGAATAATTTTGTGTTAAAGTTTGTTTAGCAGAAAATGGTCGACTTCAATTAATGCGGTCGTAAATATTATTAAATTTATCTGACTTGCCCCTTGTATCTCAGGTAAACCATTGTTACCTGAAATCGGGTCTTTTATACTATTATCGGTTAACCCAGGATGTTTATAGTCGATACTAATTGAGATCAACCATTTACTGCTCAACAAATTTTACATACTCTAGTATATTCAGTTGTTTGTTATACTTTTATAATAACTGTATTAGTGCCTTTTGGAAATATTGTTCTTCCTCTTTCTTGACTCTACAAGTGAGTCTTGGCTTCGTTTATTATTTTCCTATACTCTTGCCGGTCATGTGTAGCAGTCTCCAATTATTAAACCCGTATCTTACGTTTATCACACGCATTTTGAAAATGGAGAACAGATCCACTGGTCTTAAAGTTAAAAGCCAAGGTTTTGTGTTTCTCGGCAGGAGAATATGTCTGTCCCATGTAAGTAAATCTTGGAACAATCAAAAAGTCACCACTGCATTAAACGCAAAAGGTAGGATAACTACTGGCTCTTTGAAATCGACCCCTCTACCCTACTGTATTGGGCAGCTGGTTTCGTATCATCAGAAGACTGCAGATGCATCTTTCAATATGTGTAATGAGTAATTAGTCTAAGGAATTTGTATATTGTTAACAGCGATGAAATCTTCAATTTTTGAAAAAAATTCATCTACGATTTGTTTGCCTGAGAAATAAATACAGATACAATTTTTGGTGATTCTTGATGAAAAAAAAACGGGTGTTGCAGTCCAGTGGGACTGCCGGTAGAAGTTATACTTCTGTACACGCGTTCGCCGTTACAAATTTATCTGCACAATCATTACATATGTAATGCTATAGGTAAGAGAGAGCAGAAAGGGAAACGGAATTAGATATATAGGTATATGGTGCATCGTTTGCTGTATATAAACAATATTTGACCTGTAATAGGAGTATAGTAAATAAAGGATTGAATCAATATTTTGATGAAAAGTAATGGAAATAAAATACTATTATTACTAATATGCAGCTACGTTGTGCAGCCATGGAGTCTTGGACAAAGAAGTGAGAAATCAAATACAAAAAGTAAATAGACTGACAGGATGAATTAATAACACTATATGGCGAAACAGATACATTAACACTGAGATGAAGTCAAGAATTTGTAAAGTCAGTGTAAAACCAATAATGACATATGCCTCAGACACAAGACTTGACACAGCAACAACACAAAAGTTACTGGAAACGACAGAGATGAGAGTGAGAGTACTGAGAAGAGTTACAGAAAATACGCTGAGAGATCGAAAGAGAAGCGAAGATATTAGAAGAAAATGTACCGTACAGTGTATAAGCGAAAAATTAAAATTGAAGAACCCCATAAGCAGAATGGGAGAGACACGTGTCGTCAAAATAGCACGAGGTAAGTCACCAGAAGTATCGGACGGCCGGGCAACAGACGGATTGACAACCTTCCATAGATGTGTTAATTCGCTAATGAACAAGCAGAATTGCTTATAAAGAATAAGAATAAGAAGAAATTTAATAGGGTTCGACCTTGGACCAAGCTATGTATCAAGTATCAAGTTTTTAGGATTTTTCCTTTATAGTTATAGCACATAAAGGCAGAAAAACAGACGGACAATAACTATTCAGTTCTTAATAATAAATATTAAAAGGGTCAAAAATTTTAGTATGTAGTTTCTTCTCATAAATTGTGGACATATTCAACATATATTCTAGCGAAAATGAATGAATTTATTCAATATGATAACGTGGAAAAAACCGAAATAACCCAAACAACTCTTTTCTGAACCTTAAAACTTGAATTACTAAATTTTTAGTTAACTGATCTAAGCCTCAGTTTTATTAATAGCGTCTTGGCGCCATTTTGTAAGATACTTTTAAATGGGACCATGGAGAAATTAATATATTATTTGAAAGCACTTGTATAAATCATTAGGTCCCTGGATTTTTTAAATTCTTTGTGGCACCGTTTCAAAATCTCCACTAAATTGTGAAAATCTGATTAAATTAACTCTCGGTGAAAGAATAACTCTTTCTTTCCAGATGGATAACGTCACTAGTATCATATATATACCAAAAAATCTTAATTTAAAAATAAAATCGACTTTTTTTGAGATTTATCTCCATGCATATAAACATATACATAAAAGAAATTTAAAATAACAATATTATATTTGCCCCTTTCATCTCTACGCCCATGAGTAACTATATGTACTAAATATTCAATGATAAATAAAATAGTTTAGAAAATTAAATAATGTATAAAATTATCGAAACAATATTAAAAAATATATTATGATTTTTCCATTCTTTGATTTTTAAAACCAAAGTGACAAAAATCGGAACATAATAATTAAAAAAATATTTTCCCTGATTGGGATCGAACTCGCGACTTCTGGTTCTAAATACTGCGCTTCAACTCATTCTACCAGTAACCTTAAGTAATAACGTGGCTAATCAATGTCATTATTTGACAAGAACATTACTAAGATGTCAGTTTTTTGGTTGTATTTTGTGTTTGTGTTTATTTATTTATTGTATTCCAAAAATGGAAAGGTTATTACGAATCATAGAAGTTCCAGGAAGAATATTTATTTGTAAAAGACTTTGACCAAATGTATATATCTACCGAATTAATATAAAATAATAATAATATTAATAAATATTAAATATATTTACAAAAGGAACATTTTTATTCTCGAGAGAGAAATAGAGAGAAAATATATCTTCTGTCTCTCTCTTACCTATATCTTACATGTGTGTGTAATGATTTTGTCGATTCACTCCTGTACAAATTTCCAACGTCGAACGCGCGTATAGAAGTATAACTTGAAAAAGAATATGTTTTGGACTAATTGGAGTGCCTATCGCCAACAAAAGTATTCTTCTAATTTGACATTATTGAGAGAATTGAAAACTATTGCTTGTAGTTTGGATGGATATATTGGTTCTTGTTGTATACTGGCTGCAGCTGAGCTGAGTAGATTGAGATAATTCATCGTTATTCGTATCGTAACATAAAATCATTTTTAATCACCATTTCATCATCATCACGTAGCGCTACAGCCATGGGTGGGTCTTGGCTGACCGTACAACTTTTTTCCAATTTGTTCGGTCTTCCATCAACCTAGGGTCAAATGGAATGTTCATTTTCTGGAGGTCTGCTTGGATGTTATCTCTCCATCGCATTCTGGGACGTCCGAGTGGTCTTTTGCCTGGGGGAATCTTCTCCCATACCAGTTTTACAAGTCTCTCGTTATGCAGTCTGTGCACGTAAGCTGCCCATCTTAGTCGCTGTGATTTAAAATCACCATTTGATTATCCTAAATACGGACCTGTTCCGCTTCAGGTTTTGGTAATTACCTTTGATGATAAAAAAACTGGTGTCAATAAATGGCTGGTATAATTTTTGTACTGTGTTTCTAAGAAACTGCGATCACGGATTACTTTATTAATAATAAAATATGTACTATAACAGATCTCATTTATTTGATGCACAATGAACTAACACTACAACACTGTATGATGGTGCAGTGTAAGAATTTTACGATTGTTAATACTATGTACATTTCACAATTTGTCAGGATCAATCAAAAAAGCGTCTATGCTTATTCGGTATCGGCGCCGGACCCCCGTTTTAAGATCTGTATTTCAGAAAAGTGCAGGTATAATATAAAAATAATTTATTCCAGTGAGAGGTAATTACCACACAACAAAGGACGGTACTATACAACATATAATGGTAAAAGTAGGTATAATAATGTAGGTAATATAATTTTAACTAAATACCTACCTTACATTTGACTTTTTAAAAATGTACCTGTTTTTATAATAACACTTACGCAGTCAAAAGGATCACTTATACCTGCTATAAAACTTGATATTTACAATTGAAGATAACCCACAAACAAATTAGGAATAGTATAATCTTCATTCACAGAAATTTGTCATAAGCTTGCATATACAAGAATATTGCCGTCATTTTGTTTTTACTACTTGTTGAGAATTGAATAGAGAAAGCAGTGAAGCAGGGTGATGGTCGGAGTTTATTATTGTTCGCCATTATAATGGAATGAATTACGTAGAAGAGTATTAAGGACCAACTTGATATTATAACCCCAATAGTAGGATTTAAAATCATCATCAGTGGCGTTACAGCTCTTTATGAGCCAAATCCTTCTTCAGAACAATCCTCCATTCGCCCCTGTCTCTGGCAACTCTTCTCCATGCTCTAATTCCGATAGACTTCAAATCATTTTCTAGGTTGTCTTGGTACCTAAGTCTCGGTCTTCCTCTTCTTCGTTGTCCGATCGGCCCTCTTCGGTCAAAAACTTTTCTGACTATGGCATCTTCCTCTCGTCTGATTACATGACCTATCCATCTGAGGCGTGCCACCTTAATGAATTTTACAACGTCAGGTTCTCCAAATCTTCTATACAACTCAAAATTGTAACACCTGCGCCACCTAGCCTAGCCAGTTATAGCAGCCAAATCTAAAACGATATGGACATGGAAGAGGCCATAATTATTGACCGTTTGTCTCGTCAAAAACGTAAAATAAACAAAAGGTAGTAAATTGTATTGGTAATTTCTTCCAATCCTTGTTTTTCCCTTCTCGAGCAATGTATTCTTCAGAAGATATATCCCAAATCGCCTTTCCTTATCCCAAAACGACTTTCAACTTCACGATTTAATTTTTCGGGGTCAAAATTCATTTTAAAAACGTTAGTGATAGATCTGGCTGACACCACAAGTGTGAGGAGACTGAAAGCAGCTATATTCATTTCTCTTAAGAATCCCCACTCGCTTTGGCTGTGGGCTGCCTACAAGCTGCCGGTGCAATAGGCACGTTCTAGTTACTGCCTAAGCCAGGCATTCTGGGCTGCCTAATGCGTGGGCTTCCGAAAACCGTCGTGGTTTGATTAGCTGTCTAGTGGGTGTTTAGCCTATAATAGTGGAAAGAGCAAAGAGCAATGGAACGAATCATGCTTGGAATATCACTGAGAGACAAGATTAGAAACACCGAGATAAGACGTAGAACGAATATTAGGGATATTGTGGAAGAAATTACAAAAATGAAATGGCGCTGGGCAGGTCACATAGCCCAATATAATGACAACAGGTGGGCATGGAGAATTCTAGAATGAAGACCAAGGACGACAACAAGAAGCATGGGAAGACCTCAAAAAATATGGGTAGATGACATAAGAGCAGTGGCAGGCAAACAGTGGATTAGATTGGCGTAAGATAGAGAAAGATGGAAGCAATTGGGAGAGACCTACATTCAGGAATGAATGGAAACTGGTTGACAAAGAGAGAGAAGAGAGTGAGTGGTAACCTAAGGGCCCCGCGCACTATTCAGCATGGCTGAATGAAAGAGAGTGCGGATTTTGAAGGAAAATAAATATGGCTGCCTTCAGTCTTTGTTTATTTGTCGAGTCAGCCACAGTTATTGCTAACGTTTTTGCAGTCTTTGAGCACTTCAGTCATGTCAATCAGCTCTACGTTTTTAATATTACTTTTGACACCTACTGGCCGTCGATTGGCTGCTGATATATGTCAGCTGCCGCAGCCAGGCTGCCTAGTGCGCGATGTCCTTAGTAACTTTAAGTTATTTAATTAATAAAGAAAATTACATTTTATCTCTCGAATATAGGGAAAACTTTTACCCCATAAAGATAAGATGTCTAAAACAGAGTAAGTCTACTATTTTCTTAACTATAATGGTACCAAGACAAAACAAAATAAATAACTAAAGCAGAATCTGTAAAAAAAGCAACAAACAACAAAAACTAGAAATATTACTTAACGAATACTGTTAAATATTTCAATCTACGAATTTTCATATTATATATCATTAAACTTATCAAAAACAGCTTCACCATTTTATAAATAGAATTAAATCGTCAGGTTATTTACACGCAATTCCTAACGGATTATACTGGCTTCCGACTGGTTCCAATAAAAAAACTGGTATAATAAGTAATACAAAAGTTGTGTGCATATGTAATAAACAGCTGAGTGCGAAGTTGAGAAAATTAGTACCTAACAAAAGATGTGTCCTCCTTTTGACCGACTTTTAAATTATAAAACGGTTATTTCGTGTTTTTTAAATATTTAAGGTTGCTTAGCTTTAACATCAAATGATTCGGATTTTATGTCCGCATATTGTACATGAATCTATATCTTTTTTGCACTGCAATACTCCTCCAATCAACAATATTCACTGGCCGTAATGCCATTTTGCCCCATACACAAAAAAGGAAACGTTCTTGAATGTTCCAACTTTAGAGGGATTTCCCTTCTATAAAATTGTTTCCCTGATACTTAACGAACGACTGGCACGGTATACTGACATTATAATAGGATCCTACCAAAGAGGTTTCTTGAAAAATAAATCTACCATTGACCACATATCATTCATCAGACAAATATTAGAAAAAACGACGGAGTACGACACAGACTGCCATTACATCTTCGTAGACTTTAAGGCAGCGTACGATACTATTGACAGGTCCCAATTATATTCGGCGATGATCGAATTAGGAATACCAAAAGGATTGGTAGAATTAATTAAAATGACAATGATGAAAGTCGAACGTAAAGTGCGCGTACAAGGGGATGTTTCAAAACCATTTAAAACCAACAGAGGACTGCGCCAGGGAGATGCACTATCATGCACGCTGTTCAACCTAGCGTTAGAAAAAGTTATGAGAGATTCGGGAATAAACTTAAAAGGTACGATATATACCCGTAGTATACAAATAATGGCATACGCTGATGATATCGTCATAATTGGAAGAACACAAAATGAAGCAGTGGAGGCTTTCACACGTATCAAAAATGCCGCAGAAAACATCGGACTTCTGATTAACATCCAGAAAACTAAATATATGCCGGCCACATCAAGAATTCAACAAAATAACTTAGAGGTGCAACACGAAACGATAGAAATGGTAGAAGAATTCTGCTACTTAGGATCACTGGTAGACTACAAAAATAACACATCCAACGAGATAAAAAAAAGAATATGCGTGGCTAACCGCTGTTTTTTTGGCCTGGGCCCTCAACTAAGAGCGAGAAGTATGTCAATAGCAACAAAGTGCAAACTTTATAAAACAATAATACGCCCAGTGCTCACATACGGATCGGAAACATGGGCAATGACGACCCGAGATGAAGAGTTACTGCGAGTCTTTGAAAGAAAAGTATTGAGGACCATATATGGCGGAGTAAACGAACAGGGTCTGTGGAGAAGGCGATATAACTTTGAACTCTATAGACTTTTTGGTGATGCAGATATTGTGAAGACCATCAAAATAAACCGCCTAAGGTGGGTGGGCCACGTTATGCGGATGGATGAGAGTGATCCCACTAAAATAACTATGCTAAACAGGCCGGTCGGAAGAAGACGAAGGGGACGACCTAAACTCAGATATCTGGACGATGTACAGGAAGATCTGAGAGAGATTGGAGTGAGGGGCTGGAGAAGACAGACACTCGATAGAGAAGGATGGAAGAATGTTTTGAAGCAGGCCAAGGCTCACGAAGGGCTGTAGCGCCAACTGATGATGATGAATGCCATTTTGACACTTTTTAATTTCTTGTTTTCGGTCTTCTTTCAATAGGTTTTCTACTAGAAAATGTTACAAGTATGTCTTTGTCTTGTTCTTCGTTCTAGGATGTAGGCATTTATTCTCTGGTAATACCTTTATTCTCCTTCTTCTCAACCATTTTGCTTCTAAAATTGAACACAGGTCTCCTTTAACTCAGTTTACATTCCTATCCCTTGATTGATCTTCTCATTCACGTTTTGGTGCTTTTTACAATTACAATTAATTAGTAGGTACATTACAATTACTTACTTAATATTGTTCTGAAGCTATTTCTTGTTTCATTTTAAAGCAATTACTATTTAAATGAGAATAAGCCACAATTAAAGGTTAAAGTAAGTTTATTGACGTTTCAATTTCCACTTCGGAAATCGTTCTCAAAATACAAACATTAGTAAATTAGTCAAAGGATACGGTGGGGGGAAGGAGTGGTGTGGATTTTGACTAGCACTGTTCGTTTTCATTGAGAGTATGCATATTGCATATGCAAGAAAGACATATTTAATGCATATTTTTGGGTAAATTATTGCATATTTATGCGCATATTTTTCACTTTTTTTGAATATTCCTTGAAGAATAAAAATAAATAGTATCTAGTTTTTCTACTAGAAACGTTAGTATATAGAGTATATACCTCCTGTTTGAGGGCGGTTAAATATTTTATATTTAGCCGTTAGCGCGAAGTCTCGAGCAAGGGATGTATGAGTAGGGTATTGACAGGCTAGAACGGTTATAGTACCATTCATTACAATTTTTAACGTTCAGTGTTCATACACCGTATAATTAATTGTAGTAAATAAAGTAAATTCGTTATAGATGCAATAGTGTCGTTTATGACCCGGAAGATCTGTTATTGACGTTAATTTACCGCGAATATGTATATATGTTATTTTTACTGCCCTTTTTTTTATCAAGCGGGAAGTATAATCTTTGAAATTAGTTTTTTATTGTATTGACGTAAAGACAATCTTATTTGTTTATAATTAGCAAATAAATTAATGAAAGTAAACAATCTAATTAGTGGAAAACATCGTGCAAATACATTGGCTAATATTCCTAAAATATTATTAAAATACCAAAAAATTTTTGCATATGATAGACAAAAATCTAAGGAATATCATATGCATATCATTTGAAGACTCCGAGGAATTATTTAATATCATAAAACAATAATGGCCACAGCATGAAGAAGTGAGTAGAGGATGCAATAAAATGTGATAAGAAAGTGATAAGAAATATTAGCACGATTATTACTAAATATAACAGGACTTTGAAAAACCATCCAAAAAATGTTAGTCATCATAAATTTATATATCGGGAAAAGATATTCCATTCTTTGGTTATTATTGTCTAGCGAAAATATTTATCACATCAAATTCAAATAATGGAGACAATCGATACTCTCTATCAACACATTTTCAATTTTAAACTCGTACTAAACTCCTTATGTTTGTATTAATGTTGCAAATACTCAGTGAGTAAATAGAGCCATGAGTAAATAGAGCAAAATAGATACTGTAAAAGGAAGCATAGTTTTTTTTATATAATTTTCATAGAATTGAAAAGTTATTTCTGTAAGAGCGATGTAAAAACAGGTATGATATACAATACTGGTTTTTTCGGAAGTTATTGGGGAAGAAACACAACACATTCATGTTGCAAACATGGCAATGCTTAGTTCGATAAAAGAAATAATAAAAAGTGATAAAATTTAAAATGCATGTCTTAAAGAAATTTCCATTTAGCACGCATCATCACCAAAATATGCTTAAAAAAGGATGGTTAGGGCATTTTTAACGGCCAAGGCCAACGGATCAATATAAGATTCGCAGAGTATAAAGTTTATGTAAGTAAAAGAGAAGAAAAATCAAAAGAGACTTAGTAGAGAAGATAATTAACATTGATATACAATTTGGAGTGACAGCTGAAAGGTTAGTAATATTTATGTTATTTTTAAAAATAAAAAATCGTCGTTACTGAATCAACGCAGGAAAGAAATATTCCAGACGAAAGCCATTAAGAATTATTAGTTACGCCGACGTAGATTTTTATTTTATGACTGCTTTTAACTAAGTAAAAGAAATTAAGGCCGAAGAAGCTTAAAAAAATTTTGATTCTTTTAGATACATCCCAAGATTTACATATAGGAATTCATTTTTAAGTAGTCATTGTGAAAAGGGAACAAAAAACTTAAAAACCTTTCTATGGTGCGGACAAAAGACAGAACTTTATTTGTTGAAACTTTTTAAAATGGTTTATGGTAGGATTATTTCAATTACTATACTAATTAAGAGGAACACATAGATTGTCAACTTTTATTTTGTACACGATATATCTGAGATTGAGATTGATTTAAAAATTGTCGAAAATTGAAATCGTTTACTCTTAATATTAATATTATAAGGCAAAATAAATATTGAAAGTTTCAAATTGGGAAAATCTATTAAAAATCTTAAACCTATAGAAAAATGTCTAAAATTATAAATAATATACAGGGTGGAAGTAAATAAATGCGACAACTTTCAGGGTGTAATACTGCATGAAAAAATAATGACAGTTTGCTATATTATCGCATTTCCGCAAATGCTTCTATAGCGACAAGCTAATTACGAATTAAATTTTTGTATTCAAAAATTAAATAAAACAATCTCATATTAAAATTTATATTTTCGCGAATGATTTATATACATAAGAAATAGAAATGTGTTTTCGAGAAATACCGTCCCTTCGAGAATTAATTACGTTTTACAAAATATATATTAACACTTTTTTCTACGTTTTATTTCATTCTATTATTTTTTATTTTTGTTTCCATGGTAAATAAGTTTATCACACGCTTCCACACAACCACGGAACACTTCGTTTTCCCAGATTCGGGTTGTGTTCTTACAAACTGACAATTTATTTATTGCTCTGATAACGGTTGAGATATGAGAAGAATTTCAAATTAAAAATCATTTTTGAATTCCTCGTTTAATTTGTGACAAAAAATATTTCTTGCCTAGTTTTCGTGAGGCACCGTTTTTATACAAACAAAACATTTATTTTCATTCAAACGCTTATTTTCATTTCTTTAATACATTGTCTAATAGACTACTGTCACCAAGGATCATTCATTTGATTACACAAAATCCACTTTAAGAATACTTACCAGAAAAAATAAGCAATGGCGTCAAGTTATTTGTATATAAAAAATTAACCACATCCAATCGCGAAGGTAAATTATCTTGTTAGTAATCCCATTGTAAATCATGAGGAAAACCCAGGAAAAAACTCATATTACTATCCCTGCATAGTAAATATTTACTTACATTTAATTTCCTCTCAATATTGGCGTCAAATTCCAATTTTTTATAACTATATTAGTTTAAATGATGTATCCTCCATATGTTGTTGGCTTACTAATGTTGATATATTTTTGAAGTATCTTCTTATAATAATGCTAAACAATTTTACCCAAAATCGTGGTAAAGTTTTTCATATTCTCTTTTTTATATAAAGTAACTTGGATAAAATTAGATGTAAATTTTAAGAACCTCAAATGGAGAAGTTTCAAAAAGAATCAATATAAAATCGATAATTAACCACTAAAAATCATACGAACAAGCTGAATTTTCTGAGAATATTAATTTTGAGACCCCAAACAAGATGCAAAAAAGTTTACCACTTTTACCCTGGGGATTCCCCCTAAAACCCCCCTCGCAGGGCGGTCAAAACGCAAAAAAATCGATTTTCCAAGAATCTGTATGTCGTAGAACAAAATGTTTCAAATAAAAAATGTAGCTGAGATAATTTTAAACAAAAATGTTTATTAGCACTTTTTATGAAGAATAAACCGTCCTCTTCAACGTCTACCAAACTCCTATTTTGCTAAGGTTTCTGCAAACCCAAATAATATATCTTTCCAACTTATTAAAAATTTTCAATTAACAGGAGCACACAGTAGAGCTACTACCAATTCATCACTACAGTTTCTATTGCCACTCTTAGAAAATATTGACCTAAATCTTACCACCCCCATTATTCAGCCCAATACTCCACCTTGGCTAAAAATATTAACTGACTTTAACGTAAATTTGTGCAAATATAAGAAAATGGAAACCTCCACGATACTCATGAAACAAATTTTAACCACATAATTAATAGAGGCAAGTTTGATAACATAATATTCACAGATGCATATACATAGTATAGACTACCCAAGATGACCAGTATTTTCACAGCAGAACTCTGCGCTATACTTAAAGCTCTAGAGGTTCCAATGCAGGGTACCAAAAACTTAGCAATCTGCACAGATTCATTATCATCCATAAATTCGATTAGAAAAATCTACACATCAAATCCTTTAGTTAATGAGATCCACGAAAGATGTACAGCACTTGCTAAATCAAACACTTCGGTTTCGATGATATGGAATCCTTCACATGTTGGTATTAAAGGAAACGAGAATGTTGACCACGCAGCAAATGAAGCACGTCGCTCTGACCTTACAGATGAAAAAGTCCAAATGTTTCAAGATATAATAATTGAAATTAAAAAGTTATCTACCTCAGTGTGGCAAAATCAATGGAACAGGTGCACTACCCAACTAAAGTCCATCCAACCAAACATTTTAGGACCTAGAATTGTTACTACGGAAAGAAAATCGAAGACCATCATTAGAAGGCTCAGAATTGGGCACACCCGGCTAACCCACGGATATCTGATGGTTCCTGAAGAACCTCCAAACTGCCAATATTGCAACTCCCGTCTAAGTGTACACCATATACTTGTGGAATGTAACCAGTACGCAGCAGCACGGATCAAACATGGTATCCACGGAAGTTTATGTGACATCTTAAAATCTAAAAACAATAGGTCTAATGTGATAGAGTTCCTTAAAAACTGTAAATTATATCACCTGTTGTAATTGTATCATCTATCTATATTTCAATTTTGTAATCATCCGCAAGTTTTTTTTCTTTTTTTTTTTTTGATATCATCTGTATTGAAATTTATTGTATCAATGTAACTTAATTTATTGTTTTCTGTAATACTGTTCCTCGTGTCAATGGCCACAGCAGCCGAGAGATGTAATTTGAAATAAGAAAAAAAAACCGTCCTCTCAGGAACGTCAATTTTGAGTGTCAGTTACGTGCGCGAAATCAATATTCAATCAAATTTGTAACAGCTCGACGGTAAAAATTTGATATCTTTTGATTCAAATGTCCCATCGACAAAAGTCAATAAAGGTAAAAAATGCAGCTTTCGTATTCAGTTTTTGTATTTTGCCGCGAAAAACTCAGTTTTTATAAACGCGTTGAATAAATAAACGTGGCACGATTTTTGCTATTTTTTACGATTCTCGTGAGATCAATAAAATTGATCACTTTAATTGCCCAGTTGTAGTAAAATTTTCATTTTTTGAGATCCATCTTTAAAACCTATAACATTAAATTTCAATTTTGATTTGTGGCAACAAATATGAGGCATTTGAATAATGAGTAAAAAACGCAGAATTTAATGTTTTACATTTCAAACGATCGTACGTCAAGGGAAATGCCTCCGAGAAAACGATTTTTGGTGGAGTTCATAGTAGAAGTTTGGTTCTTTTGAAAAACGTACTAGTTTAATTGAATTTAAGTTTTAAACGTTTAAGATTTTTTGTTACGTGAAAGTTTAAATCCAGCGTTTTTTAAGCATATTTCAAATGCCTCACATTTGTTGCCAAAACCCAAAACTAAAATTCCATGCTATAACTTTTGAAGGTTAGGCTCTAGTAATTTAAACTTTATAGTGTCCAGTCAATAAAAGGGATATATTGTATTGATCTCGCGACAAGCATAAAAAATTGCAAAAATCGCGCCAAGTTTATTTATTTAACACCTTTATAATATCTAAGTTTACTTGTGACAAAATACAAAAATTGCATACGAAAGATGAACTCTTTACCTTTAAAACGCATTTTGAATTTTATCGATAGGGCGCTTGAATCAAAAGATATCGAATTTTACCGTCGAGCTGTTACAAATTTTATTAAACATTGAACATTTGATTCCGCGCGCGTAACAGACATTCACAATCGACGGTCGCTTCAAGCGTTGTTTGTGATAGAACGGTTCATTCTGCTCAAAAAGTGAATGAACATTTTTGTTTAAAATTATCTTAGCTACATTTTTTATTTAAAACATTTTTTTCTACAGCATACGGATTCTTGGTAAATCGATTTTTTTCCGTTTTTACCCCCCTTCGAAGGGGGTTTTATGGGGAAGCCCGGAGGTAAAAGTGGTAAACTTTTTTGCATCTTTTTTGGGATCCCAAAATGAGTATTTTCGGCAAAATTTAGCTTGTTCGTATGCTTTTTAGAGGTTGAGTGGCATTTTCGTGTCTGACGACTGGAATATTAGTGGAAAATATTTCAAAATTTAGAAAGATAATTTAGAATTCGACACAAACGCAAATGGGAGCCATAGAAAATAACTGGGTCAAATTGGCAAAAGATATCAAAAACAAAAAAAGGAAAAAATTAAAAATGAAAACATAAATTAAACATTAGAACACTTTACTTTTTAAAGTGTTTCAGTATTTTTAGTTAATGCATAATAAATAAAAGCCTAAAACTATTTTTCTTCCCTTTCTAAAAAATCTTCCCCCTAAACTAACTGCTGATGTCAAACAAAAGTACCAACTAAGACAAAAACTATATTATTTCTAAATGTAGGTAATACCATATCTAAGTTAAAAAGTCAAAAAGGGTCACTTGGAAAATATGTGTACAGCGAAATATTTTATGTAGGTAATTTAATAAATATTAATAATAAATGGAATTTAATTTATTAAATCTAAAATTATTGAAATTCCAATTTAGTTGTTTGGTCATTTGCACTCATTTTTGTTTTACTATGTACAACTTGAATAATTCTAAAAACCAGTAAATAAATGCAAAGATGCGATTTGTTTTATAAACAAATACTCATAAATGTTACAATTGTTGATATATTTATTCTAACAACATAAGAAATATATATTTTGGACATACCTTCTCTTTAATTCAAACCTCGCCTAGAAAATAGGCAAATTAATCCTAATCGTTAGCTAAATCACATAATGACCCGGCACCCACAAAAATACCGAAATCGACGCACCTTATTTCACGTTGTACTTTCAGCGGTACCGTGGTGGTACTGCCGCTCTTGAATGCTGGAAAAGTTGTCTTAGTGAAATAGAACCGGCGTTGCCAAGAGTACGAAATGCACTGCTCGCTGGTCGAAGTCGAAGGTAACGAAGGGATGTAGATGTAGGTAACATATTTCTGAATAGGGAGCACACACGAGGATAGTATGTCAGCCACCACATTCTTTTAGTCGGGGTCTAACGGCCCTTTTGTATTGTTTTATATGTGACTTAGACACAGGTAATCGTAAAAAAAGTGAGAACAAATGTATACATTTAACTAGCTAAATATAATATGGATGTGAATAGAGTCAAGCATGGGAAGAAATGGTTTTAAAAACATATTGAAAATAACAATATTAAAAATAATATTAATAAAAATAATAAAACATTGATTACCAAACCCCATGGCAACTGTAATCTATACAGATGCATCCAAAACATCGGAAGGGACCGGATGTGCTTTTTACATTCCATCCAAGTCAATAGAAAAAATGTTCAAACTACCTCTCAATTGCTCAATTTTTAGTGCTGAAGCACTTGCAATTCTTGAAGCCTTGAAATATTTCGACAGTTTAAACAATAATGCAGTTTTAATAATATCTGATTCATTATCAGTCTTATTATCTCTCAAAAATACAAAGTTACCCAATTATAATTCTAATCCTTTTATTTACCAAATTAAGAACATGCTTGTTAAGCCTAAAAATAAAAATTAAACTACGAATTTTATTTGGGTAAAGGCTCATGTTGGTATAAAACATAATGAGCATGTTGATTCCATTGCAAAAGCTGCAATAACCTCGACAGCTGAAATTTTACCAGATGAGAGAATTTGTGTTCCTGATGCTTTTCTCATCTCTAAAAGAAATCAAACAGATCGTTGGAATACCTCCTGGCAAACTTTTTGCGACCACTCAACAACACAATACGTGCATATACAACCACACATTCCTAATTCCAGATGGTTTAAGAATTTCAATACCGCTCGTAAATATACAACAACTTTAATAAGATTGAGATTTGGCCACGCTTGTTATCCTGTTCATCTTGCTCAAATCAAAATATACAATTCAGACTTATGCGAAACTTGTCGAGAACAAGGAGATCTTAACCACATCTTTTTTAAGTGTTCCAAATATCTTCAGCATTCAGGAACTCTTTTAAGTAACTTGCAAACTCTGCAAATATTTCCTCCATATGAAATAAATAACCTGTTGGCTACTAATAATAAAAAAGTTTATGATTGTCTGATTAAATTTATACATAGTGCAAATGTGTGTCTGTAGTCAATCTTAGCTTAACAAAATTTTTATTTCTTTCTTTTCTTTCCGTGACCTATCGCTAGTAATGTCTTAAACAAATGTCCTGATGGGTCCCTGGACGAGAAGTGAGTATCCCTGTTTTTCCTGATATTTGTTTTTTCTTGCTATCATTTTCTCTTTTTGTTTGATTCAGTTATAGGGATTTTATGAGGTTTTTTGACTCGAATAGATACACTTTTTGCACTAGCAATTAATAGTATAGATTATACACTTATGTATGTATACACTGTATAATGTACACTTATGTATGCACTTATGTGTATATGCATACATTTTTTTTCTTTAGTATTAATTATATCAGAATATTGATATTAGTAATTTTTCTTTTATTATATCTCAATACGTAATTGGCTAAATAGCTAAGTGCTAAAGCCACAAAAAAAAAACCCACCAAAAATATGGGTACACGTAAACTCATCACCAATTAGCACAACTACAGTAGAAGATAGTACACACTTATCAACCTAATAAAACCAGGGATTTTAAAGTAAACCCGGAGAGATTTGCAAACTGATCACTGGCCTACTTGCAAACCGTGACAGATAAAGACCATCAAAAGCTTGCAAACCGTTAAGGTTTGCAATTTAAAAGAATAATCCGATGTATTAAATGTAAATGCAATGCATTGGCTGTGTCATATACTTGACATTTTAGTAGTTCTATGACATGACACTTGGACGCTGACAGATGTCATGGGACGTTACTCACTTCATTACTTACGGAGTTACGTTATGTAGGTTACCACACACATGTTTTTAATTATTTATTTATTTATTTATTTCAATGGTAGAACCATTTACAATAAAATACAACAAATAGTAAAAAGTAAAGATCATGTACAATAAACATCAAAACAATAACAAAGAAACAAGTAAACAGTTAAAATTTGTACATTAAAACAGTATATCAAATCACAAAAGTTAAAAAAATATATATAAAAAAAAACATCACATATCTAGATTAGTAATTACATTCTTAAGTTGCCTTTTGAAAGCATTAATGTTTGGGCAGAAAGGATCCAATAGGAGGTCATTGCAAGAGCTGAGCATTCTCGGCAAGGGAAAATGACGAGCATAATCAGTCCTATGAAAAGGAATATAAAAGAGTGCAGTGTGTCGAGTTCTATGTATTGTGTTTAAGTGTACATTGGCTAATAATGAGGGACAATTGATAACGTTGTTTAGAATTTTAAACAAAAATAACATATCAGCTCTCAACCTGCGGTTCTTCAATGTAGCAATGTTAAATTGAGACATTATTATAGAATAATCTAGAAAAAACGCCTTTTTAAAACCCTGTTTAACAGTGTTATTCCTCTATAGTTTGTGTGGTGTCCCCTTTCTTTAAAATAGGAAATATCCACCACGTTTTTTATTATTCGGACATTCTTTCTAAAAATCCATCCAAAGCAGATTCTAGATATCCGAACTTTAAACTCAGCAGACGCAGGGAGTGAACACAAACTAGTACTAGCAAAAATAAGAATGAAAATAACACCAAAAAATTTTCTACAGGAAATCACCGAGGAAAAATTCAATGTAGAATCACTGTGGAACGACTCTACAAGAGAAATGTACCAAAGGAGGCTAGCACAGAAGATACAGCTAAACAAATAGACGACGTCCAAGATATAAACGCGAGCTGGGAGAAAATTAAAAACATTCAAGAAGCATTTAGAAATTCAGTATATCAAAATTGCATCGTCTGCATAACAAGGTATTTTATCATAGTTTAGAGATATATACTAAGTATTTATAATATTGTATATAAATATATAAATTGCACAAGTACGCCATATTAAAATTTAAAAATGAGTAAAGTTCACTATACAAGTATAGAGTATTGTGATTATACAGGGTTGGGCAATCAAAAGAGTCCACTCTTTTGGTAATATTCATTAGATTTTGTGATTTTGTGTATCGCCTGTGCTGAAATAGGTCGATTTTTATTCAAAAGGGGTCATCTTTTAACGATATACTTATCTGTCATTTATCAACGCTCCCCCAACGTCTAAAATTCTCCCGAATTTTAGACGTTGAACTTACTAACAGCTAACCGCAGCTAATCAATTCTGACTCAGTGTTTGAGGTACCTCGGCCTAGCCTGTTTCCTTGTGGATTCCAAACTTTAATTTTCTGGTAAAGCTATTGATTGTATGATTTGCAGTAAAGATTTTAATTTTATTTCCCTAAAGTAGTAAATCAATCTCAATTAGTTTGGAAAATAAATTTGCCAAATATGAAACTCCCAGCAATCAATTTATCACTAAAACTCTCAATCAATTAAAAGGAATGTTCAAAACCAGATTTTCATACTTTACTTTAAATTTAAACATTCAAACAAGTCACTTTTATAAAGAGACATTTTGTCTCCTTGCTTAACGCCTCTTTTAATTAGAGTTCCGGTCGGCAAAGAAGTTTGTGATAGATACTCTCTCGAAACTTTGGGTACCGCTACATTAGGCCAAGAATGACACGGTCTGCGTCTTCGACTTTTTTTGACTCTGGGGCGTTTTTTTCCAATTTACCCAAAAATGTACCCCAAAAAGTAGCCTGAAAAAATTAGCGGATTATTTATAAATTTCATATCAGACGCATTGAATGACCTATATTTATCAGAAAATTTCATTTTCGTATTTTTCTTATAATTTTTAAGCTGTTTAATTAAAAGAATAGGTATATTGTGTGGCAGAACTTGTTTTCCGATTTTCCTTTTTGACGAGTGAAATATTTCGAAAAAGTTAAAGGAAAAACGCCCCATAAACAAAAAAAGTCGCAGAGGAAACCGTATCAGACTCGGCCTAATGAAGCGATACCCAAAGTTTGGAGAGACTATCCTCTACCTTTGTAAGTAAAATTTAATAACTTTATAAATCATTTGTTGTTCACAAGAAATCGTAAACGTAATTATAAGTTACTGTATACTCTTTTTTAGAGTATTTCATTTTCATGTTACTAAGGTTTTGAGTAATTTGTAGCTATGGCAACACTGATTTATTTGAGCCGGACCCGCAGAGTGTGTCAGGGCAGACACGGTGGTTCTGGGTCTGGGTACTTACTTTTATCTAAGAGCACTTCTTACTTGAGAGTTCGACATTTCATACTGAGTGTGTAGTGTGTGGTTCCGTCGTTTTAAAATACATCGCGAAGATGCATACACCTGTTATTTTGAAAATAATTATACAAAATATAGCACATCACTCTTGCAATTTAAGTCCATCGTTTGTTGCCATAAAACAACCTGCTTATGTGGAAGCTGTAGATGTTTTTATACGTTTTTTTTTTTCGATGAATCACCCCCACTTTACAATTTTTGGTCTCTTCAAAAAATTTTAATTTTCAATATTTTTTTTTTCAGTTTTGCTCATCTTGTATATTTTTCTGCCGATATATTTTTCTCAATATTTTTTTATGTCTTTTGTCACATGTTTCATTCATATTATCTTCAATTTGCCCTTGATGTTTAATCTAATGTTATCGTTATCATTCTTACGTAATTTGTTCTTTCTGTTTTTAATATTTGAAAAAAAGTTTACAATACTGTAGGCCCTATTTTTATCTTTCTAATTTTCTTTTTTTATGTTGGTTTGTTTCTTTTTCCTAAATGTTTTTTCTGTCAAAATGACATTTGCTATTTGAATTCTAATTTTCTATTCGATCTACTATTAATTTTTTTCCTACTTAATCCCATATTTGCAGTTTTGTGTGAATTGATTCTAAAATTGTTTCTGTAACATGTCAAGTTAAATAATATTAGACCAGGGCCCTGATTCTAATTGAGATTTCGACTCAAAACATGTCGAAATTAATATGGCGACGTCGAAATGCGACTTTGCGAACCTTGTGGATTTCAGCTGAACTAACCAAACGACGTCACTAAATTTCGATTTATCGAAATTAATTTCAACTTCAAGAAAGTGGTTGAAATTTAATTTCGAGTCGAAATTAATCTGACATGACTGACTGGACTGGGAGAAGTGAACTTAGGTTCAGTTTAGGTAGGCGGTGTTTTGATCCTTGCAAGGAAAACTGAGGCAAAAGTATTAATATGGCTGTGTTTTACGGACATTTGCTAGTTTTGGAGGAATTAGAGAGGATAGATATCCGACGCTCATAACGGAGGATAAGAAGAATGTTACGGGATACTCAAAATTCGTTTTCACTAAGTGATGCTCAATTTAGGCAGCAATTCCGGCTTAATAAACAAGCTGCAAATTATTTAATAAGGGTATTAGAACCATATTTGGAAGAAGATGTTTATGCCTCTAGGATACCTAAAATGTTTAGGGTTAGTATTACTAAGCTGCAGTAAATTTAAAAATATATTAGAATATAACCACTAAGTCAAATCTTAGTGGTTATAACTTAAGGATCTCCCACATCGCCTTTTTTTTCTTGCCATCTTTTCTTTCAATTCAAAATATAATTGAGAATGGCCACTATTTATGATTTAACAACTCAAACAAGAAAAAAAAGACGTTCACGTAACGTAAACAAAACAAACATTCAACAAGCGTAGTGCAGCCAATAAACAACAGGGCCAACCCAAATTTTCAGCAGTGTCAAAATGATAAAGTAAATATCCCCAGTTTTAACTACAATCGAAATGAATCAGAATCGCTAGCGATTGCGACTGTCATGGCGTAGTCGCTTTTAAATTTCGACATCGAAATGAAATAGAATCAGGGCCCATGGTAGATCTGTTTTGAGAGGTTTATTAGAGGTGGCATTCAGATTTTTGCAGAAATAGTTAGGTGATGACTTCAGTAATAATAATTGAATAGGTCGAGATCATTAATAAAAAAATTAAAATATCTAATAATTACTAAAAATATTGTGTGCAACGTGATGACACCCTCTACATCACTCTACAAAGAACAGAAAGTGTCAAAAGAAATGTGTGAAATATGACATTTTTCTTTGTCTTGAACATTGTGTATATTTTTGTTCTAAATGTGCAACAAATTGTTAAGTTCTTGGTTACTCTTTAGAAATTTTGTATTTTTTTATTCTGTATCTTCGACAAAAATTTTGGTAACAAAAATTTTGGTTAATAAACTAAATTTTAGTATTTTTTTAAATCATTGAATTTTTAAAATGATATAAATTTGACAAAGGATGTATAACAATATAACCATGATTTAAAATTGTTGCATGTTGCAAAAAGGTAGCATGTAAAAATAAAACATTTTCTCAATTTTATAAATAAAAACAATGGGATGATAATTACCCCCAACACACAGCTTCTGTCAGAAAATGTCACCGCACAGTCGCCGGGTTAAAATTTTAATATAAAGCCATTGATATAGAAATTAATTGTATAATTAATAAAACTGCTACGCCCATATATTATACAATCTATTTAGTAATGTTACGATAAAAAAATGAATTCAAGGTAAATTATGCAAACAATTAAAAATACAGACTAATTGTTTGTTCCTACACAAAAAGTGGATTGACTATGGGTGATTAAACAATTAAGATTAACTCCTACATACTGTATTATTTAAGCCTATTAATCACTACATACTTCTACAATATCTAATAACAAACTCTATGTTTATTAAAAACACTATTTGCATTATCTTTAATTATTTTAACTTTTGAACTTTTTAATTTAATATCCCTACATGAATAGATTAACCGACACTGTAGATACCAAGGATGCAACTGATAAGCGGATAAATGAATGGTAATGAATGAATAAACGGATAACAGAAATATTTTGATAATAATACCCTTAAATTCGAAATAACGAAATAAATAAATCAGTTTTAATTTTGATATCAACTTTAATTAAATATTTTTTTTTCTATTTAAAACATGTAAACCACATCAACGACGCAGGGTTATTAGTGGGATGATAAACACAATAGTTTTAATACGATTATGTACATTAGATAGTATAAATACAATTTTATATCTCTTAAATAATTTAATACATTTAAATTTTATCTGTCAAGATGGATTTGAGGTCGTCTGAAATTCCATGCATTCTTCTTTGATTTTGGAAATCAAGCAGGAAGTGTTTCACTGTCAATGAAGTGGAGCAGTTATTGCAAATTGGCGGTGGATCTTTATTGTTTAAAAATTTGTGTATGACAGCAGTATGACCAATTCTTAAACGGTTTATAATTACTTGATCTCGTCTACTTGTGGGGTTATTCAAAGAGCTGTTTACCTTTGGGCACATTGGGTTTAATTTGGTTACTGAATTTTCCCAGTAATTTTGCCAAATGCTATTGCAATGATCTTTAATCAGATGTTTCATGTCACTATAAGGATATTTTGTAATTTTTGAAGTATCTTCTAAGTTGATACGGCTTGTAGTTACTAGTTGATCTGCTTTTTCATTTCCCCAGATTCCAGTGTGCGATGTACCCAAATGAAAGCTGTGTCCTTTCCCATGGAATGAACTGTTTCTAATTCATTTTTTATTGCTTGTATAATGGGATTTGTTGTATAAATTTTCTTTAATTTCAATAAAGTATTAAGTGAATCTGTTATGATGACGAACTTCATCGTGTTACTCGTTTTGATAAAAGTGAAGGCTGTTATTATAGCTGTGGTTTCGCCTGTGAGTATACTACAATTTGTAGGTAAGTGTATGCTGTAGGAGTTTTCTTCATCAGAATAGTAAGCAGCAGCATGTCCATTTGGGGTTTTAGAGGCGTCGGTAAAGATGTGTAAGTAGTTGGGGCAACGGGATATGATTTCTGCAAAAAGATGTTTAATGATCGAGAAGTTTGTATATGATTTGGGATATTTTCTTAGTGTTAGATCAATGGTTAGTAGGCGGTTTGTCCATGGAGGAGAGATTGCATTTGTATATAGCAATAGACTAAGTTGATCCATGTTAAAATTTGTGACTTTTATTCTTTCTATTAGAGGAATACAGTTTGTTGTCTTTTTAAAAGAGAGCATGCCAGGGTGGAAAATTTGAGAGAAAAGAGAATGTTGTTTTTGAATTGAAATTTTGGCAATATAGTTTAGTGATAATTGTTGTCGCCTTATGTTTAGAGGTGGCTCTTTAGCTAGAACTTGTAAAATACTAGTGGGACTAGTTCTAAATACACCAAGTACCAATCTTAAAGCTGTAGATTGAATACCGTTAAGATTTTTTAAGGTAGTTTTGCTTGCGGAGTTATAATAAATGCAACCGTAATCTAGTTTACTCCTAATGAGTGATTTATATAAGTTTATTAATATTTTAGTATCTGCAGCCCAAACTTTATTAGACATAATTTTGAGTATATTTAAGCTAGATTAACAGGAATGTTGTAGATTATTGATATGCAAGTTCCAATTTAAGGTTCTGGTAAAAGTTAAACCTAGAAAATTAACTTCTGATTGTTTTAATGCTAAATTATCTAAAGTTAGGTAAGTTGAATACCGAGATCTGTTTTTATTAAAAATTATGTAATGTGTTTGTTCTGTAGAGAAGTTAAACCCAGTTTTTACCGTCCAATTTTCAATCCGAGTTAAAAAATGTTGTAAAATTTTAGTTGCCGATTCTATATTGTTTGGTTTAGTATAAACGACGATGTCGTCTTCATAAAGACTGGCTTTAATTGGTGCTCTAATTTCATGAAGAACCCTATTGATAGCAATTAAGAATAATGTTGGACTTATTATGGAAACTTGAGGGATTCCATTATATAATGTTCTTGTTGAACTTTTAAGGCCATTTATCCCAATTTCTATTGATCGATTATTTAAAAAATTTGTTTACAAATGCTAGTATGTTACCTTGAATCCCGTTATCGCTCAGATTTTTCAAAATGCAGTGTCTCCAAGTTCTCTCAAAAGCTTGGCTTATGTCAAAAAAAATAACAATCAGTTTCTAACACTGCGTTATTTAATTTTCCTGAAGAGGATACATTTCGTGTTGCTATTTTTATAGCAGTTTTTTTTTCATATTTTTCTTGTTACAAGAATTTTGCATGTTGATAACAGAAGAAGCCTTATAATATTATTACATTATAATAATTGTCTACCCCTGGCGGATCTTGGTTTCCATTTTCTGTAATCAGTATCAATAATACTTTCCCGTTGCACTTTTGCCATAATTATTGTTACTAGGGGTATTCTATGAGTCTTTATTCCCCGTTGTTTTCTACATCCTTATGCTGTTGACCTTGATCTATCCGCCTTCGAGATCGTTTTTCCGTTATCAGGACAAAAGAGTGCAGAGACCAATGCAGTTACCCGGGGTGTGGTACGTTGAGCCATGAGAGTATGTTGTTTTATGAGGACCAGTTATCAAGAACCATCTGCGTCTATGACGCTCCATGTGGTGGTTTTGATAAAAGGTGCTACCTCTATAACACAAGCCCATACCCCTATTTCATTAGTATGCAGTATATAGATAGCGTAATGAAGTGCCATTATACATTTTAATTTGTGTGTCTTCTAGACAGATCTAGTCATTGCAGTGCTCTGTTCAATTTTATTTTTTTTACTGTTCTATAATTAGAGTCTACATCCGTTTTTCTACTTTTAGCGTCATTTGTAAGAGTAACTTAATCTAGTTATTTCTGTCCTTTATAGTTCTTCTATTTTATTTTTTGTTATATACATGCACAGCTTCTGCATTCCCTGCTTAATTTGTTCCTACTAATCAAATTTTATCTTGTAATCTTCTACATGCATGGAGTGGGGCCACGCTGTATTTGGTGTCCTCTAATCTTCAATATCTACTATGAAAAAAATTTAGCGAAGCTTTGAACGAAACTGAAAAAGGCATTTTCCTAAACTGGTAACGGGTAAACAACATCAGATATGCAGGTAACACCATAGATTTGCGGACAACCTAGATCACTTACAAGTACTTATGAACAAAATCACGTATTTCAGTCAACAATATGGCCTTAACATAAACGTAAACAAAACAAAGCTCATGATAATTAGCAAGAAAAAGATAGCAGAAGGTCAAGTCTACGTCACCCAAACCCCAGTAGAAAGAGTAACGCAACAACTACCAGAAGAAAATTGGACTAACAAAAAGGAGATAAGAACGTGCATCGGAAAAGCTAGATCCATTTTTAAGCGGGTGATGGTCGTCCTCAAGAGCCACAACCTGTCTCTTTTATGGATGTGGATCGTGTTGAAGATATGTGCAGAAAATTGGAAGCATTTGGTGTCTTTAAATCGGAGAATACTTAAGATCCCGTGGACTGACCAAGTCATAAATGAGGAGGTCCTCGGAAAAATTAAGGAACAGGATACTGACGTTACAATACTTGCGGCACATTATGAGAAATGAATCCAGATATGCCTCCTCCTAGAAGCTAATCTGCAAGGAAAATTGTATGGAAAAAGAGGTCCAGGAAGAACAAGAAAATCCTTGTTAAAGAAACTCAGAAACTCTGCTGCAAGGAAAATAAAGATTGTCTTCAATCTACATTCAACAAGATGATCGCCAACATTCGTCACCAATAGGCACACCAAGAAGAGGAATCTTCAACACATATGAACAATTGAATATTTCTTCTGAGACGTCTGTATATCGATATATCATTTTCTGTAGTAATCTATACAGCGGTTTTAGAGCTTGTATTTTTTCTTCTTCAAAGCGACTGATAGCTTGTTATGCGAAATGAATTAACTTTACAATATATCGCTGCCCCGGTAGAACAATGACGCAACTACAAAAGTAACTTTTTAGGAGAACCAAAAATATAAAATTATTTTACTTAGTACCTCATGCAATGAAGCATAATGAAGTTACTGGATTAGTATTGCAGTTATACTTAGCTACCGTTATATACTGTAACTCTACTACACATTCGAAATGAATTCTTAATTTTTCATCCCTAAATTTAATCCCCAATTGCAATTACTTCATTGTTACCACAAAATAACTGAGGCAACAATGACCTAAGTGCAATTGGGGATCAAATTTAGGGATAAAAAATTAAGAATTTAGAAATTAGTTTTAGAAAGAAAAATTTAGAAATTAATTTTAAAGATAAAATTTCCAGAGATATACTCATTTTGTAAAATTTTTGAAAATACGAGAATAACAATCGTAGGCTGCTGACTCTTCTTCTTTTGCTTCTTTTCATTTCTTTATATAGTTCCTGTGAAGTTCCGCAATAGTTAAACCACCGTCTATGTATTGCCTCAAAGAATCACTTCGAAGATAGTGACTTTTAATTCGTGGAATTGAATTTATATAGCTACGAACAAAATTCAAAATTTTGTCACTAATTTTCTTGTTACTCTCGTGCTTCCATCGTTTATCTTCTGATATAATATTAGTTTTTTCACTTGAAACTGCTTTAATTATATAGCGATAGCTTTCAGTTATTCCAAAAGTATTAATAAGAAACGTATTACGTTTCCCTTGTTGTTCCCCTTGTTGTTTTCCCGTTCTTAATTTCCCTTGCCTGTAATGAAAAATGCACAATTTGTATTACTGGGAGTGGTTTTTTAATGTAGAGATACGTCGGTAGCTTAACTCAAGTAGCTGAATACAAAAAGCCAAAAAATCTCGCTATCTTTGCAAGGACCCCATTTTTTTAGCAGCTACAGGTTTTCCTTTTCTAGAAGTATACCCCTGTCCATAATTCTTTAGTCTTTTCTTCTTTTCTTTTAACCAATTATCCACATTCCTTTTTTTGCGGGGATCTTGGTGTATATTTATGTCTGCTTTTTCTTCTTCTGATGTCGATAATACCTCAGTAGTGGAAGGATGATAGTCGTCACTGGAACCTGAACTTAAATCTGAATCGTCTGAACCATCTAATTCAAAAGAGCCTGATAATACTATTTTCAAGCTTAGTTTGGTTTCGCTTGCCCTTTTAACAATATAGGTATTTTGTGTGGCCTGAACGTCTTTTACTTTATTTTGAGCTCCATTTATGGTTGGTTTCTTTATACAGCTGGTTGTTACACTATTTTGGTTCCCAAAAGAAACCAGTGCTTCAGGTTGGCTTACTGATATTTTATTTTCTACTTGTTTATTTATACTGCTTATCTTTCCACTTACTGCTTCTTTCTTTCCGAAGAAACCAGTCTTTCAGGCGGATCTCCTGTAACTTCGTTTTCTGATTAATTTGTAATGGATTTTTCGTCTTCCTTACTGGTATTTTCATTTTTTTGGTTTTCAGAAGACACCACAGTTTCGTTATCCAGTATTTCTAGAGCACGTTTTATTAGAAGTAGGGTCCGATGACTGAACATAATGTTCCATGGCACTTACTGGTATCTACCCTGCAACAAAAAATATAATCATAGAAAAATAATAATAAAGATTAAATAAATAAAAAATAATATTATCATAAAAATAGTACTTACATAAAATGCACTTACGTCAATGTTGCCTCACAACCAGGAGAAATCGAATACGGCCGGTTTGCGCTCAACCGTTTTGCGCCCTTACCTGAAATCGACCGGTTTGCGCTTTGCAAGCAATTTTCATAATAGAAATATCTAACTATGTACTATAGTTTCCTTAATCGACCGATTTGCGCTCTCTTGCAATATAATTTTAATTTCATTCTACAATAATAGTCTGGTGAACCTGCAATGAACAAACTAACATGTCAAATAAACAGAAACATCTTTTTCCTTTAGATTTGAAAAAAAATGTCAAATCAAAACTAACAAAATTATTAAATTTTTCTAATACTGTCGAACAATAGAGTGTTCTTTAATCTTTAATACCTCTCTTTATAATCCTTTTACCTGGAAGTTAATTGTTTAGATATAATTAAACTACAATTCCCAAAATGAGAGATCGCTGGAACTAACTTTCCTTTCTACCTAATAATGCGAACTGGTCACTACTTAAGTCATTAACAAAGGGTATGGTAACAGAAAAATTACCTGAAAATTCTACGTGATAATGACCATATTGATGGTCAATCATTTCTATTGCGTTCTTTGAGATAGTAGGATCAAGAATTATTGTGAATTAGTGTGAGTTAGTGTGAGTTAGTGTTTTAAAAATGGATGTCCAAATTATTGAAACTTCTAAGGGAAAACCATGTGCATTATATTAAGGGTACAGTTTTCGTATGAAAAAAACAAATAAAGATGGTTCCGTTTTTTGGAGTTGTTTGAAAGAGAAAACTGAAAAATGTCGAGGCCACATAATTATGGATAATAACACAATAATTAAGGAAGCCGAACATCTGTGTAAGCCGAATGTTGCAGCGACAGAAGTGAAGCAGTGTGTCTTCAATGCTCGAAAAAGAGCTAGGAAAGACAATAGTTATTTGTCGATGTCAAAAATATATCAAGATGAATTTCAAAGATTATATAGTCAAGGACTGGATTTCGTGACAGACATTCTAAAATTCTCTTCAGTGAAAAGTGGTTTAAACGATTGTAGAAAACGTGCACGTGGGTTGCTCACAGATCCAGCGGCAGCTTCCGAAATAGTATTTCCAGAAGAAATTATTACAATGAGCGACAAAACGAAATTTTTATTTATCGACAAGACCACTCCCTCGGGATACAGAATCTTGGTGTTTGTCAGCAACAAAGCTAGGGAGATTTTGGTTAAAAGTAAGGACACTGTATTTATGGATGGAACATTCAAAAGCTGCAGTAAGCAATTTAGTCAAATATATACCGTTCATATCGATATTGGTAGTACGTCAGAGGAGACAAATACAATTCCATTGATATTTGCGTTACTTCCTAACAAAACCAAAGAGACATACGATATGTTATTTTCATCAATGAAAGAGAAACTACCAAATTGGAAACCATCTCTTATAAAACTGGATTTTGAACAGTCAGTGATTGGTGCCTTAGAAAATTATTTTCCCTAAGCCAAAATTTCTGGTTGTAATTTTCATTTCAATCAATGTATATGGAAAAATGTTCAAAATACTTGACTTGTTTCTGAATACACTGACAACGAAGAGATACGTTTGCACATAAGAATCTGTGCTGCGTTAGCGTATCTACCCATAGAAGATATCGATGATGGCTGATTATGCATTCAAGAAACCTCTCCTATTTCTGAAAAAATGGAACAGTTTTATGACTACTTTGTCAAACAATGGTTAGAAAATACTCAGATTACCAAGGAAATGTGGAATTGCCATGATCAAAGATATCGCAGTAATAACGTTTTAAAAGGTTGGAATCATCGTCTGAATACATTAATAAGACCACATCCCAATGTATTCCAATTAGTGAAGTGCCTGGTTAAAGAAGCAGAATATTGTGATCACCTTTATGATCGATTTACTTTCAATCTAGAAGGAAAGCGGCGCAAGAAAACATATATTAATCTTGATGAAAGAATATCCAAAACATTACAGAAATATAAAGATACAAGGGACTTAAGGTTGTGTTTAAGGACATTGGCATATATCCAGAAGCTGCAATAAATAGACAATTTTTTATTCCCAAGAATTTTTTGTATTTTACTGTATAAAAAGTTTGAAAAAAAAAATTAACAAATTAAAAAAAAAATGAAAAAATAAAAAAAAACATCTTCTAAACACGCCAATATTTATATTATGTATAAACTATGACAGTACTAAGCCTGAATGAAAGTGTGAAGGGAAGATGGTTTATTTTTATTTTTTTATAGTTTTATGATTTTTTAAAACTAATTTTACTAGCCTAACCGTTACCTGATCGTTATAGTAGAATTAAATTAAACGTCGATTACAAGAGAGCGCAAAACGGTCGATATAAGAAAATAATTAGCTATACATCTCCATTAAGAAAGTGTTAGTGCGCAAACCGGCCGATTTCAGCTAAGGGCGCAAAACGGTCGAGCGCATATCGGCCGACACCGGAGAAATCCAGATAAAAAATGACACAGAATACAGTTACGTCAATGTTTCGAGTATTTGTGAAAAAACCTTAGAGCAACATTAAAATAAAATACAATTGCGTCAATGTTGCACCGTAGGTACAAGCACAGACTCGACTTATCGAAGCACAACTATACATTCTGCATCCTAACCCTCTTATCTATGACATTCTGTCAGTCATTGTTTCTCCGAGATCAGCTGATTTTTCAAATATTCTGCTCCCTGGTGGCTAAAAGCTGAACAACACGTCTGACAGTGATCTGATGAATGGGGTAACCAAGTTTGGACCCAATGACGACATAAACTCATTTTCGGTAAAGTTGCAGTTACGTCAATATTCCACCGGGACAGCGATATATGTCGTGATGTTATAAATAAATTCTGTAAAAGTTTCATATTTCGTTTTAATGTTTTATTTGTAATATATTATTTTTTACTAATACTAATAATTTATTTCTACGATTGTTTTGTATAAATAAACAAATGTTTATTTATATAACACGTTGTTGTTATTTTTATATTTGTTTCTTGATTGTAATAAAATAATCGGATCTATATTTTGAAATTTCAATGTTTTCTACACATTTCTCGGTAACTACTATTTTTGCGAATTAGAATGTACATAAATAATTGTCACGATCTATATTGTCATTTCACGTTAAAATATTGTTTATCTACACACTTTGTAAAAACAAAATTTCTCTTACAAAAATGGTTAATATTTGTCTGCACTTGAACATCTGAAAAAAAAACACTTCAGACTTAGCAGAGAAAGTATTAAATTGATTCGAAATGAGAAATAACAGAATGCAGACTTCTGAGAAAGTGTTTTGTTTATGAACAAGTGGGCGATTAACAACTGACAACATTGTACCTAAAATGTTAAACTCTCGGGCCTTAAACACACCTCCTAAATTAAAATAATGTTCTTCCTATGAAGAAATACAGATGTGTATGTCTTCGGATTGTATATGAAGTTACTGTTTCTTTAATGTATTCATAAAATTTTACAATTGAAGCAGAATACGTGAATTTACAACAAAAATCAAAAGATGGGTGTTAAAAGTTATTCAGCACAGAAATAAAAGGAAACATTATTTGAAACGGGAAAGTAGTTCGAATACAATTTGAAGAAGTATGTTAAAACACTCTAGCTAATGATAAAGCCTTCAAAATCTAATGAATAAAATAAACCAGACTTACCGCATATATATGCGAAGATTGTTTCCATTTACTATTGATATTATTTTTAATTATTGTTAATGCGTCTTGTCTACAGATTTGGTGACCAGCTTGCGTTCCGGTATCAATGGCCTTTTTAGCTAATAGGTCAACATGTTCGTTGTATTTAAGACCTATATGTGCTTTAACCCACAAAAAATGAACAACTCTTCGGTTTTTATAAATGTCATAAACAAGTTTTTTAATTTGAAAAACATATATATATTTGAGTTATTACTAGAAAAATTTAAAGTTTCAATGGCTAACATAACAGACAATGAGTCAGATACTATTGTAACAGATGTATTCTGAGTGTTTTCAAAATATCTAAATGCTTCATATATTGCTACAGCTTCAGCACTAAAGATTGAAAAACTAGGATTTAGTCGACAAAGTTTTTCTGTATTAGTTGATGGAATGTAGAAAGCACACCCAGTACCAACAATAGACTTTGAGGCATCCGTATAAATAACTAAAGAGTCTGACAGACTAGATAAACAGGACCTCAAAACATTCGAGCTAACAAAAGAATTTACATGGTAATTCGGTTGTATCACAGTAATGGGTTGCAAGCACGAATAAAAATATTCGATGTTAAGATTATCCTCTGATTTAAAGTCATAATCAAAATTTGTCAGGCTTCTAAAAGCCTCACAAAGTGAAGGTGAGTTCTTAAGTCTCCAATATCGATTAGTTAAATCTTCTTCGTTAAGTTTTCTGATATTTGAGTAGAGAGTAGTGTTACGATTTTGTATATTAATAACAAACTTTTGACTGAGGTATTCTCTTCTATAGCCCAAGGGATTTTCTACCACATGCAGAGCATTAATAGGCGTTGATTTCATGGCACCCAAACAAATACGCAATGCTGCGATTTGAAACACATCTATTGTTTTCAGAATATGTTTACTTGTTGAACCATATAATATGCATCCATAATCGATAATTGATCTAATATAAGATCGGAAGAAAAGCAAAGAAGTTTCCACATCTGCACCCCACCTTCTTCTTCTTCTTCTTTTGGCATCATAACCCTGGATGGGTCTTTGCCTGTCTGGCTATGTCCTTCCATTCAGATCTCTCTTGTGCCCTTCTTCTCCATTGTCTTATGTTCATTGTTTTCAGGTCGTCTTCCACGTCATCCAACCATCTCGTTCTGGGCCTTCCTTTTTTCGCCTTCCTATGGGCTTCCATTGTAACATTTTCTTTGTTGTTTTTGCATCGTTTTGTCTCTGCACATGTCCCAGCCATGACAGTCTTTGACTTTTCACAAATCTTACAATGTCATAACCTTCATTTAACTCATTAACCTCGTCGTTTCTCCTGATTCTCCATGTGCCATCTTCCTCTTGTACCGGGCCATATACGTTCCTCAGTATTTTTCTCTCGAATGTCCTGAGTTGGGCTTCATCTTTTTTCGTCATTACCCAAGTTTCACATCCATAGGTTACTACGGGTCTAATCAGTGTTCTGTAGATAGTCATTTTGGTTCTTTTGTCTAATAATTTCGATGTCATCAATCTTTTATTAGCATAGTATGTACGATTCCCGCTGGAAATACGTGCATTAATTTCGCTACTTACGGAGTTATTCTGATTGATTTCTGTGCCGAGATATGTAAAGGCATCCACTCGTTCGATAGTATAGTTGTCTATTGTGATATTATTTTCATTGTCAGTTATTCTTTTGACTGTCATATACTTCGTAACCTCCCCCCACCATTTTTTTGTAATTGATTTGAGGAAATTTAGACCCTTCTTACTTCTATCCAACATAAACTCAACGTGAAGTTTCCAAGTTAACTTGCGATCGAGAATCATTCCCAAATATTTAATTGAAGAACTGAAATTAAAATCATACCCATTCAATTTTATCCGATTTAGTTTTGGGATATTGTGTCGAGTGAAAATACTAATACTTGATTTACTTGATGCAATTTCAAACCCATTTTGTTTGAACCAATTTTTGGATCTATCATGTATTTTTTCTAAAGTTTGAATGAAGTTATCGTATTTTTTGGTAGAAGAATACATAAGAAAGTCATCAGCATACTGTATTATTTTAAAGCTGATATTTTTAATGGAAATGTTATGTAAATCTGCAGTATAGATATTAAACAATAGAGGGCTTAAAACTGATCCCTGCGGTAGTCCCTGTTTATTATAACGAGGACCTATAAGTTTATTATTGTTTGTTCTCAGGTAAATTTTTCTGCAAGAATAAAAGTTAAGAATAGTGTTTACCAATTGTGGTGGTATATGAAAATTTTTTATTAATTTTTCCATTAAAATATCGAGACAAACACTATCTAATACTATTGTCGGTAAATAAATATTACTTGAGAAGGAGTTCTGAATGTCCGTTACCAATGTGGCAAGTGCATCTATGGTACCACAGCCTTTTCTATACCCAAACTGCAAATCTGGAAGTATCTTCTTTTTATCTATCCACCATTCCAATCTATGTTTAATCATCCGTTCCAAAGTTTTCAGTACACAAGACATAAGTAAGATAGGTCTATATGAGTGGAAGGAATTAGGATCTTTCCCTTGTTTGAGTACGGGGATAATGATTACATCTTGAAATTGAGCTATTACTAAATTATTTATGATTATATCATTAAATATTTCCAATAGTAAAATTTTGGTACTTTTGGGAAGATATAGTAACATTGGATATTTAATATTATCTAAACCTGGACTAGTACTATTTTGATTTTTTAAGGCAAATTCCAATTCTAAAGTATTAAAAGATTCTAACATAAATGATATTGCTTATTGAAAGAATAGTCAAAAGTTTTGCAATTTTTTACAGACGGTGGAGCAATTTGATCAAAAAATTGTTCTTCTAAGGAATCGTCAAAACATTTTATAGAAGAAATTGGTTTTCTGTTTAATTTTCCAGCTTGATTCCATAAGCTTGCTGATGGTATATTCTTATTCAACTTTGAAGAAAAAGTTACAGGGTGTTAAATTTACAAAATAAAACCGATTTTTTAATATTGCTCCAAAACGGTTTAAAATTTTTTTATGAAAATTTATATATATGTTGGCATGCCATAGCCAATAAAACCGAAGTAATGAAAATTTTTTTCCCGACTTTTCTAAATTTTAGTAGAGTCTCCCAAATCTTCACTCCTTCCCAAAAGCTGGTTATCCTGGGTTGAAATCATTTCTACGAAGAAATAAGCAATTGTCGGTAGGAAAATCTGAAGGTTTATCAGCTGCCAGAGCTTTAGGAATGAACATAACTGATTTTTCTGCTTATTTCAGTTAATTTGAAAAAATCCTGAATAAACATTCCTTAATGAATAAACCTGGTTCAATATACAATATTGACGAGACAGGGTTGCAGCTTAATAACATGCCGGAGCATGCTATAGAAATTAAGGGTTCAAAAAATGTTGCTTCAGTAACATCGGCTGAAAAAGTAGAAACGATTTCAGTAATCGCATGGTGTAACGCTGAGGGGTTCTTTATAAAACCGGTGTGCATTTTTAAAGGTAAAAATCAGCGTATGTTACCAAAGAACTTTTTCTGCGATGGCTTAAAGAACAATTTGTCCCAAAAAAACCGATAGGAATGGTGTTACTACTTTTGGATGGCCACTCTTCCCTTTGCAGTAGTGTCGAAACGTTTTAATACGGTTCCGAAAATTATGTTATTCTGTTTTGCCTTCCAAGCCACACCACTCAGTTTTAAAGCCTCTTGATAGGTAAGGTTTGATAGGGCATTTTTTTAATTTTAATTTATATTTAAGAGAAAACACACAGAGATTTAATTTATATTTAAGGACAGAGAATTCTCTCTCCATAGTCGTGTTCTAGTTCACCTACGAATCGGACGTGCCTATCGACAAAGCGGAACGAAATTAAACTGTTTTCGTTTAAAAATTGTGTTTTTATAAATCTGCAGATTAGGTGTAAAAATAAAATTAGATTGTGAGTTTTAAGAACAATTAAATGGACCAGTTAGTCGGGGGGAAACCCCCAGACGACCCAGTGCCCCCAGATATACGTCAAAAAAATACAAATGATATACAAACAACAACAGCAATGACCATCGATAACGATAACACATCGAAAGAAAGACAGGAGTTTTTGTATGTAAGTACTGATTTAGGCCCGTATCATATTTATGTTGAGAATAATTCGGTCGAATTTAAAGGTAAATTAAATGCTCTTAAAATCGGAGATATTATTCTTTCTAACTTTCCGGAGATAGACAATAAAATTATAAGTATCGATACTATAGGTCGGAATAGGGTTAGGATCAAGTTAAAGGATTATAAATCAGCAAATTTTCTAATAAATAATAAAAACGAAAATATTTTTGTTAAAAATAACTTTGTATTGTATATCCCAAAATTTATTCTTCATAGACAAGGTGTTATTAGAGATATAGAAAAAGATTTTTCAGAGGCGTACATAAAAGATAAAATAAGACAATTTGATCAACATTGCACTTTTGAAGTATCTAATGTCAAAAGAATAAAACGTAAAGTAGAAAAAATTACGGATGAAGGTAAAATAGTAGAATATGTACCCACAAAGTCTTGCATTGTTATTTTCAAATCACAAATCTTACCAAAATATATTTCTATTAATAAAGTTATCAAGGAGGTAGAGCCGTATAACCAGAAAGTATTATTATGTTATAACTGCCTCCGTTTTGGTCATCTGGGAGGTCAGTGTCGAAGTAAACCAAGATGCAGCAAATGTCAGGAGTCCCATACCACACAAGATTGTAAAAATTCAGATTACATACCACGGTGCTTTAACTGTCAAGGAAATCATCTTACTACTAATTTGTCTGCTTGTCCAGAATTTAAAAGACAAAAAATTGTAAAGGAAACCATGAGCTCTTGCAATATTAATTTCTTTGATGCAAATAAACAGGTCCCAAAAAATACGTACGCAAACATAGTCGCTCATAATACTTCTGCCATGGAAAGTGGTCAAATATCCTCGACAAATTATTCCCAACGGCCCCAATCTGGACCTACCCCTTCTAGTACAATACAGTATCATTCCTCTCAACCTCAGTACTCACAGTCCCACAATTTACAACCCAAATCCTATAATAACAATTTTACTAATTATATGTTTTCTTCTCCTACAACTTCAAACCCAAACAAAAGGCACAGACCAACCAGCCCTGATCCCATTGAAATTTCAAGAAAAGAAATACTTACACAACCAAAAACCTCTTTTGTCTCGGGGGGAATTTTTAATAGTCAACATTATTTAAAAAACTCAGCCGGAGTAAAATTACAATCAGAGGAATTAAATGCAACAATAAGTTTAGTTTTAGAAGTAGTTCTCAATATTATAAGTAATATAAAACAAACAAACAATTTCGATGTATCAAAATCTGAAATTGTGGAATTAATTAGTAAACATGTAAACCATACCTTGTCTTCAAATTCGCAGACACAAACGCGAACATAAATTTGCTGCAATGGAACTGTCGTTCAGCAGTAGCTAATAAAGTAAATCTAGAATATCTGCTATATCAAAATAATATTTCCATAGCATTGCTTTCAGAAACGTGGTTTAAATCAAAATACTATTATAATTTTAAAGGTTACAATTGCTTTAGATCAGATCGGGCAGACGGTTATGGTGGAACTGCCATTTTATTAAAATCAAACTTAAGATGCGAAGAAATAAATCTTAAAAATAGATATCCTTTCACTCACAAATGTATTTCAGTTAAAATTCTCCGAGGTAAAAATCCCATCAATATTGTGTCAGTTTACATTGAACCAAAGACCAAGATATCTGAAAGTCAATGGTTGGAATTCTTTAAAGACATACCTAAACCGTTTATAATTGGTGGGGATTTTAATTCCCACAGTATCGCATGGGGCTGCGAAATTGAAGACAGCTATGGTAAAAAACTTTTAGAATGTATTGATCATTGTAATTTGATATGCTTGAATGATGGATCGCCCACATTAGCAACTAGTAAGAGTCCATCCGCTATTGACTTAACCTTTTGTACACAAGATATTTCAAAATTTTTTACTTGGAGAGTCCTACAGGACCCTCATGGATCCAATCATCTTCCGATTATCATTAACATGGAAACAGATCATATAACTTCATTTACAGCTCAAAACTATCACAAGATCTGGAATCTTAACAAGGCCGATTGGAAATTATACACATCTGTACTAGAAGCTGTAAATCCTCCTGGAAACTATCAAACTCTAATAGCAAACATTAATAAAGCAGCCAATTTAGCAATACCAAAGTTTTCATCTAACGGAACACATAAGAGACGAATTTCGAACCAATGGTGGTGTGAAAGTTGCAAAACCGCCGCTGATAACCGAAAAATTGCATATGGAAAATATAAACAAGATCCTACAAGAAATAATTTAGTTGAATTTAAGAGACTTGACGCTGTCGCAAAAAAACTTTTCAAACAAAAGAAAAAACAGAATTGGGTAGAATATTGCGAAAGCCTAAATTCAAAAACACAAATCAGTGAAGTGTGGAAGAAAGTAAACACTTTTAAAAACCGCAAACAGTCCAACAAGATTCCAATAGATCCAGAATCCAGCTGGCTAGATGAATTTCATAAGAAAATATCTCCACAGTGGGTACCTTCACAACATTTTCCAGAATACAGCGAAACAGTGTCAAGAGATAGGTTTGGCTTAGAAGAACCATTTAAAATGTGGGAGTTAGAGCGAGTACTTAATCAACAAAATAGCAGTGCTCCAGGTAAAGACAATATTTCATATTCCATGATATACCATATTCCTCACCACTATAAAATATCATTATTAAATATTTTTAATGACATTTGGAATGATACGTCACAAATTCCAGACAGCTGGAAGGAATATATTCTAATACCTATTAAAAAACCTGGTAAGCCAGAAAATTGCAGTAGATCATATAGACCAATATCCTTAGCCTCTTGCTTCCTAAAGACGTTAGAAAGGTTAATAAAAAATAGAATTGAACATTGGTTAGAGCAAGAACATATTCTCCCAAAATCTCAGTATGGATTTCGAAAATCAAAATCAACCCAAGATGCCATAACTGCCTTAGTCTCATCCATACTAATAAACTTTACTGATAATATGTATACTATGGCTGCTTTTCTTGATGTCTCCTCTGCATTCGATACCGTTAACTTGGACATTATGCATAAAAAGCTATTAGACATCGGCTTCCCCATCACCATAGCTAGTTTTCTGAGGACATTGTACACTAATAGATCAACTTTTTTAAAAATCAACCATTCCATCTCTCCACCACGTCTTACGAATATAGGACTTCCACAGGGTAGCATATTAAGCCCAATACTATTTATTTTATATAATATGGATATAGAAAATTGTATTAATAGCCCAACAAAAATTATTCAATATGCTGATGATGTAGTAGTTTACACAGCCCACAAATCATTGGATATATGTAAAAATAATTTTGATCTCTCAATTAAAGCTGTTCTTAATCACTATGAAAATATTGGTTTAGATATATCAGAATCTAAAACTGAAATTTGTATTTTCTCTAGAAAACATCAAATTCCACAAGGGCATCTGGAAGTAGGTCAAATTCAGTTCCCTATTAAAAATTGTATAAAATATCTCGGTACTTATTTAGACAGAAAACTCCTATGGAAGGATCAAATTCATCATGTCATAAAAAAGTCTGAAAATGCAATGAACATTCTAAGAGCCTTTTGTAGAACTAACTGGGGCGCTGATCCAAATGTAGCACTTTTATTTTACCGTACTATGATTCGTCCCATTTTCGATTACAGTTGTCATTTATATGGAACTGCCGCAAACACACATTTAAATAAATTAGAAATACAAAAAAATAAATGCCTTCGGCTTTGTCTTGGATATTTGAATTCTACACCTGTTAATATAATGGAAGTTGAGGCGATAGAACCACCTCTGAAATTTCGACGGGAGTTTTTAAGTGATAAATTCATTACTAGAGCCATAGGGAAAAATACTAACTATCTACAGGATATTCATATTTTATCAATTTTAGATCTAACTCATAAATATTGGACAAAGAAAAAATGTTCTCTTCTGGTAAATAGTTACCTGAGGATATCTCAATACCGACATACTTTCTATACGTATGAAAATCAAGTTTCACCTATGTATTCCCATATATTAGAAGAGCTTTTTTCAAAACATATTAATACCTTTTTTATGGACAGTAATTTAGATCCAGTCGCTTTTCAATCATTTACACGGCATAAATGGCCAAACTATCAGTTTTACTTTACAGACGGATCTAAAGTACAAAACAAAGTAGGATGTGCATTAATTAATGTTCAAAGCGGATTTAAAAAATTATTGAAATTGCCAGCTGAATCATCGATATACACTGCTGAAATGACAGCGATTCTTCTTGCATTAAGGCATATACATAGTAACGAACCCTACAGCTGCATAATATTTACAGACAGTAAGAGTGTCGTCGACAGACTAACAAACGTACATAGGTCCAAACAACTAAATCATATAGAACTAGAAATTATGACTATTTACAATAAAATTACAAATTTAGGGAAAAGCATTATTATATCATGGATAAAGGGACACGCGGGCATTAAGGGCAATGAAATAGCAGATAGCCTAGCCAAATCTGCCCTAGACATAGGCGAAGAAGCTCCCTTGAACTTACTCCCCTTTTCAGACATTGATATAATTAGTAAACAGCATCAAAAAGAAAAATGGCAAACATATTATCGAAACACGAGAACTGGAAATAATTACAAACAAATGCAGCCTGAAATACCCATAAAAAGATGGTTTCATACTCTATCAAATCGCCATTTCATAAGGGTTATAAACAGATTAAGATCTAATCATGCTCTTACCCCCCTTCATATGTACAAGTTGGGTCTCGCGGAGTCACCTAATTGCAAGTGTGGAAAAGAAGGTAACTTATTACATATTTTTCTGGAATGTTCCCACGAATCAGTAAACATAAACAAATTTTATGATAATCTTATTATATTAAAAATTCCACTTCCCGTCTACCTGAACAATTTGATTTTCTCTAGAGATATCAATATATTAAAAATGATTTACGAACATATCAAAAACTGTAAATATAAATTGTAGCTTAAAACTAACTTATATTTAAGTAAATATTGTATTATAGCAAAAAAAAAAAAAATTAAATATAAAAAAAAAATTAAAAAAAAAAAAAATCATAAAGAAATAAAAAAAAAAAAAAAAAAAAAAAAAAAAAAGATGTAAACCTCCGAGATGTTGAATCGGGTTATGTCTTAGCGCAGGAAAAAAAAAAAAAAATTAAAAAAGAAAAAAAAAAAAAGAATTATTACTAATTACTAATTACTAATTATTAATTGTTAATTGCTAATTATTACTAATTGCACGTTAGATTGTACGGATGATTATATGTTTATTCCTCTAATTGTAAAAAATTCCTCTGATTGTAAAAATTGTTTGTCTTTAAATTTGTCTGGCTAATTGGCTCGGCCAAGGCCATCAAACTGAATAAAAAAAAAAAAAAAAAAAAAATTCTCTCTCCTGATGCCACCCAATATGTAGCTTCGTCGATTTTTAATAATTTTTAAACTATTTGTTCCTGTGTCGTTTTGTGTTAATGTATCATTTAATGTTTATGACATTCTCCATATATTGTTGGATAGCCCAAATTTGACGAAATGCCCCTAAATATGCTCTAGGAGCGAAAGTACTTGGGCAAGATTTAATTAATAAACTGTGCTCGATATCTGCCTTTTATTTGATTAAAATACATATAATTTATTCTTTTATTATCTTTAATAATCAATTTGTTATTGAACTTTCAACGTATCATTTCGACGTTGCACGTGATACCAAATTAACATGAGAAGAACATATATAACTCAAAACAGAAAGACGGTATTAGATTTAATTTCGATGTAGGGCATCTGCAAGCCGCTTATACGTATTTCATCCTCATTAGGTCTCATCAGAGCGACATACGCAGTTGCTCTGAATCGAAACAAAATCTCTCCCCCCATAGGACAATAATTATAAAAATAATTAGGTTAAACCGTCACCAATGTGGCGCTGATATTAAAGTTAACCTAATATTTTATAGGGCATATATCAGGTCGATTCTTGACTATGGTTTCTACAAATACTAGACTTAAAAAATTAGACCGATTCAGTACAAAGCTCTGAGTTTGGTTTTAGGTGTACTTAAATCTACACCTATTGAAAATCTATTAGCCGAATGTATGGAACCTCCCTTACATTTATCAAAAGTTTATACTTAAATGCCAAGGATAATAAACAAACCTACCTATTGAAAAAAATATCCGACATATCTGTGTCTAACTTAGTTGATAAATGGACAACTATTCCAAGCACTAAATAGAGGATTCCTTAATAACAAAGAAATATCAACAAAGACCAAGATGACAATATACAAAACAATATATAGACCTACAGTGACATATGAAGCAGAAAATTGGCTATTAAACAAAAGACATCAGAGCAGAATTCAGGCAGCAAAGATGAAATACCTCAGAAGAACAATCGGAGTAAAAAGAACTGATAGAATCAGAAATGAAGAAATAAGTGAAAGACTCAAAATCAAACCGATACTCGACTCAATCAAGGAGAAAAAATTGGCATGGTTCGGACATCTAACCCGGATGAACAATAATAGACAAGTTAAAAGAGTGTGGGACGCCAAACCAATAGGGAAGAACAAAAGAGGAAGACCCACTAAAGAATGGAACAGTGACATCTCGCAGATACTGCAGAGTAAGGGTAAGACTTGGCAGGAAACAACACAGATGGCATCCAATAGGAAGGAATTGAGAAAGTTCGTCAAGAGCTATTTTAGGACACCTCAGAAGATTGTAAAATATTGTTATTTAGTGAATTGTATTATAAATGGCCCAACACCGAAAGGTACAAATGGGTCTACTGATTAAGTAAAGTAAAGTAGATGCCTTGTTAATGATGCTGTGAAAGTCTATCTTCATAGATTTAATTTAAGTGAAACAGAACGCTGCGATTGTAATGGTAACACTGACGATATCAATCATTGGATATTCGGGTGCAGATATAATGATGCTGCTATTAAGTAACTATTGGAAAATCTGATAAAAGCACAAATACTTCTTTCTCAGAGTTAATCTTCTATTTTATATATCTCTCGTCGTAATATTAGGCTTAACCAAATTTTTTAGGGATATTTAAAAAGGACTAAAAGAAAAATTTAGGATGGAATGTGTAATGTGAATGTATAAATCTAGCTTTGTTATCGAGTTCTATCTATCCTTATGTTATATATTTACCTCCTAGCCGTTGCCTGTGTGTTGTAATAAAGTCGCTATGAACGGTACCTTAGCGTGAAAACTATCCTTATATTATGCAATCCCTTGTTGGTTCTAAATATTCACTTGAAGTTGGTAAGGATCTGAATGTAACAAATGAAAATATGGTTTCTTGTCAATCTTCTGATTCTTGTGATACTGATGTTAACATATATTTTTAATTTACCTCTAGGCGAAGTACTATTTTGTTAACAAATGCTATAGGTCAATACATTATTAAAAAATGCAAGTGGTCAAATACATTATCGTGGCTGAATGGATCAAGTCATCCAAAGCCATTAATTAAATAAAAAAATGTTTCAAGTACAAAGATATTTTACATTGCATCATAAGCATTGTTAATTCCTTTCTACATTATTCACTATTTATTGCTTCTGTCAGCGAATTAAATATTTCTCTATAGTTCTGAGGTCACTTTTTTCCCATTTTTTTAAAAAACAGTTATTCATCTCTTAATAAATCATATGTATATAATTCATAATATGCCCAGAATTTAATCGTTCAACATTTTTTGTTTCCTGTGTGGTGCAATAGCATATAAAACCGTTGATTATCACACTGCAATTTCCTGAATTATCAACAAACAGAATGGATATTTTACGCTTTTGTTATATTTTATTTACAATCGACGTAATACTTTAGTTATCACATATAGGTAATGCAGGTCGTTTAAACAATGTCACCAGACAGGTCAAGGTAGTTTGTACTACTTTCATCTGTAAAAGGTAAAATCGCACGTTTACAGATGTTATACACTGCTGAAATCTACTTAAAATGTGAATACGTATAATGTTTGTGTGTGTGTGAATAAGTCGATTAAGGTGACAACATTTTATTTAAACAAATAATTGAAAAATATAAAGGATAATAATAAGTGGGTTACGAAACATTTTTTTTTCAATTTGTAAAAACATCTTATAGGCATTTTTCGTATTATTATTGCTCTCTTACTCTGAATGTTTTCTTCCTATTTGTACTACTCTATTCTTAGTCATTCGACTTATGTGTTGGTTCCATTCATTTCTGTTTTTGATCCCTATTAGTCCAATTAAGTTAGTTTTTTACTCGACACAACTGTATATACGGGCTTAACAGTTGAAATGTGTAATATGAGATATTACAAAAATACTTTCATCTATAGTAAAAGTCACAGTTAGAATACAGTGCAGGTAAGACAGACAATGTATTTCTTACGGAATAACGGCCGACCATGTTGCCGGTTTGCCCCGAACAGCGCATCAGGACCGGATTTAAGAATCATAGCACTGAAATATACGCGCACACAATAATTGCCTACGGTTGTATTGTAGCATACAGAAAATTCCTTAAATATCTAATATTCAAGTAATAAACATTTTCTAGTACGCCCCTGGGCCGTGTATAAATATTTCGCCGATTCTCTGGTTATATTGCGATTTAAAGAAAAAATCCCAAATTCCAGTTATAACCACGACGTTAAATATGGTTAGATTTATTTGTATGCGTTAGTTTTGAGATTTTAGCTGGGAATGATTCAAGATTATTTTACGATATAGTTTGAAGCATGTTTGACAAGATTTTTGGGCTGTTCCTCGGCGAGAATGGGTTAAAGGGGAAAAGTGTGGCATAGGAAGCCGGTACGAAACATCGATCGAAGGGCGAAAGTCAGGTTTGGAAGATGGGTCATTGAAAGCGGTCGTATTCAGTTGAGTCGGAAAAAACCGGCAAATTTGTTGAAAAAAAGTGATTTTTACTCAGTGTAATGTGTCAATTTTGAACGAGTAATCAGTGTTTTTTATTTGTAAGCCGTTTCTCATCTGAGATATTTGTAAAACGGCGTTTTACAACAATTTTGCTGCTTTTCCAGTGCTAGATTCCATCCTCATTTTATTATCCCTGGTCGTCGTTCCAGACTATAGATGCAGTTTTTTGCGTGGTAGTGAATCTCCAGTTCCAACCTCAGAAATGTAAAGTAAAATGCATTTTAGTGACACCCAGGTAATTCTTTTTGTGTGAACTTTTAAAATAAAAATAGACATTTTTTTAAATAATAATTCATCATCATCAACTAGCCTCTAACGTCCACTGCTGAACATAGGCCTCTCGCATGCTTTTCCACTTAGTCCGATTTTGCGCCATCTAAATCCAATTTGTAGTCACTCTTTTTATGTCATCTGTCCATCTCGTTGGGGGTCGACCTCTATTTCTGTTAGCTTGTATTCGGGGTCTCCGTTTAAAAATTCTTTTTGTCCACCGGTCATCAACTGATCTTGCTACATGACCTGCCCAGTTCCACTTTAGTGTTGTGATCCTTTCAATAACGTCTGCTACTCCTGATCTTTTGCGTATAGTAGCATTGAGTATTCTATCACGTAGAGAAATCCCTAACATTATTCTCTTCATTGCCCTTTCCGCAACTTGTAGTTTACTCACTGTTGTTCTTGTGAGTGTTAGGGTTTCTGCAGTTCCTGCAATAAGCGAGGTTTATTCTTCTTTTCAGCTCAATTGTTTGGTTGTCTCGACTTATTCTTATCTCATGGCCCAAGTATTTATAGGAGTCAACTGGCTCAATATGTTTGTCTTCTACTGAGATGTTTTTGTTGTGGACTAAATTTGTCATAAATTGTGTTTTTGAAAAATTTATTTTAAGACCAACTCTTTTTGTGGCTGTATGGAGTTCTTGGAGTATTATCTGTGCCTGATCAAAGCTGTTTGCAATAAGAACGATATCATCTGCAAATTTAAGGTTATTTAAAAATTTTCCATCTACATTGATGCCCTTTTCGTTCCAATCTATTGTTTTATAAGCGTGTTCTAGCAAAGTTGTAAATAATTTAGGAGACATGTTGTATCCTTGCCGAACGCCTCTTTCAATACGAAAGGTCCCAGTATCTTCATTAAGTCTTACACAGGCTGTAGCATACTGATAGATGTATCTGATGAGGGATATGTATTGGTAATCTATTCTACATTGTGTTAGAGCTTGTAGCATTTCACTTTGATTGACCATATCAAATTTTTTTTTCAAAGTCGACAAAGACAGATATCAGGGGTCTATTATATTCAATGGTTTTTTCAATCAACGACTTAATACTTTGCAAATGATCATTTGTTCCGTATCCAGCTCTAAATCCTGCTTGCTCGCAAGGTTGATAGAAGTCTAGTTTTGATGTCAACCTATTAGTTATTATCTTCATAAACAACTTATAAACGTGAGATAACAAGCTAATAGGTCTAGAGTTCTTTAGCTCTGTTATATCTCCCTTTTTGTGCATGACTATAATAGCTTTATTCCACTGAGATGGTGTAACTTCCTTTGAAAGGCATAAGTTATATAATTGTGTCAATGCTTTCAATAGTGTCTTTCCTCCTGCTTTAACTGCCTCAATAACGATTTGGTCATCACCAGCTGCTTTATTGTTTTTCATTCGATTTAATGACTTTGAGACTTCTTCGGTTATTATTTCTGGGATATCCTCTGAACCCACATTCTGAACTTTTTTCAACTTGATGCCGTCTTTCTATCCCTTTCTCTATATAATTCTGTGTAAAATTCTTCAACTACCCTAATTATCTTATCTTTATCTGTTACCACTTTTCCATTTCGATCTGCGATCTTAACAATATTCTTCTTACATAGAGCTTGACATCTCTTCAGCACCTTTAAACTTTCATTTTCCTTGACAACCGTTGTAATCTTTTTTGTGTTATATTGTCGTACGTCCTTTCTCACTGCTTTATTAATATCTTTATTAAGTTGCTGTAGTACACGTGCATTCGTATCGTTTTTGTTCTTAAGTTCTCTTCGTGTCTCCATAAGTCTTTTTGTCTCTTCACTGATTTTTTCCTCCTTATCTCTCCTAGGATTTGTATTGCGCTTTTTCTCTGCGTTCTTAATAGCTTTTATTAAATTATCATTTAAGGTTTCGACATCCATAACGTCTATATTTGTTGTCTCTAGACATCTTAGAATTTCCTCTTCGAAGGACATGGTGTTTTCGATTGGATTCCATCCTATTGGGTGTGTTTTTGTTATCATTTTGTATCTTTGTTTTTGGAGATTTAGCACGATCTTCGCTCTTACCATTCTTTGATCACTTCCCACTGAACAGCTATTAAGAACTGTTATTACATCATGGACCATGTCTTTGTTGTTGGTTAAGACAAAATCAATTTCATTTTTGGTGACTCCATCTGGACTTGCCCAGGTCCATTTTCTTTGGGGACTTTTTTTGAAAAAGCTATTCATTGCAAAGAGGCCATTTCGTACCAAGAAACCCAAAAACATTTCGCCTCTTTCATTTCTTTGTCCGAATCCGTAGGGACCTATTGCAACTTCGGTCCTGTCCAGTTTACATCTCAACTTAGCATTAAAGTCACCCATTACTAGGTTGTGTGTAGTGGGCGCCAGTTTTACTACATTTTCTAGTTCTTCATAAAAGGTTTCCACTTCCTCGTCCGAGTGTGTAAATGTAGGTGCATAGGCTTGAATTATTTTAAGGCTGGTTTTTTGTTAAGCTTCAGTATGCAGAGTATTATTCTTGGGTTGATACCTTTAAGTTGTTGGATATTTTTAGTGTGTCTCTTATGTATAAGAATTTCAACTTCACCTATTTTTTCTTTGTTTCCCATATAGAAAAGTTGATGCCCTGATTTAAGAGTTATATAGTCTTCTTCTTCGCGTCTTACTTCACAGAGACCCATAACGTCCCATTTTATGTGTTTTAACTCTTCTTCTAATTCCAGTAATTTTTCTTCAGATCACAGTGTTCTTACATTGTACGTAGCGATATACATTTGTTGTCGTCCGTGGTAGCCTGATCTGACCCGGGGATTCTTCGCACCCTCTGTTTGCTGTCTTTCTTGATCGCTACCTTGACCAAGGATCTGCTCACTGCCGGGGACTGAGCTGACATGAGCGGCATCGCTGCGCGCCGTGAGACCAACATTCTAACTGTGGCTTCTACTATAGGGATTCATAAATTTTTTAATGGAAGTATTTTTTAATAAACAATCAAATCGCCACAATCAATATTTTGTTTATAACTTAAAACTTGTCTGTTTAGAGATTTGACGTTAACAGACAACTTTTTCAGAAAAAAAATATACAAAGTGAGATGTGCCAAATTAAAATCGAATGATGAACAAAAAATTTAATGCAAAATGAACAACAAAATCGATATTTTTGAATATTGTTAATAACTTTTTAAATATTTATTAAAATTTGTTTAAATGTACCTTAACTTGAGAGTCTTATCGTGATTGAATTGTGTCTTTGTGTGGTTGTTACCGATATTTTTTTTCCTAGGTAATAATACCCCCTTTTCCGTGGTATACTTAGTCTGTGGTTAGTCACCCTGAACGAGCTCTGGGCGTGAAAAGTTTTTTTCCTTCCCTATCTTTGATTGTTCGATTAGGTTCATAATAGTCTTGGTGTATGGTAGGGTAGGTTAAGTTCTTCTTCTTATGGTGCCGTGCACCTATAGTGCGTTGGCGAATTATCTTAAGGTCAGACGTCTGTCTTTTGCGGCATGCAAAAGTTCGCCAATGTTAGTTACGCCTGTCCAGTTCTTTATATTTCGCAGCCACGACATTTGTTTGCGACCTACTCCTCTCTTGCCCTCAATCTTTCCTTGGATAATTAGTTGAGGGATTGCGTATTTTTCCCCTCTCAGGATGTGGCCCAGGTTTAGTTAGGCGTTCATTTTAAGAAATGTGGCTGATTACATGGGCACAGCTCCCAAAGGCAAAAAAAAATAGTTAAAATTAAATGGTTAAAACATACTTGAAAAGCTGGTTAAAAAACACAACTTTTAAAACCAATAAAATGTTCTAGGAGCCCTGGAGTCATAATAGCCCCTTTTTTTTAATCACTGATACGCTAATTAACAACATTATGGGCTGAAATTAACCAATCGTTTATGAAAAGTGTAAAAGGTTTTAACAAAACTTTTAGCAAACACAATTATTGATATTTGTTTAAATATTAGGGTTGTAAGCAAAGAATAATTTGCGTTCCGACTAAAGTAAAAGGAGTAAGGGTAACCTTCTAAAGTGCCAGCCGCACTCTTCCAATACAGTTTCAAAATATAGCGCTCGGAAAAATGACCTATCTCGGATTATATATATACATCGGTTTAGAACGTCTTTCGACGTTGTCCGATACCTAAACACCATCTCTTCCTATCTTCGCAGTCGTTTGTTGTTAAATTTCTTTCGCTCATGGACTTGTTTACGCCGTGTTGCCATTCTAATCTGGGTCTTCCTCTTTTCCGTCGACCTATCGGTTGCCATTCTATTACTTTTTTGGGGAGTCTTGTTGCTGGCATCCGTTGAACATGCCCATACCACCTTAATTGTTTCTTCTCTATATCTTGAGTTATATTTCCTTCTATTCCCATACGTTGTTTTATTACATCATTTCTAATTCGGTCTCGTCTGGAAATACCTAAAGATCTTCTCATTGCATCCATCTCTACTGCTTCTATTCGCTTTTTGTTCTTTTCACTAATTCTCCATGTTTCAGCGCCATAAAGAAGAGTAGTTTTAATCATGGTCTCATATATATTAAATTTTCTTCCTTTCGTTATCTCTTTACTCCATAGTATACCATTGAGACATCCTAAGACTTTCTTTGCTTGAGTGATTCGTTTTTCTATTTCCCGTGTATCAGTTCCTGTATTGTCAAAGGCAACACCCAAGTAGTCATAGCTCTGACAGCAGGAAATATGTTGTCCGTTTTCGAGGTCTATGTTATCTGACTCGTTTCCAATACAAAGATATTTGGTTTTTGTTGTATTGACATTCATTCCCCAGTCGTTATATTCTTCTATCAGTTTTCTAAGCATGTACTGCATGTCTTCCCTGTCGGTCGCTAGCACTACCTGGTCATCAGCAAACTGGAGTGTAGATATACATTCATTGCTAAGCTCTATACCCATCCTATGCACCTTCCTTTTCCATCTTTCCAATGCCGCTGCAACATATATCTTGAATAAGGTTGGTGAGATACAGCATCCCTGTCGCAAGCCTTTTGTAACCAGGAATTCTTCCGTTAGATATTTTCCTGTTTTTATCTGTGCCTTTGATTCTCTATATAGTTCTTGTACAGCATTTATCAATGTGTGGTTGATGTTAGATCTTTTCTATCTCGGATTATACTGGACCAAATTTGCTATTTCTTTTTTTTTTAACTGGGGTAGAACGTTAAAATAATAACAAAACACCGGCATATTTAAATGAACAACCATAAAATCTGAGTATTTTTCTCTAGTCTATAGACTGTTAATATTATTTCGATCTTTTTGGCAACGATTCATAATTATCTGTAGGTTAATTTTGTAGAATATTTCGCCAAATGAAGAGTACTTAAAAGAACAAACATCACTAACTAGAGGATCTCCAGTTGTACGGCCAGGTCTTATAGATGAATAAAATTGAATTTCTTTAAGTCTTTAAATCCAGAAAAGTTCATTTATTTAACATTATAAGGCTGTGCTCTTCTTGCTTCTCTGCAAACAGCAATGTAATCATAAGGTACATAAATATCACGATTTTTGAGCCGTCTTTCAATTGTCCTATGGACCGAGTCAACTTCCATCTGTGGAGATAATTCTGAGTAATATGAACGTTGTTTTCCATACAAAATTGAAGAAGAGAATTTGAAAGTATTAAATTTTTGTTTTGATACCCACAACTAACACTGTATATAATAAATTCTTTTGTTGATTTATTTTTTGAAAGGTAATTGGAGAGGAACTTTGTAAGGAGAGTGACGAAAATATTAGCTTCAAGACCGCCTTGGGCTTCATCCCAGAGGTAACAAATTACTTCTTTACTAGCCATATTGTAGACAGTATAATTATGAGTTTTGTCTTATAATAGATGGCACTGGCTTGCAAAACAGGAGACAACTTTACAGCTTATACATTTATACAAAAAGCCGCGATTTCTTTGGGGTGACTAATAGCTTTCTCTTTATCTTCCATTTTCAAACGCCTTGCTTGTTTTTTCTTGATGTTTCATGTACTCTTCATCTGAAATATTTCCCAATCCGTGGGAAATACACAAATCGCATTGGTCTTTTCGTGGCTTGTACATTTTTATGTTAGATTTGTTCATTTCTTCTAAAAAATTATTTTAGAAAGACAATTTGTATTTATATTTTGACAGTAGTTTTTGTACTCTCTATAAAATTCGGCTTTGTTTCGGAATATAGGCTCTAAGTACAATTAAATTGTACTAGCCCGGTAGTACTGGGACTCCATTTTAGGGATTTCTGGCAAAAACTTTTGAAGTATGTGTCTTGATTCATCTGTACTCCTCCTATTTCCTCCAGCTCTCCGAACGTTTACTCCAGGCACATTCATTCCACTATCTTTTCTAGCTCATTCTTTAACCATCTATTCACCTACATTTAATGTTGACAAAAACCATTTTTTTACAGACCTTTTTTTTCTCAGTTCTATGTTTTAAATAGTAATGGAGAGTGCTACTTCTTCGAGATCCTTCTACTTTACGTTTGCTAGAAACAACATCAACCATTGCACTTAAAAATGTCTTTTTCATATCCCAAGATAATTGCCAAAATGAATCAAAAATTGTTTTTCTGTCTTGCTCCACAAATTCATTACAAAATATTGTCTTCAATGTTTGACATTTCCGAGAGTTACATTCAGGTTTTAAAGTGCGTTTGTTTTTATTAACATTCAACCTATAATGCCCATCATCATCTTTCTTTTATCCCAAATACTCTTTTCCAAGCATTCTAGCTTTTTTATTTTCATTTCTGGCTCTTCTTGTTTGAGTACGCTTTCTGTTCCCATCTGTTCTTTTATTTTGGTTACTTTCTTCTTCGACTAAACTGCTGGCTTCATCTTTGCTCTCTGAGCTCGAGTCTTTTGCTATTGCAACAAAATCTGGATCTTTGTCATCTATAATATCCACCTCTGATCCGCACCATTTTGATCGATCACGTCAAGGTTTGCATTTTCAAGTCGCTTTTATTTTCAATATCTTTATTATCAATATCTTGGTTTAAGTCGATTTTATTTAAAACACCGATCTGAGTTTTTGGCTTAAAATCTAGATCGGAACATAAAATGTCTTCAACTAGTTGATTGCTCTTTACCTCTGGTAAGCAAATTCCAAGTTTTTCTAACTCTATTATTTCATTAATTAGATTAGGTTCTTCACTGGCTTTTTGGTCCTTATTATTTGTGGACTTGGAAGATTCTTTTTCCTTCACAGAAGTCTGAAAAATCGACAAAGCTTTTCTTACCATCAGTTTGTTTCTGGATAGACCACTAGACCCTGCTATATCCATAGTACAAAACCTCGTATTTGCAAAATCTGAGAAAAAAATATAAACATCGTAGTAATATTACAATTACTAAAAAGTGACTGGGTTGCACTTTTGATTTAAATATATCCTGAATAGTATTATTATATAAAATAAGTTTCGTCTCACCCAAATGCATGCAATAAAATACACAACAAGTTTAACCATAACCCAATTTTATAGAATCAAACAGTTTTTTTTTTTGTAAAAATAAACCAATTTCAAAACTTACCTTGAATAATATTCGGTCTTTGACCATTTACCAGTTTTTACTTTCGACAGATTATAAAACTCAGAAAAATCACGAAAAAATTACCAAAAAAAAGAAGGAAAACATCCACGGCGCTTTATGACATTTTTGACGAACAAAACTTCGTATTTGCAAGTGGCCGCCTTATACGCAATTTTGTACGGCAAATAAACTACTCAAATAAAATAAGATCGAAATAACTTAGACATACAAGGTTTTGTGCATATATACTATTGCGCAAGCAAGCACTGTTCTAAGTAACATGATATAATGAATTCTGTCAAAATTGCAAATACGAGGACTTGCACTTTTACCGACGATATTCTGGTTTTTATTTCCGTTGATAAAAACTAATTTTTCCAACAGAGAAGTTGGGATGCATGTTAGAGTCTAATATGCATCTCGACATTCTATTAGCTTTAGTTATTTGTTATTTTCCTCTTTCTTTACGCATAATTTAATTCCAATATGCTCTGTTTTTATAAACAGAAAACATTTTCTTTTTTCTTTCGTTATAATTATCATTATCATCTTCTTCTTTTTCTTAATCGTTGACCTGATGCAGGTATCGTGATATCATGAAGCTATTAGCTAAATTTCCCAATGTTCCTCCACGTTTTTCTATCTTCTGCCATTCTAGCACATTCTGACAATGGAGCGCCAATGGTAGCAACAATATGGTCCGTGTATCGTGTGGGAGATCTACCTCTATTTCTTTTGCCTTCTACTTTTCCCTGGATGGTAAGTTTTTCAAGACCATTTCTTCGAAGCACATGTCCAAAATAGCTTATTATTTGTTCTGATATTTGTGTTCTTAGTCTTTTCTTTATGTTTAGCTGGTCTAGTATGGATTCATTTGTTCTTCGGGCCACCCATGGTATTCTCAGCATTCGTCTCCAGCAGTACATCTCAAATACATCTATGTTCTTTTTGTCTTTCTCAGTAAGGGTCCAGCATTCCGATGCATAAGTAAAAACTGGAAAAACTAGACTTCTTACTACTCTCATTTTTGTATCGGTAGTTATTTCATGGCTTTTCCAAATTTTTGTTAATTTTGCCATAGCGCTTTTTGCGATTGCTGACCGCCGCTTTATTTCTTCAGTACAGCCTCCTTTGTTGGTTATTAATGAGCCCAGATACACAAATTTATCTACAACGGCGATATTGTTTATCATAACCAGATGATTTTGATTGTTGTTAGCTCTGTCAATTATCATGATTCTCGTTTTATCTCTGTTTATTTTAAGGCCCATCGTTAAGCTTATTATATCCAGGGTTAAGGCTATTATATCCACTCCAACGTCATCTAGGGCCCATTATCATACTTAACTATAAAGCGGTGATGTAGTGTAGAATTGGTGAAGCATTCTTGTAGGCGTCTCCATCTTCTTCTACGATTGTTACATAATCTGCATAGAAAATAATTTTGATGTTTAATATGATAAGTTTATTTGAGGTTTAAATTTCCACTTTCACGGAAATCATTTTCAGAATACAAAACAATATTGTATAATAACCTCTCTTGCAACAAAACAGAAAACAACAACAGAATAATTTAAAACAGTAGCATAGATAACTTAGTTCTAAAAATCACTGACAACATACGCAATAGAAAATTAACAAAGCTAGAAAATGAAGAAAACAATATTAACCAAATTTAACGTTTTGTTTTGGTCTTAAAAAGTATTTATGAGCAGTGTAGGTCATACATGCCACATATCGCAAGGTATTCTGGGAGCGATCGGTGCCGAAGTACCGTTGGAATGCTGCCTTGGGCGCTTAACGTTGATGTAGAGGGGTATCACCAAAGTTAATATCTACTGCTTAATATCAGATACTTCCTTTATCGTTACATTGTATATAACAGGTCCTTTCGGCAACAAATCGTCGACGAAATTTGGATGCTAATTAGTCGCGGTAATTTTGTATATATAGGCGTAATACGGGAGTGTGTACGAAATAATTAATTAATATTCTATATTTATTTTTCTTATTCTTTTTCTACTTTTAACTGGACTTATTACTTTTTTTCTATAACTTAACTTTTTTTGACGCCTACAAGCGTATAAGCTGAAATACTAGGATACAAAAACAGAACAGCAAAAAAAAATGGTTCGATGACGATTGCCTGAAATCCATAAAAGAAAGAAACATGGCTAGAAGGGGCATGCTATAAAATCCCTCTCACAATAACAGTGAAAGGTATAAACAGACAAGAACAGAGCCCATTGCTAGACCAAAATTTATCTCCATTATTAGCCGATATATTTATGGAAGATTTTGAAACAAATATTATTTCTAAACAAATTTAAAACCCACAGTATGGTGGAGATATGTAGACGAAGTATTCTCAATATGACCTCATGGATCAGAGTTGTTGGACACATTCCTGGATGATATAAACGATAAAGAAGAGACAATAACATTTACCATGGAAAAGGAATATAATAACACACTACCTTTCCTGGATGTTTTAATCTCTGGGAACGACACTGGTTATGAGACTCAGGTGTATAGAAAACCAACACATACCAACAGATATTTAAATTTCAAATCAAATCACAATATTAATATTAAAATGGGAATCATTAAATCATACGATAGAGCCAAAATTGCTTGTTATAACGAAAATTCGTTCCTGGAGGAAAAACATTTGTTAACGTCTGTTTTATTAAAAAATGATTATCCTTTATCGTTTATAAATAAGAAATTTTCAACAATCGACCGAATAGAACAGAACAACTTAGATAACGAGATCCTACAGCATACACAAGAAATAATACGAGGAAAATAGCAATACCATACATAAAAGGATTATCAGAAAAACTTAAAAGGATAGCAAATAAATTCAACATTTCAACAACATTCAAAACAACAAACACATTGAGATCTATTTTGTCTAAAAGCAAACCTAATAATGAACAACAAAGGACAAAGAATTGCATTTATAAAATACCTTGTGAATGCGATCAGTTTTATTTAGGTGAAACATCAAGGCCATTAAATGTTAGAATAAGTGAACACCAATCTTATATTAAAAATAGAGAATTTGATAGATCTCAAATATGTAAACACGCATGGGATAATGAACATAGGGTTCAATCGAATGATTCAAATATAGTCCTAAAAGAAACGGATGGTAAAAAGAGAAAAATCAAAGAAGCGGCTCTAATCATGCAAACTGAGACCAATTGTGACCAAATTCCTCTGCAGAATGTAGTAGGATCTGGTTACCCATATTAAAAGACGAAGTTATTTAAAGGAAAATATCAGTATGGTATATAGAGGATACATCATTTATGTTTTTAAATAACAAACATATAAAATCAGAATTTGGTGTTTATTGAAGGATTAACTAAATGCACGACCAAATACTTACCATGTCGGGATAGTATTATGAGTATTTTTTTTTTTTCTGGTTTTTCCCTCATAATTTACTATGGAATCACTAACAGGAGATTTACTGTCATCATAGCATGTGTTTAGACGAAAACGTTAGACGTTAGACGTTAGACGTTAGACGTTAAAAGACGAATTACATGCTATGATTTTTTCTGACGGATATTCTCAAAGCTTTACAACCCTACATGGGTCCTAGCCTCCTCAAGAATTTCTCTCCAGTCGTCCCTATCCATCGTCTTTCTCCATCAAGCACGTATTCCCATATTTTTCATGTCTTCATCGATGTTATCAAGGAACCTTGTTCTAGGTCTTCCTCTTCTTCTCTGACCAATGGATCTATCAAGGAACGTTTTTCTAGCTGGGTGAATTTGTTCCATCCTCATTACATGCCCTATCCACCTCAGACGTCCTATCTTTATGTGTTTTACGATATCAAATTCTTGGTATATTCTATAAAGTTCGAAGAAGTATCGTCTTCTCCACACTTAATTGTCATTCACTGTCCCAAAAATTCGCCTTAGTACTTTCCTTTCGAAACTTCCTAACATGTTTTCATTATTTTTTGTTCGACTCCAGGTCGCTGAACCATATATTAGGACTAGGCGTATTATTGTTTTGTAAAGTTTTATCTTTGTATTTCTCGATATAATTGTGGATTGTGTGGAGGAGATTGAGCCCAAAATAGCATCTGTTTACCGTGAAAATTCTGCAGTTTATCTCTGCGGTAGTATTATTTTCAGTGTTAAGGAGCGCTCCCAGGTATACAAATTCGTTCACTGCTTCGATGAAGTCGTTTTTTGGTACTGGTTAAAGTATTCCACTCATCTATTCAATACATCTTTCCTTCTTGTTAATAGGTGACCATTCTGACTTCTGCCTTGTCTTGTGGTTACCTTAAATTTTTTTCTGTTGATGTTAACTTTCTTATAGAATACTCTGAATTCTTTCTCTCTGTTGAGGTTTTCTATATATTTAAGTTCCTCATTTAGGTGGTTTCGTTTTCTTCTTTTCTGTATCCTCTTTTTTTCTCTTCTCTTTGTCTGGTAATTCTCTACAGTTGTTCTAGTTCGTCGGATAAGCATCTTTCTGTAGGCTTCATTTTTTTCTTTTATTGCATTCTTGCAGTCATCGTCAAACCATTGATTTCTAAGGGCACAAATTTTTGTTTCTATTTCCTCTTTTGCTGCTGCTTCAATGTCTTTCTTAATTCTGGTCGAGTAGGAGTCTATATCTGTCTGGAATTCTTCATTTACATTTTGATTCCTTAGCCTGTTGGTGATGTTTGCCGAGTACCGTTCTGCAATTGTCGCATCTCTCAGATTTTGCACAGCAGAGTATATTTGTGCGGCTCTATAAGCCCTGCAGTTTATAACGTCTATTCTATGCCTTGGATTTGTTAAGATCTGATCAATCTGACTTGTTGTTCTTCCATTAGGTGACGTCCAGGTTACCTTGTGTATGTTCTTGTGTTCAAAATAGGTACTAGCGACTGTCATATTGAGTGCTGCTGCTAAGTTTATCAGTCGTAATCCATTATCGCTACTGATGTTGTGTAGGCTATGCTTCTCTATCGTGGGCATGAAAACTCGCTCTCGTCCTATTCTTGCATTCACGTCACTTAATAAAATCTTAATGTCATTTCTGGGACATCTTCTGCTTGCTCTAGGTCTTCGAAGAACTGTTCTTTTATTTCCTCTGCTTTGTCATCAGTTGGGGCATGTGTATTGATCAAACTGTAATTCATTTATTTACGATTGGATAATGTAATAATCGATATCTTAAACATGAGTAAGCCATATTCTAAAGGAAAATATTGCATTTTCTTATAAAAATTATAAATTTAATTAGGTCATTTTCTCAATTAGTAGTTGCCTTTGTCAAATTGTTGTTAGAGTAAAACTTTTTAAATTGTAAAAATATAAGTGCATCACAATACATTGAATATACAAACACAATTGTTTTAAAACAAATTTCAATATTTTTTATTTTGGTGGTCTTATCCCCAGTAACATCCCCTGTACGTCCGTACTCGGACGTTCCATGGACGTCCGTACTCGGACGTTTTCTGGACTTTCTACATTTACCAATTATAGGATCAAATAGCAAATCTTTCAATAGAATAATAAATTATTTACGGTAATAAAATAATTAAAAGCGAAAAAGTTAAATCACGATTAATTATTTATAGTTTAATATACAAAACATGTTTTTGTTTTTAGGTGTGAAAAGTGAGAAAATCAATAAGATGAATCTTGAAGGCATCTTTTCTAAGATGAACAAGTGTGGCAAAATGATGATATCAATTGTCATTATCATCATACATATTTAAACAAATGGCACAGTCTAATTATTAATGTTTAAAATTTAAAAGACATAAAAGAATTCTATTCAAGAAATATACTGTGTAACTGGTGTGAATTAGCAACTCTTTTTGATGCTTGCGTTGGTTATAGTATATTGTTGAAGATTTGGCACCATTTGCTACGTTACTTCCGAGTTTGGTTTTTTATTTTACTACAAAAAGGTAAGTGTAATTCTACTTAAAATTAGTTATGTTTAAAAGAGAACGATTTGTTTCTAAGCGTCATCAACAGATGATGGTTACGAAAAATGTAGAGTATATTGTTGAAAATATTAATAACCCCGATATTCCATCTTCTTCAAACCTTTCTTCGGAATCCCTAACTGATCATTTTGATGAGAGTTTCAGTTCAAATAGTTCAGATTACAATACTTCCTATTTAAACTTTTTATCGACATCACGTTAAGTAACTAAAATAATCCAAATGGATCACGTGAACGACCATTCTGGTTTAGATCCTTTACAAATCTCTTCTTTCAATGAAACTGAAGAAGGGACTAAACACGGTTGTAACGAGAATTCTGGAGAACCTTATTAAGATGTTTTTAATTTTTCTAATAAATTATGCAACTGGACTTTGTCATTTAAAATACTAGGTGATTTATTAAAAATTGTAAAGAAGTTCCTGATCTTTCTTATTTGCCATCAAATGCTAGAACCCTTCTTGCTTCACCCAGAGAACTTAAATTTAAGGACGTTTTCCCTGGAAAATATTTCTACTTTGATCTTAAAAAAATACTCTAATCCATATGACTCAAATTTTAAAGGTCTTTTTATCTTTGCAAAAAATCAATGTTATAGAAATTTGTATAAATTTTGACGGAATCTCACTAAAAAAGAGTTCTAGTAGTCAGTTTTATCCTAGTTTGTGTAATTTATTTATATATCCAAAAATTGTAGGTTTAATAGGCACTTACCATGTTTATGAGAAACCAAAATTTGCAAATGAATGTTTAATTGATTTTGTAACAGAGTCTGTTTTTTTATTATATAGTTTAAGTCAAAATATTTAAGCAAGGATGAACAAGTTTGTGGGATAGTTAGATTAATGTTAGGTACATGTCGATTTAAATTTTAGGATAATGAGCTTTTCAAAATTGGTGAGGAGACCATAAACGAATTTGTTAGGAGAAGCCTTAAGAAGCTGATTCGCAATAAAATTCAAGGAAAATATAGTTGGCTAGGGAAAAAGCAATATAAAGCTTTTGAAGACACACATTTAGCAATGGTTTTAAAAGGTTTGTAACTTGTACACATAATCAATTTAAGGTACATTTAAGAACTTACACTATTTCTTAAGTGGCCACGTACAGCCGATGAACCATATTATTAACTGTGTCCTATATGTACTTTAGATGGTAAAATTTACCAACTCTGCAAATATTCAGGACTGGCTATGAGGTTGCTTTAAGAACTACAGCTAGAGATATGAGATGAATATTTGTTGTATTAGACATGGCCGTATATTTTATTCATATACTGTTACTTTTATTTTTTAATTGTCAAAGTGTAATTACTGCTCATTTGGTCACTAGAAATAAATACCATTGGTTGGATTGGTATTCTTCTAGTTCAGGCGAGATTCATTAAGACTACAGCACTTGAATTTCATGTGTTTGGTTTGACGTGAAGGACGTAGGATATTACTATGGCATGTTTTTGAGGTTATGTGGGTATCTTTCCCACCATAAAAAAATCGGTTGCCTGTAAAGTCGGTTTTACGGGCGAAGATTTTACGTGACAACGTCTTTTTCTCGGTAGAATATTTATTGATATGAATATTATTAAATTGCACAATAGGAACAAGGAATTGAATGAAAATAAGAATTGCACAAATTTTTACAATAGAAATATATTTTGTTTACCGATTCAACGCGCCTAATTCTCTAGTGCTGCGCGCGCAGCGGACCGATCATGTTTGAGTGGGAGAGAGACGCAAGGCATTCGCCAGTCCGGCGGGCCTCTCTCTCGTTCGGTGACTCATCGTAACAGACGTGAGCGGGCGTTACACTTTTTCATGAGTGACTCCGAGCCACAACCTAATTTAAGACGTTGTCACGTCAAAATGTGATTAAGTAAAATGTCTTCCCTTTTTTCAAAAAAAAACTCCGTTGAATCGAAATATGCCTCACAATTCGAAGTACCGCTTTTTCCATGGCACCCAATCACAAATACTTACACAACACAACCATCACCATCCTCCAGGTCACAGCCTGGACCATTTTAGTTCTGCCGTTCAAAACACTTACACATCAACTGATATTTAAAACACTGAAGTGTAATACAATACACAAATTCCTAACTACACCCCACACATCAAAATTCATACCAAAACTCATCATTCATAGCCACTCCACAAATTACAAAGTATTACCACCAACTACAAATTTTCTCAGACACCTTAAATATAAGCAACCCTTTAAAATACAACAATAAACACATGACACAATACAAAAACAACTTTATGTCACCAAATCCTTATCCCAACTTAGAGAGCAGACAAATATTTTCATCCGTCGAATAAGAGGTTGATAACCAGTCGATATGCTCACGCTCATCCCGTTTGTCCCGAGTGTCACACTCACACGGAACAAAATACACGATACACCATATCCCAACCAAATTCTGTAGCCAAACCCCACTAATCCTAATTATTCCGGACATGTTAGATGACGAAAACTAGTTATTTGTAGTCTACGTAATCAAATCGAAAAAAAATAGCCTACCTTTATACAACCAACCCCATTAATGCCAAATCTCTGCATACCCTACCCCTCAGTCCAATCCCAGAAAACATCACATAAACATACCTAACACAAGCTTTCCTTCTGCAATTAACGCCGATTCAACCGATAATTTAAAACTCAAAATCTACCCTGCTCAAAACTCGAGTCCCTTACAGTCAACTTTCTCGACAAATCTGCTACACTTACAACCAAATCCATAATTAACACATCATCCCTACAGAAAAACCTTATACCTCGTATAGAAGACGATAACATTACAGTTACACACAACACACAACATGAAACTGCGACAGAAACAATACCTACTGAACTTTAACCCCCAACCTTACTACCAACACACACAAAACGAAACACATACGACACATACGAACCATCCCCTTCAGTCATTACACACAAGCAACACAAACACCTAAGACAACACAACCCATACAAATACCTTATGGTACACATTCCACCAAACATTTTTCAACAAAAACATCTCAAGAATATTTTAAAATCACACGAACTTCTTCCCAACAACTTAACCCGTTTAAAAGTCTATTTATCAGATAAAACAGCACTCCTGAATACATTCCAACCCCTAAATATCCACTAATTCCAAACAAAACTAAGAACCAACATTGGTGATAACATAATCACCATCGGCCACAGATATTTCAATAACACCCCACAAAAGTCTTCTAAAACAACAAACAAAAATCCAATCAAACCAGCATATCGTCATGACAGGCGTTAACAAAAATCTTTCACAAAAAGATATTGAAGACCGGTTATCATAAGGCCACTTCCCTCACACTAAAGTCGTCAAAATAATTACTCGCTAAAATAACATCCCTACACACTTCGTTCGAGTCTTCGAGAACTCAGAACAAAAGTTCGCGGAACCACTGAAGTACGTTATTATTAAGCTGAACGAGGAGATTAAACATTGAGTCGAATTGCGTCATCCCCCTGCGCTTAAATTATTGTTCTAGTTTACGCCAGAGTGGACATCACAGCACAGAATACCTACAAAGTATTTCCAAATGTCCAAACTGTCGCGGCAAAAACCCGGCATATTCACACAAATGTCCCGCCAGAAAACGTGCTACCACAATAAAGAAACAGACACAGACAGTCACTACCTCAGACAAATTCCCTCATATTACTCATATTGCATTGCACGAGCCCTCGTATTGTACGAACTTACTTCGGACGTGAAGTCGATAATTAACCTTATGTCTATGATCCAAACTAGCCTACAGGCAATTTACTAAAGAAAATCCAAAAAATTCTGAAAGAAATAGTTCCATTTTTGGATGCATTTGGTACTTTTATTAACGAGCCTCCTCAATTAGTCCACGACGAAATTGGACTGAAAGGAAAATCGCCACAAACATACACAAAAACTCCATACCTTGAAGAGGCACGTAAGCTAAAGCAAGACTTGACAACCACTATCCTTCTTCCTCTTCTTCTCCTTCTTTCCCAGCTTTGCCATTTTCAGGGATTTTCATTTCATCTCTACGTCTGACATGACTAAACCATTGCAATCTTTGTTTTTGAATCTTTTTTGAAAGATGTAGTCACCCCGGCTCCGTCCCTAATTAAGTCGTTCCTGATCCTGTCCCATCTAGTCTTACCCAACGCCCACCCTAACATTTTCATTTCAGCTACCTCTATCTTCTTTTCCTGGATCTTCTTTTCAGGCCACACTTCATGGCCGTACACCAACGCAGGCCTTACCACACCCTTGTATATCTTTCCTGTTAGCCCTTCCTCTATTTTTCGATCACAAAATACCCTGCTCATTTGCTTCCAGTTAAATCAACCAGCCTGTATCCTGTGAGCAATTTCTCGGTCTAGTGTCCCCGTAAATACCTAGGAGTAATAATTGAATCAAACGGATTCTTACCTATCTCATATGCTTATTTTTGATGTATTCCTCCATTGGTATCTTCAATCTGACTCTTTTATCATATTAACGTGTCATCTATGGACCATGTTACTTATGTATATCCTGCTTTAAAAGAACTTCGCTTTGTTTTCTATTTTGTTTTGAAAGTTTTTAAAAAACTGGGGAAGGAACCTTGGTCTGTCGTGGGATTTTCCACAGGTAAATTAATTTTGATCGTTTAAAGTAGATGTTTCGTATTGGGTTTTTTATGAGAAAGTGGTGGTATTTAATATGGGTTTTATGATAGTTAAAGCATTACCTTGTTTTCGCAAATTAGCAGGTAGAGGACATAGTCAGTTTGTGGAGAAGTCAAGCTGTGTTGCGAAAATATTTCGATTGTGTAGATTACGTTTTGAGTGATAAGAAAACAACTTAATACATACGTTTCTCTTGGTGTAAGAAAGGACTCTGTTAAATATGGCGTGAATAAGTATTCACCTTCTTCTTTTGATATTATTATGCCTTTTATTTTTCTTAAGCAAAAGTTCAAGAGCCTTGAAAGATGGCACTTAGGTACCTCTTGGTGTAAGTAAAAACCGTGTTAATTTTGGATTTTCTAGTCAACTGGTTATTTTTCTCATTATTATGCTTTTTGTAATTCTTAAAAACCTCGATTCTTGAAGCTGGTGTTTGTATTATTTTTTGGAAAAAATGTATTAAATATTGGATCAACAAGTCTTCTTCTAATTTCTGTATAATTATAGCTTTCCTTTTTGTTAAACAAAAGACCTAGCGTATTTTAAATATTGTTAATGTATTCTGCCACTGGATTTAATTAAGTGTAGCTCTTTTTTTAGTGTCTACTGCCTTATTGACCTTTTATTTGCAAAAGTTACTAGTGTCGAGGAATGACCACTATTTTCGCGGACAGAAATACGCCAGGATAAGTACCCTACTAGGGGAGCAGTACTGTGAACTTAAGATTTCGGTAAGACTAGGGTGCAAACCTAGCAGTTATCTACTGAGTTGAGTGCGTCTAGTGTTTCTGTATTTTTTGTAAATACGATCATATTAAACTGTCATTTATCGAATATGTAACTTATGTATATACGGCTTCGAAAGAAGCTTGCCTTATTTTCTATTTTGTTTTTGATCGCTTAATCAAATCAAATTGATGTTTCGTAATGTGTGGTCTTTTATTAGAAACTGGTGATTTTCAATGTGGTTTTTATGATAGTTATAGTAGAGCGCATGGTTCAGTTTGTGGGAGAGAAGTCAAACTGTGTTGCGACAATATTTTGATTCTGTACACCACGTCTTGATTGATACGAAAACAACTTGTGTATACATTCTTCTTGATGTAAGGTAGAATCTGGCGGTAATAGGTATTCTTCTTCTTGTTTTTATATTGTTATGCTTTTTATTTTTCTTAAAGCAAAAGTCCTGGAGCATTGGGCACTTAGATACCTCTTTGTATATGTAAGAACCGTGTTGAGTTTGAAGTCAAGTTATTGTTTTTCCTATTATTATGCTTTTTGTAGTTCTTAAAACATAAGTCGTCGATTCTTGAAGCTTTAGGTGCGAGGTTTTCTTTAGCGTTGAGACCTATCGCCTATCCTTTCTTCGGAAAGGGTTAGGTAAGATGGATGAAGTTGGTGAATTGATATTTGTAGCAATTTTAAACAACGTAACGAAAGTAGAAATGATAGGAGTGTTGTGTATACCCTATATAATGCTGTGTTTATCAACCATTTTACTAATTCTAAAATTCGTGTGCAAATTATATTTCATAGCCCATTACTAGTCGGCACCAGCCGACTAGAGAACCCAATCGGCTAGGAACATGTTCGGAATTCCAATTAATTTTGTATTTTGAGTATAGAAATTTGATATATAAGTTCTTCTGGACATATGTAACAACTCTATTAAGTGTAGGATCCCTAGGTAGCCTTTTTCAGTAAGAGATTAAGAACCTTGAAATTCTTTGTTTATCTGAGTGCCTACTTCGTTGTTGAAGATTTTCTTTGGCTTTAAAATTCTTTTAAAATCTGGTAATTTGTTTTAGTGGATAAGTCACAAGAGAATAACAGGAATAAAGCGCTTCACGATAGCCTGAATTTGAATCGGTTTGGGAACCTTGTTGGAGTTCTATTACCCAGGACTCCCGCATGAAGAGCATTTGGGTGATAGTTGTACCCCTATCGCGCATCAGAGTATTGTAGGAGAGAAAGGGATAGTCTGGAGCATTGGAGCATGGTAGAGTGATTCCTATTTACACATGACTTAATACACCTCGCCCCAATGAATGGTTGCACCCGAACGTAATTCAAAGGGGTAAAGGCTGGGTTTAATTAAATTGCTTGCTTGCTAAGCAAACACCGTTTGCCAATCAACAGCTGATCGTCCGACACACAAAAAAACCCCTATGTGGAGAGCCGATGATCAAGGCCAAAAACAAAGTTTACTGTATGGGTACACATTTGGAGTAGAGCATTTAAGATTAAAAAACAAGTAAAGCCTCCCCAACTTTATGTCTGAGATTGGGGAGGGATGGAGGTAGCTTGGGGGTCAGGAAGGTACCATATCTACGAGACGTGACATCTTTGATCTTTGGACATGAGAACACTTTACTCCGGGAATCTCATGTCCCCTGGAGTTGAGATTTACTTTGTTGTGTGAGTGTGTGTATGTGTGTGTGTGTCTCAGGAAACGCAGGATGATGGTATTTTATTTTAATCCATACCACCGTCGATTTTGTCGATTATATCTTTTTTACTACTTCTTCTTAGGTGCCCATCCGTTCAGGAAGTTGACGATCAGCTGGCTATCCTAACTTTGCTTGCAGCTACCCGAAATAATCCGGTTGTAGACGTATTAAATTATTCTCTCATTTTGAAGCCAAACTATTTTTCTTCCTTCTCCCTGGTCCCTCCTTCCAAATACCTTTTCCTGAAGAATTAGTTGCAATAATCCATATCTCTCTTTATTTTTCATAGCCAAGATATTCTAATTTGCGCTCTTTGATTGTGTTAATTATCTCACATTCATTGCCCATTCTACGTAGGACCTTAACAGTAGTCACACGATCCACCCATGAAATTCTTAAGATGCTCCTGTACCACTACATCTCTAAGGGCTCGAGAAATAATAGTCTGTTGTAGGATTTTCCGCAGGAAAATTACTTTGATCACGTATAGTTGATGTTTCGTAATATGGTCTTTTATGGGAAAATGGTGATATTTAATATGGTTTTTATGATAGTTAAAGCATTATCTCATTTCCACAATTATCGGATTGTGGCGTGATTCAGTTTTGTGGAGAAGGAAAGCAGCTAGAGTATTTCAATTTGGTAGTTTGTTATTGTGTAAATAAGCCACAATCTTATTGAAGTTGAGGCTAACGAGTACTCTTCGTATTCTGACGTTATTATGCTTTTTCAATGAACAAACCCTCTTATAAACAGTTTTTTATAAATGTTCTTTTTAGGTAAATAATTGAAGAATGAATTTTCTTTTCCCTTTCTAATATTTCTCATATCAATATGTTTTTTGTATTATGCCTTATTGCTCTTTTCTATGTAAAAATTACTGATATCGAGGAATAACCACTATTTTCGAGGACACAAATTCGCCAGGATAAGTACCCTGCTAGGGGAGAAGTACTGTAAACTTAATATTTCGGTTCGACTAGACTGCAAACCTAACAGTTATCCGTTAAGTTAAGTGCGTCTAGTGTTTCTGTATTTTATATAAATACAGTTCATATTAAATATAAACATTCAAGTGTCATACATCTGAGAAACTGTGGACTGGATGTTTTGGAGGAACCATAATTTGCTCTTTTGTAGGGTTTTCCGCAGGTAAATTACTTTGATCGCGTACAGTTGATGTTTCATAATGTGGTCTTTTATGAAAGAGTGGTGGTATTGAATATGGTTTTTATGATAGTTACATACATTTCGCTAATGATATAGTCATAACAGCTGAGGACTTAGGAAAACGAAAATAATGGAAAATTTGGTACCTAACCAAAACATCAGTATTGGTGGGCAAGAAGAACTTGTAGATAAATATAATTACGTATGACATAATATTTTGATTGGCAGGAATAATCACACCCATGAACTGAAGAAAAGAATCGGTCTTGGGTGGGCAGCATAGAAAGCTGCGAGAAACTATTAAAATTGAGCTGCCCATATACCTAAAGAGAAAAGTATTTGATCAATGAATCCTCCCAATAATGACATACGGAGCAGAATCACTTACTTTAACAAAAGCCTCGGCTATCAAACTGAGAGTTACACAGAGAAGAATTTAGCGATCCATGTTAGGAATAACTCTGCGAGAAAAAACAAAAAATGAAGAGATCAAAAGAAGAACCAAGGGTACCGACGTCATCGAAAGGATAACCAGACTAAAATGGAGATGGGCGGAACACACCTAGAACACCTAGAATGGTGGATGGGCGATGGACAAAGAGGTTATTGAAATGGAGACCAAGGGAAGACAAAAAAGCGTTGGTCGTCCACCTACATGATGGACTGACTATTTAAGAAGACAAAGTAAAAACTGGATGAGAGTGGCGCAAGCTAGATAGGGATGGAAGGGGCCTATGTTTAGCAGTGGACTTTTGAGGCTGGATGATAATGAATTTTATTAAAGCAAATACGGTTCAATATATTTTCCTTACCGAATTGAAACATAGATCTCTGTAAAAATAGATGTTCATGGACGGCTTTGGTAAATGATATTCTAGAATAAACTTTAAACTTAGTTCTTCTTAGTTCTACTTTAATCTTCTAGCTTTGATATAACTTTTCTGGTGGTATTCATTGTGTTTTAATCGCGTAACGTTGGATAAAATATATGGAAGTTGAAAGGTTTTATGTCTTATTATGTTTAATTATTGGGAAGTATTCAGTGGTTTTATTAAAGTGGTGCAAGAGCTATTGCATACCGATTTCTTTGCTTGTTACTAGCACATAGTTCTCTAATTTTGCATTTCCTTATTGCACACATTAATTATTATGTTCAGGTGTTTGGTGGTATTATTGAGCTACTACGTACCGATAATTAAATAAAAACGATTCAATTTGTCTTCCTTATCAAATTAAAAATCTGCCCTCATAGATACTCACAGACAGCTGGTAAATGGTATTCTAGAAAAAACTTTCAGTGATTAGTTAGTCGCCGGCGCTCGGTCCACAGCGACATTCGACGCCTAAATGTTTCAGTAGAAACCTAAGACTGGTAAAAAAACTGAATCTTTCTTTTGGAATATCAGTTATCTCGGCTCTTTGTGTAGCGTCTTTCATTTTTAAGAAAAATAAAATCTTCTAAAAATTTTAGCAATTTTAAAAAGTAATGGAGTCTTTTAAGTATGTAAATTTCTTTTCTTGATTGGTAATTTCTCTTTCTTTTATCTTATATCTTTGATATATCTTTTCTGGTGGCATTGGTTGTATTTTAATCACGCTGTCACGATAGATATAATATATGGGAGTTGAAAATTTTGTGTTTTATTATGTTTGATTATCGGACATTATTATGTTCAGGTGCTTGGTGGTTTTATTAAAGTGGTTTTAGAGCTACTGCATACCTACAGTTAAATAAAACAAGGTTCAATTTGTCTTCCTTATCAAATTAATAATCTGCCCTCATAGATACTCACAGACAGCTGGTAAATGGTATTCTAGAAAAAACTTTCAGTGATTAGTCAGTCGCCGGCGCTCGGTCCACAGCGACATTCGGCGCCTAAATGTTTCAGTAGAAACCTAAGACTGGTAAAAAAACTGAATCTTTCTTTTGGAATATCAGTTATCTCGGCTCTTTGTGTAGCGTCTTTCACTTTCAAGAAAAATAAAATCTTCTAAAAATTTTAGCAATTTTAAAAAGTAATGGAGTCTTTTAAGTATGTAAATTTCTTTTCTTGATTGGTAATTTCTCTTTCTTTTATCTTATATTTTTGATATATCTTTTCTGGCAGCATTGGTTGTATTTTAATCACGCTGTCACGATAGATATAATATATGGGAGTTGAAAATTTTGTGTTTTATTATGTTTGATTATCGGACATTATTATGTTGAGGTGCTTGGTGGTTTTATTAAAGTGGTTTTAAGCCTACTGCATACCTACAGTTAAATAAAACAAGGTTCAATTTGTCTTCCTTATCAAATTAATAATCTGCCCTCATAGATACTCACAGACAGCTGGTAAATGGTATTCTAGAAAAAACTTTCAGTGATTAGTCAGTCGCCGGCGCTCGGTCCACAGCGACATTCGACGCCTAAATGTTTCAGTAGAAACCTAAGACTGGTAAAAAAACTGAATCTTCCTTTTGGAATATCAGTTATCTCAGCTCTTTGTGTAGCGTCTTTCATTTTCAAGAAAAATAAAATCTTCTAAAAATTTTAGCAATTTTAAAAAGTAATGGAGTCTTTTAAGTATGTAAATTTCTTTCTTGATTGGTAATGTCTCTTTCGTTTATCTTATATCTCTGATATATGTTTTCTGGTGGCATTGGTTGTATTTTAATCACGCTGTCACGATAGATATAATATATGGGAGTTGAAAATTTTGTGTTTTATTATATTTGATTATCGGACATTATTATGTTGAGGTGCTTGGTGGTTTTATTAAAGTGGTTTTAGAGCTACTGCATACCTACAGTTAAATAAAACAAGCTACAATTTGTCTTCCTTATCAAATTAATAATCTGCCCTCATAGATACTCACAGACATCTGGTAAATGGTATTCTAGAAAAAACTTTCAGTGATTAGTCAGTCACCGACGCTCGGTCCACAGCGACATTCGACGCCTAAATGTTTCAGTAGAAACCTAAGACTGGTAAAAAAACTGAATCTTCCTTTTGGAATATCAGTTATCTCGGCTCTTTGTGTAGCGTCTTTCATTTTCAAGAAAAATAAAATCTTCTAAAAATTTTAGCAATTTTAAAAGTAATGGAGTCTTTTAAGTATGTAAATTTCTTTCTTGATTGGTAATGTCTCTTTCGTTTATCTTATATCTCTGATATATCTTTTCTGGTGGCATTGGTTGTATTTTAATCACGCTGTCACGATAGATATAATATATGGGAGTTGAAAATTTTGTATTTTATTATATTTGATTATCGGACATTATTATGTTGAGGTGCTTGGTGGTTTTATTAAAGTGGTTTTAGAGCTACTGCATACCTACAGTTAAATAAAACAAGCTACAATTTGTCTTCCTTATCAAATTAATAATCTGCCCTCATAGATACTCACAGACAGCTGGTAAATGGTATTCTAGAAAAAACTTTCAGTGATTAGTCAGTCGCCGGCGCTCGGTCCACAGCGACATTCGACGCCTAAATGTTTCAGTAGAAACCTAAGACTGGTAAAAAAACTGAATCTTTCTTTTGGAATATCAGTTATCTCAGCTCTTTGTTTAGCGTCTTTCATTTTCAAGAAAAATAAATTCTTCTAAAAATTTTAGCAATTTTAAAAAGTAATGGAGTCTTTTAAGTATGTAAATTTCTTTTCTTGATTGGTAATTTCTCTTTCTTTTATCTTATATCTTTGATATATCTTTTCTGGTGGAATTGGTTGTATTTTAATCACGCTGTCACGATAGATATAATATATGGGAGTTGAAAATTTTGTGTTTTATTATGTTTGATTATCGGACATTATTATGTTGAGGTGCTTGGTGGTTTTATTAAAGTGGTTTTAAGCCTACTGCATACCTACAGTTAAATAAAACAAGGTTCAATTTGTCTTCCTTATCAAATTAATAATCTGCCCTCATAGATACTCACAGACAGCTGGTAAATGGTATTCTAGAAAAAACTTTCAGTGATTAGTCAGTCGCCGGCGCTCGGTCCACAGCGACATTCGACGCCTAAATGTTTCATTAGAAACCTAAGACTGGTAAAAAAACTGAATCTTTCTTTTGGAATATCAGTTATCTCGGCTCTTTGTGTAGCGTCTTTCATTTTCAAGAAAAATAAAATCTTCTAAAAATTTTACCAATTTTAAAAAGTAATGGAGTCTTTTAAGTATGTAAATTTCTTTTCTTGATTGGTAATTTCTCTTTCTTTTATCTTATATCTTTGATATATCTTTTCTGGTGGCATTGGTTGTATTTTAATCACGCTGTCACGATAGATATAATATATGGGAGTTGAAAATGTTGTGTTTTATTATATTTGATTATCGGACATTATTATGTTGAGGTGCTTGGTGGTTTTATTAAAGTGGTTTTAGAGCTACTGCATACCTACAGTTAAATAAAACAAGCTACAATTTGTCTTCCTTATCAAATTAATAATCTGCCCTCATAGATACTCACAGACAGCTGGTAAATGGTATTCTAGAAAAAACTTTCAGTGATTAGTCAGTCGCCGGCGCTCGGTCCACAGCGACATTCGACGCCTAAATGTTTCAGTAGAAACCTAAGACTGGTAAAAAAACTGAATCTTTCTTTTGGAATATCAGTTATCTCAGCTCTTTGTTTAGCGTCTTTCATTTTCAAGAAAAATAAATTCTTCTAAAAATTTTAGCAATTTTAAAAAGTTATGGAGTCTTTTAAGTATGGAAATTTCTTTCTTGATTGGTAATGTCTCTTTCGTTTATCTTATATCTCTGATATATCTTTTCTGGTGGCATTGGTTGTATTTTAATCACGCTGTCACGATAGATATAATATATGGGAGTTGAAAATTTTGTGTTTTATTATATTTGATTATCGGACATTATTATGTTGAGGTGCTTGGTGGTTTTATTAAAGTGGTTTTAAGCCTACTGCATACCTACAGTTAAATAAAACAAGGTTCAATTTGTCTTCCTTATCAAATTAATAATCTGCCCTCATAGATACTCACAGACAGCTGGTAAATGGTATTCTAGAAAAAACTTTCAGTGATTAGTCAGTCGCCGGCGCTCGGTCCACAGCGACATTCGACGCCTAAATGTTTCAGTAGAAACCTAAGACTGGTAAAAAAACTGAATCTTTCTTTTGGAATATCAGTTATCTCAGCTCTTTGTTTAGCGTTTTTCATTTTCAAGAAAAATAAATTCTTCTAAAAATTTTAGCAATTTTAAAAAGTAATGGAGTCTTTTAAGTATGTAAATTTCTTTTCTTGATTGGTAATTTCTCTTTCTTTTATCTTATATCTTTGATATATCTTTTCTGGTGGAATTGGTTGTATTTTAATCACGCTGTCACGATAGATATAATATATGGGAGTTGAAAATTTTGTGTTTTATTATGTTTGATTATCGGACATTATTATGTTGAGGTGCTTGGTGGTTTTATTAAAGTGGTTTTAAGCCTACTGCATACCTACAGTTAAATAAAACAAGGTTCAATTTGTCTTCCTTATCAAATTAATAATCTGCCCTCATAGATACTCACAGACAGCTGGTAAATGGTATTCTAGAAAAAACTTTCAGTGATTAGTCAGTCGCCGGCGCTCGGTCCACAGCGACATTCGACGCCTAAATGTTTCATTAGAAACCTAAGACTGCTAAAAAAACTGAATCTTTCTTTTGGAATATCAGTTATCTCGGCTCTTTGTGTAGCGTCTTTCATTTTCAAGAAAAATAAAATCTTCTAAAAATTTTACCAATTTTAAAAAGTAATGGAGTCTTTTAAGTATGTAAATTTCTTTTCTTGATTGGTAATTTCTCTTTCTTTTATCTTATATCTTTGATATATCTTTTCTGGTGGCATTGGTTGTATTTTAATCACGCTGTCACGATAGATATAATATATGGGAGTTGAAAATGTTGTGTTTTATTATGTTTGATTATCGGATATTATTATGTTCAGGTGCTTGGTGGTTTTATTAAAGTGGTTTTAGAGCTACTGCATACCTACAGTTAAATAAAACAAGGTTCAATTTGTCTTCCTTATCAAATTAATAATCTGCCCTCATAGATACTCACAGACAGCTGGTAAATGGTATTCTAGAAAAAACTTTCAGTGATTAGTCAGTCGCCGGCGCTCGGTCCACAGCGACATTCGACGCCTAAATGTTTCAGTAGAAACCTAAGACTGGTAAAAAAACTGAATCTTTCTTTTGGAATATCAGTTATCTCGGCTCTTTGTGTAGCGTCTTTCATTTTCAAGAAAAACAAAATCTTCTAAAAATTTTAGCAATTTTAAAAAGTAATGGAGTCTTTTAAGTATGTAAATTTCTTTTCTTGATTGGTAATTTCTCTTTCTTTTATCTTATATTTTTGATATATCTTTTCTGGCAGCATTGGTTGTATTTTAATCACGCTGTCACGATAGATATAATATATGGGAGTTGAAAATTTTGTGTTTTATTATATTTGATTATCGGACATTATTATGTTGAGGTGCTTGGTGGTTTTATTAAAGTGGTTTTAGAGCTACTGCATACCTACAGTTAAATAAAACAAGCTACAATTTGTCTTCCTTATCAAATTAATAATCTGCCCTCATAGATACTCACAGACAGCTGGTAAATGGTATTCTAGAAAAAACTTTCAGTGATTAGTCAGTCGCCGGCGCTCGGTCCACAGCGACATTCGACGCCTAAATGTTTCAGTAGAAACCTAAGACTGGTAAAAAAACTGAATCTTTCTTTTGGAATATCAGTTATCTCAGCTCTTTGTTTAGCGTCTTTCATTTTCAAGAAAAATAAATTCTTCTAAAAATTTTAGCAATTTTAAAAAGTTATGGAGTCTTTTAAGTATGGAAATTTCTTTCTTGATTGGTAATGTCTCTTTCGTTTATCTTATATCTCTGATATATCTTTTCTGGTGGCATTGGTTGTATTTTAATCACGCTGTCACGATAGATATAATATATGGGAGTTGAAAATTTTGTGTTTTATTATATTTGATTATCGGACATTATTATGTTGAGGTGCTTGGTGGTTTTATTAAAGTGGTTTTAAGCCTACTGCATACCTACAGTTAAATAAAACAAGGTTCAATTTGTTTTCCTTATCAAATTAATAATCTGCCCTCATAGATACTCACAGACAGCTGGTAAATGGTATTCTAGAAAAAACTTTCAGTGATTAGTCAGTCGCCGGCGCTCGGTCCACAGCGACATTCGACGCCTAAATGTTTCAGTAGAAACCTAAGACTGGTAAAAAAACTGAATCTTTCTTTTGGAATATCAGTTATCTCAGCTCTTTGTTTAGCGTTTTTCATTTTCAAGAAAAATAAATTCTTCTAAAAATTTTAGCAATTTTAAAAAGTAATGGAGTCTTTTAAGTATGTAAATTTCTTTTCTTGATTGGTAATTTCTCTTTCTTTTATCTTATATCTTTGATATATCTTTTCTGGTGGAATTGGTTGTATTTTAATCACGCTGTCACGATAGATATAATATATGGGAGTTGAAAATTTTGTGTTTTATTATGTTTGATTATCGGACATTATTATGTTGAGGTGCTTGGTGGTTTTATTAAAGTGGTTTTAAGCCTACTGCATACCTACAGTTAAATAAAACAAGGTTCAATTTGTCTTCCTTATCAAATTAATAATCTGCCCTCATAGATACTCACAGACAGCTGGTAAATGGTATTCTAGAAAAAACTTTCAGTGATTAGTCAGTCGCCGGCGCTCGGTCCACAGCGACATTCGACGCCTAAATGTTTCAGTAGAAACCTAAGACTGGTAAAAAAACTGAATCTTTCTTTTGGAATATCAGTTATCTCGGCTCTTTGTGTAGCGTCTTTCATTTTCAAGAAAAACAAAATCTTCTAAAAATTTTAGCAATTTTAAAAAGTAATGGAGTCTTTTAAGTATGTAAATTTCTTTTCTTGATTGGTAATTTCTCTTTCTTTTATCTTATATTTTTGGTATATCTTTTCTGGCAGCATTGGTTGTATTTTAATCACGCTGTCACGATAGATATAATATATGGGAGTTGAAAATTTTGTGTTTTATTATATTTGATTATCGGACATTATTATGTTGAGGTGCTTGGTGGTTTTATTAAAGTGGTTTTAGAGCTACTGCATACCTACAGTTAAATAAAACAAGGTTCAATTTGTCTTCCTTATCAAATTAATAATCTGCCCACATAGATACTCACAGACAGCTGGTAAATGGTATTCTAGAAAAAACTTTCAGTGATTAGTCAGTCGCCGGCGCTCGGTCCACAGCGACATTCGACGCCTAAATGTTTCAGTAGAAACCTAAGACTGGTAAAAAAACTGAATCTTTCTTTTGGAATATCAGTTATCTCGGCTCTTTGTGTAGCGTCTTTCACTTTCAAGAAAAATAAAATCTTCTAAAAATTTTAGCAATTTTAAAAAGTAATGGAGTCTTTTAAGTATGTAAATTTCTTTTCTTGATTGGTAATTTCTCTTTCTTTTATCTTATATTTTTGGTATATCTTTTCTGGCAGCATTGGTTGTATTTTAATCACGCTGTCACGATAGATATAATATATGGGAGTTGAAAATTTTGTGTTTTATTATATTTGATTATCGGACATTATTATGTTGAGGTGCTTGGTGGTTTTATTAAAGTGGTTTTAGAGCTACTGCATACCTACAGTTAAATAAAACAAGGTTCAATTTGTCTTCCTTATCAAATTAATAATCTGCCCTCATAGATACTCACAGACAGCTGGTAAATGGTATTCTAGAAAAAACTTTCAGTGATTAGTCAGTCGCCGGCGCTCGGTCCACAGCGACATTCGACGCCTAAATGTTTCAGTAGATACCTAAGACTGGTAAAAAAACTGAATCTTTCTTTTGGAATATCAGTTATCTCGGCTCTTTGTGTAGCGTCTTTCATTTTCAAGAAAAATAAAATCTTCTAAAAATTTTAGCAATTTTAAAAAGTAATGGAGTCTTTTAAGTATGTAAATTTCTTTTCTTGATTGGTAATTTCTCTTTCTTTTATCTTATATTTTTGGTATATCTTTTCTGGCAGCATTGGTTGTATTTTAATCACGCTGTCACGATAGATATAATATATGGGAGTTGAAAATTTTGTGTTTTATTATATTTGATTATCGGACATTATTATGTTGAGGTGCTTGGTGGTTTTATTAAAGTGGTTTTAGAGCTACTGCATACCTACAGTTAAATAAAACAAGGTTCAATTTGTCTTCCTTATCAAATTAATAATCTGCCCACATAGATACTCACAGACAGCTGGTAAATGGTATTCTAGAAAAAACTTTCAGTGATTAGTCAGTCGCCGGCGCTCGGTCCACAGCGACATTCGACGCCTAAATGTTTCAGTAGAAACCTAAGACTGGTAAAAAAACTGAATCTTTCTTTTGGAATATCAGTTATCTCGGCTCTTTGTGTAGCGTCTTTCACTTTCAAGAAAAATAAAATCTTCTAAAAATTTTAGCAATTTTAAAAAGTAATGGAGTCTTTTAAGTATGTAAATTTCTTTTCTTGATTGGTAATTTCTCTTTCTTTTATCTTATATTTTTGGTATATCTTTTCTGGCAGCATTGGTTGTATTTTAATCACGCTGTCACGATAGATATAATATATGGGAGTTGAAAATTTTGTGTTTTATTATATTTGATTATCGGACATTATTATGTTGAGGTGCTTGGTGGTTTTATTAAAGTGGTTTTAGAGCTACTGCATACCTACAGTTAAATAAAACAAGGTTCAATTTGTCTTCCTTATCAAATTAATAATCTGCCCTCATAGATACTCACAGACAGCTGGTAAATGGTATTCTAGAAAAAACTTTCAGTGATTAGTCAGTCGCCGGCGCTCGGTCCACAGCGACATTCGACGCCTAAATGTTTCAGTAGATACCTAAGACTGGTAAAAAAACTGAATCTTTCTTTTGGAATATCAGTTATCTCGGCTCTTTGTGTAGCGTCTTTCATTTTCAAGAAAAATAAAATCTTCTAAAAATTTTAGCAATTTTAAAAAGTAATGGAGTCTTTTAAGTATGTAAATTTCTTTTCTTGATTGGTAATTTCTCTTTCTTTTATCTTATATTTTTGGTATATCTTTTCTGGCAGCATTGGTTGTATTTTAATCACGCTGTCACGATAGATATAATATATGGGAGTTGAAAATTTTGTGTTTTATTATATTTGATTATCGGACATTATTATGTTGAGGTGCTTGGTGGTTTTATTAAAGTGGTTTTAGAGCTACTGCATACCTACAGTTAAATAAAACAAGGTTCAATTTGTCTTCCTTATCAAATTAATAATCTGCCCACATAGATACTCACAGACAGCTGGTAAATGGTATTCTAGAAAAAACTTTCAGTGATTAGTCAGTCGGCGGCGCTCGGTCCACAGCGACATTCGACGCCTAAATGTTTCAGTAGAAACCTAAGACTGGTAAAAAAACTGAATCTTTCTTTTGGAATATCAGTTATCTCGGCTCTTTGTGTAGCGTCTTTCACTTTCAAGAAAAATAAAATCTTCTAAAAATTTTAGCAATTTTAAAAAGTAATGGAGTCTTTTAAGTATGTAAATTTCTTTTCTTGATTGGTAATTTCTCTTTCTTTTATCTTATATTTTTGGTATATCTTTTCTGGCAGCATTGGTTGTATTTTAATCACGCTGTCACGATAGATATAATATATGGGAGTTGAAAATTTTGTGTTTTATTATGTTTGATTATCGGACATTATTATGTTGAGGTGCTTGGTGGTTTTATTAAAGTGGTTTTAGAGCTACTGCATACCTACAGTTAAATAAAACAAGGTTCAATTTGTCTTCCTTATCAAATTAATAATCTGCCCTCATAGATATTCACAGACAGCTGGTAGATGGTATTCTAGAAAAAACTTTCAGTAATTAGTCAGTCGCCGGCGCTCGGTCCACAGCGACATTCGACGCCTAAATGTTTCAGTAGAAACCTAAGACTGGTAAAAAAACTGAATCTTTCTTTTGGAATATCAGTTATCTCGGCTCGTTGTGTAGCGTCTTTCATTTTCAAGAAAAATAAAATCTTCTAAAAATTTTAGCAATTTTAAAAAGTAATGGAGTCTTTTAAGTATGTAAATTTCTTTTCTTGATTGGTAATTTCTCTTTCTTTTATCTTATATTTTTGGTATATCTTTTCTGGCAGCATTGGTTGTATTTTAATCACGCTGTCACGATAGATATAATATATGGGAGTTGAAAATTTTGTGTTTTATTATGTTTGATTATCGGACATTATTATGTTGAGGTGCTTGGTGGTTTTATTAAAGTGGTTTTAGAGCTACTGCATACCTACAGTTAAATAAAACAAGGTTCAATTTGTCTTCCTTATCAAATTAATAATCTGCCCTCATACATACTCACAGACAGCTGGTAAATGGTATTCTAGAAAAAACTTTCAGTAATTAGTCAGTCGCCGGCGCTCGGTCCACAGCGACATTCGACGCCTAAATGTTTCAGTAGATACCTAAGACTGGTAAAAAAACTGAATCTTTCTTTTGGAATATCAGTTATCTCGGCTCTTTGTGTAGCGTCTTTCATTTTCAAGAAAAATAAAATCTTCTAAAAATTTTAGCAATTTTAAAAAGTAATGGAGTCTTTTAAGTATGTAAATTTCTTTTCTTGATTGGTAATTTCTCTTTCTTTTATCTTATATTTTTGGTATATCTTTTCTGGCAGCATTGGTTGTATTTTAATCACGCTGTCACGATAGATATAATATATGGGAGTTGAAAATTTTGTGTTTTATTATATTTGATTATCGGACATTATTATGTTGAGGTGCTTGGTGGTTTTATTAAAGTGGTTTTAGAGCTACTGCATACCTACAGTTAAATAAAACAAGGTTCAATTTGTCTTCCTTATCAAATTAATAATCTGCCCACATAGATACTCACAGACAGCTGGTAAATGGTATTCTAGAAAAAACTTTCAGTGATTAGTCAGTCGGCGGCGCTCGGTCCACAGCGACATTCGACGCCTAAATGTTTCAGTAGAAACCTAAGACTGGTAAAAAAACTGAATCTTTCTTTTGGAATATCAGTTATCTCGGCTCTTTGTGTAGCGTCTTTCACTTTCAAGAAAAATAAAATCTTCTAAAAATTTTAGCAATTTTAAAAAGTAATGGAGTCTTTTAAGTATGTAAATTTCTTTTCTTGATTGGTAATTTCTCTTTCTTTTATCTTATATTTTTGGTATATCTTTTCTGGCAGCATTGGTTGTATTTTAATCACGCTGTCACGATAGATATAATATATGGGAGTTGAAAATTTTGTGTTTTATTATATTTGATTATCGGACATTATTATGTTGAGGTGCTTGGTGGTTTTATTAAAGTGGTTTTAGAGCTACTGCATACCTACAGTTAAATAAAACAAGGTTCAATTTGTCTTCCTTATCAAATTAATAATCTGCCCTCATAGATATTCACAGACAGCTGGTAGATGGTATTCTAGAAAAAACTTTCAGTAATTAGTCAGTCGCCGGCGCTCGGTCCACAGCGACATTCGACGCCTAAATGTTTCAGTAGAAACCTAAGACTGGTAAAAAAACTGAATCTTTCTTTTGGAATATCAGTTATCTCGGCTCGTTGTGTAGCGTCTTTCATTTTCAAGAAAAATAAAATCTTCTAAAAATTTTAGCAATTTTAAAAAGTAATGGAGTCTTTTAAGTATGTAAATTTCTTTTCTTGATTGGTAATTTCTCTTTCTTTTATCTTATATTTTTGGTATATCTTTTCTGGCAGCATTGGTTGTATTTTAATCACGCTGTCACGATAGATATAATATATGGGAGTTGAAAATTTTGTGTTTTATTATGTTTGATTATCGGACATTATTATGTTGAGGTGCTTGGTGGTTTTATTAAAGTGGTTTTAGAGCTACTGCATACCTACAGTTAAATAAAACAAGGTTCAATTTGTCTTTCTTATCAAATTAATATATCTGCCCTCATAGATACTCACAGACAGCTGGTAAATGGTATTCTAGAAAAAACTTTCAGTGATTAGTCAGTCGGCGGCGCTTGGTCCACAGCGACATTCGACGCCTAAATGTTTCAGTAGAAACCTAAGACTGGTAAAAATTGAATCTTTCTTTTGGAATATCAGTTATCTCCGCTCTTTGTGTAGCGTCTTTCATTTTCAAGAGGAATAAAATCTTCTAAAAATTTTAGCAATTTTAAAAAGTAATGGAGTCTTTTAAGTATGTAAATTTCTTTTCTTGATTGGTAATTTCTCTTTCTTTTATCTTATATCTTTGATATATCTTTTCTGGTGGCATTGGTTGTATTTTAATCACGCTGTCACGATAGATATAATATATGGGAGTTGAAAATTTTGTGTTTTATTATATTTGATTATCGGACATTATTATGTTGAGGTGCTTGGTGGTTTTATTAAAGTGGTTTTAGAGCTACTGCATACCTACAGTTAAATAAAACAAGGTTCAATTTGTCTTCCTTATCAAATTAATAATCTGCCCTCATAGATACTCACAGACAGCTGGTAAATGGTATTCTAGAAAAAACTTTCAGTGATTAGTCAGTCGCCGGCGCTCGGTCCACAGCGACATTCGACGCCTAAATGTTTCAGTAGAAACCTAAGACTGGTAAAAAAACTGAATCTTTCTTTTGGAATATCAGTTATCTCGGCTCTTTGTGTAGCGTCTTTCATTTTCAAGAAAAATAAAATCTTCTCAAAATTTTAGCAATTTTAAAAAGTAATGGAGTCTTTTAAGTATGTAAATTTCTTTTCTTGATTGGTAATTTCTCTTTCTTTTATCTTATATTTTTGATATATCTTTTCTGGCAGCATTGGTTGTATTTTAATCACGCTGTCACGATAGATATAATATATGGGAGTTGAAAATTTTGTATTTTATTATATTTGATTATCGGACATTATTATGTTGAGGTGCTTGGTGGTTTTATTAAAGTGGTTTTAGAGCTACTGCATACCTACAGTTAAATAAAACAAGCTACAATTTGTCTTCCTTATCAAATTAATAATCTGCCCTCATAGATACTCACAGACAGCTGGTAAATGGTATTCTAGGAAAAACTTTCAGTGATTAGTCAGTCGCCGGCGCTCGGTCCACAGCGACATTCGACGCCTAAATGTTTCAGTAGAAACCTAAGACTGGTAAAAAAACTGAATCTTTCTTTTGGAATATCAGTTATCTCAGCTCTTTGTTTAGCGTCTTTCATTTTCAAGAAAAATAAATTCTTCTAAAAATTTTAGCAATTTTAAAAAGTAATGGAGTCTTTTAAGTATGTAAATTTCTTTTCTTGATTGGTAATTTCTCTTTCTTTTATCTTATATTTTTGATACATCTTTTCTGGCAGCATTGGTTGTATTTTAATCACGCTGTCACGATAGATATAATATATGGGAGTTGAAAATTTTGTGTTTTATTAGGTTTGATTATCGGACATTATTATGTTGAGGTGCTTGGTGGTTTTATTAAAGTGGTTTTAGAGCTACTGCATACCTACAGTTAAATAAAACAAGGTTCAATTTGTCTTCCTTATCAAATTAATAATCTGCCCTCATAGATACTCACAGACAGCTGGTAAATGGTATTCTAGAAAAAACTTTCAGTGATTAGTCAGTCGCCGGCGCTCGGTCCACAGCGACATTCGACGCCTAAATGTTTCAGTAGAAACCTAAGACTGGTAAAAAAACTGAATCTTTCTTTTGGAATATCAGTTATCTCGGCTCTTTGTGTAGCGTCTTTCATTTTCAAGAAAAATAAAATCTTCTAAAAATTTTAGCAATTTTAAAAAGTAATGGAGTCTTTTAAGTATGTAAAATTCTTTTCTTGATTGGTAATTTCTCTTTCTTTTATCTTATATCTTTTCTGGTGGCATTGGTTGTATTTTAATCACGCTGTCACGATAGATATAATATATGGGAGTTGAAAATTTTGTGTTTTATTAGGTTTGATTATCGGACATTATTATGTTGAGGTGCTTGGTGGTTTTATTAAAGTGGTTTTAGAGCTACTGCATACCTACAGTTAAATAAAACAAGGTTCAATTTGTCTTCCTTATCAAATTAATAATCTGCCCTCATAGATACTCACAGACAGCTGGTAAATGGTATTCTAGAAAAAACTTTCAGTGATTAGTCAGTCGCCGGCGCTCGGTCCACAGCGACATTCGACGCCTAAATGTTTCAGTAGAAACCTAAGACTGGTAAAAAAACTGAATCTTTCTTTTGGAATATCAGTTATCTCGGCTCTTTGTGTAGCGTCTTTCATTTTCAAGAAAAATAAAATCTTCTAAAAATTTTAGCAATTTTAAAAAGCAATGGAGTCTTTTAAGTATGTAAATTTCTTTTCTTGATTGGTAATTTCTCTTTCTTTTATCTTATATTTTTGATATATCTTTTCTGGCAGCATTGGTTGTATTTTAATCACGCTGTCATGATAGATATAATATATGGGAGTTGAAAATTTTGTGTTTTATTAGGTTTGATTATCGGACATTATTATGTTGAGGTGCTTGGTGGTTTTATTAAAGTGGTTTTAGAGCTACTGCATACCTACAGTTAAATAAAACAAGGTTCAATTTGTCTTCCTTATCAAATTAATAATCTGCCCTCATAGATACTCACAGACAGCTGGTAAATGGTATTCTAGAAAAAACTTTCAGTGATTAGTCAGTCGCCGGCGCTCGGTCCACAGCGACATTCGACGCCTAAATGTTTCAGTAGAAACCTAAGACTGGTAAAAAAACTGAATCTTTCTTTTGGAATATCAGTTATCTCGGCTCTTTGTGTAGCGTCTTTCATTTTCAAGAAAAATAAAATCTTCTAAAAATTTTAGCAATTTTAAAAAGTAATGGAGTCTTTTAAGTATGTAAATTTCTTTTCTTGATTGGTAATTTCTCTTTCTTTTATCTTATATTTTTGATATATCTTTTCTGGCAGCATTGGTTGTATTTTAATCACACTGTCACGATAGATATAATATATGGGAGTTGAAAATTTTGTGTTTTATTATGTTTGATTATCGGACATTATTATGTTGAGGTGCTTGGTGGTTTTATTAAAGTGGTTTTAGAGCTACTGCATACCTACAGTTAAATAAAACAAGGTTCAATTTGTCTTCCTTATCAAATTAATAATCTGCCCTCATAGATACTCACAGACAGCTGGTAAATGGTATTCTAGAAATAACTTTCAGTGATTAGTCAGTCGCCGGCGCTCGGTCCACAACTACATTCGACGCCTAAATGTTTCAGTAGAAACCTAAGACTGGTAAAAAAACTGAATCTTTCTTTTGGAATATCAGTTATCTCGGCTCTTTGTGTAGCGTCTTTCATTTCCGAGAAAAATAAAATCTGCTAAAAATTTTAGCAATTCGAAAAAGTAATGGAGTCTTTTAAGTATGTAAATTTCTTTTCTTGATTGGTAATTTCTCTTTCTTTTATCTTATATTTTTGATATATTTTTTCTGGCAGCATTGGTTGTATTTTAATCACGCTGACACGATAGATATAATATATGGGAGTTGAAAATTTTGTGTTTTATTATGGTTGATTATCGGACATTATTATGTTGAGGTGCTTGGTGGTTTTATTACAGTGGTTTTAGAGCTACTGCATACCTACAGTTAAATAAAACAAGGTTCAATTTGTCTTCCTTATTAAATTAAAAATCTGCCCTCATAGATACTCACAGACAGCTGGTAAATGGTATTCTAGAAAAAACTTTCAGTGATTAGTCAGTCGCCGGCGCTCGGTCCACAGCGACATTCGACTCCTAAATGTTTCAGTAGAAACCTAAGACTGGTAAAAAAACTGAATCTTTCTTTTGGAATATCAGTTATCTCGGCTCTTTGTGTAGCGTCTTTCATTTCCGAGAAAAATAAAATCTGCTAAAAATTTTAGCAATTCGAAAAAGTAATGGAGTCTTTTAAGTATGTAAATTTCTTTTCTTGATTGGTAGTTTCTCTTTCTTTTATCTTATATCTTTAATATATCGTTTCTGGTGGCATTGGTTGTATTTTAATCACGCTATCACGATAGATATAATATGGGGGAGTTAATAATTTTGTGTTTTATTATGGTTGATTATCGGACATTATTATGTTGAGGTGTTTGGTGGTTTTATTAAAGTGGTTTTAGAGCTACTGCATACCTACAGTTAAATAAAACAAGGTTTAATTTGTTTTCCTTATTAAATTAAAAATCTGCCCTCGTAGATACTCACAGACAGCTGGTAAATGGTATTCTAGAAAAAACTTTCAGTGATTAGTCAGTCGCCGGCGCTCGGTCCACAGCGACATTCGACGCCTAAATGTTTCAGTAGAAACCTAAGACTGGTAAAAAAACTGAATCTTTCTTTTAGAATATCAGTTATCTCGGCTCTTTGTGTAGCGTCTTTCATTTCCGAGAAAAATAAAATCTGCTAAAAATTTTAGCAATTCGAAAAAGTAATGGAGTCTTTTAAGTATGTAAATTTCTTTTCTTGATTGGTAGTTTCTCTTTCTTTTATCTTATATCTTTAATATATCGTTTCTGGTGGCATTGGTTGTATTTTAATCACGCTATCACGATAGATATAATATGGGGGAGTTAATAATTTTGTGTTTTATTATGGTTGATTATCGGACATTATTATGTTGAGGTGCTTGGTGGTTTTATTACAGTGGTTTTAGAGCTACTGCATACCTACAGTTAAATAAAACAAGGTTCAATTTGTCTTCCTTATTAAATTAAAAATCTGCCCTCATAGATACTCACAGACAGCTGGTAAATGGTATTCTAGAAAAAACTTTCAGTGATTAGTCAGTCGCCGGCGCTCGGTCCACAGCGACATTCGACTCCTAAATGTTTCAGTAGAAACCTAAGACTGGTAAAAAAACTGAATCTTTCTTTTGGAATATCAGTTATCTCGGCTCTTTGTGTAGCGTCTTTCATTTCCGAGAAAAATAAAATCTGCTAAAAATTTTAGCAATTCGAAAAAGTAATGGAGTCTTTTAAGTATGTAAATTTCTTTTCTTGATTGGTAGTTTCTCTTTCTTTTATCTTATATCTTTAATATATCGTTTCTGGTGGCATTGGTTGTATTTTAATCACGCTATCACGATAGATATAATATAGGGGAGTTAATAATTTTGTGTTTTATTATGGTTGATTATCGGACATTATTATGTTGAGGTGCTTGGTGGTTTTATTAAAGTGGTTTTAGAGCTACTGCATACCTACAGTTAAATAAAACAAGGTTCAATTTGTCTACCTTATTAAATTAAAAATCTGCCCTCATAGATACTCACAGACAGCTGGTAAATGGTATTCTAGAAAAAACTTTCAGTGATTAGTCAGTCGCCGGCGCTCGGTCCACAGCGACATTCGACGCCTAAATGTTTCAGTAGAAACCTAAGACTGGTAAAAAAACTGAATCTTTCTTTTGGAATATCAGTTATCTCGGCTCTTTGTGTAGCGTCTTTCATTTCCGAGAAAAATAAAATCTGCTAAAAATTTTAGCAATTCGAAAAAGTAATGGAGTCTTTTAAGTATGTAAATTTCTTTTCTTGATTGGTAGTTTCTCTTTATTTTATCTTATATCTTTAATATATCGTTTCTGGTGGCATTGGTTGTATTTTAATCACGCTATCACGATAGATATAATATGGGGGAGTTAATAATTTTGTGTTTTATTATGTTTGATTATCGGACATTATTATGTTGAGGTGTTTGGTGGTTTTATTAAAGTGGTTTTAGAGCTACTGCATACCTACAGTTAAATAAAACAAGGTTTAATTTGTCTTCCTTATTAAATTAAAAATCTGCCCTCGTAGATACTCACAGACAGCTGGTAAATGGTATTCTAGAAAAAACTTTCAGTGATTAGTCAGTCGCCGGCGCTCGGTCCACAGCGACATTCGACGCCTAAATGTTTCAGTAGAAACCTAAGACTGGTAAAAAAACTGAATCTTTCTTTTGAAATATCAGTTATCTCGGCTCTTGGTGTAGCGTCTTTCATTGCCGAGAAAAATAAAATCTGCTAAAAATTTTAGCAATTCGAAAAAGTAATGGAGTCTTTTAAGTATGTAAATTTCTTTTCTTGATTGGTAGTTTCTCTTTCTTTTATCTTATATCTTTAATATATCGTTTCTGGTGGCATTGGTTGTATTTTAATGACGCTATCACGATAGATATAATATAGGGGAGTTAATAATTTTGTGTTTTATTATGGTTGATTATCGGACATTATTATGTTGAGGTGCTTGGTGGTTTTATTAAAGTGGTTTTAGAGCTACTGCATACCTACAGTTAAATAAAACAAGGTTTAATTTGTCTTCCTTATTAAATTAAAAATCTGCCCTCGTAGATACTCACAGACAGCTGGTAAATGGTATTCTAGAAAAAACTTTCAGTGATTAGTCAGTCGCCGGCGCTCGGTCCACAGCGACATTCGACGCCTAAATGTTTCATTAGAAACCTAAGACTGGTAAAAAAACTGAATCTTTCTTTTAGAATATCAGTTATCTCGGCTCTTTGTGTAGCGTCTTTCATTTCCGAGAAAAATAAAATCTGCTAAAAATTTTAGCAATTCGAAAAAGTAATGGAGTCTTTTAAGTATGTAAATTTCTTTTCTTGATTGGTAGTTTCTCTTTCTTTTATCTTATATCTTTAATATATCGTTTCTGGTGGCATTGGTTGTATTTTAATCACGCTATCACGATAGATATAATATGGGGGAGTTAATAATTTTGTGTTTTATTATGGTTGATTATCGGACATTATTATGTTGAGGTGCTTGGTGGTTTTATTAAAGTGGTTTTAGAGCTACTGCATACCTACAGTTAAATAAAACAAGGTTCAATTTGTCTTCCTTATTAAATTAAAAATCTGCCCTCATAGATACTCGCAGACAGCTGGTAAATGGTATTCTAGAAAAAACTTTCAGTGATTAGTCAGTCGCCGGCGCTCGGTCCACAGCGACATTCGACGCCTAAATGTTTCAGTAGAAACCTAAGACTGGTAAAAAAACTGAATCTATCTTTTGGAATATCAGTTATCTCGGCTCTTTGTGTAGCGTCTTTCATTTCCGAGAAAAATAAAATCTGCTAAAAATTTTAGCAATTCGAAAAAGTAATGGAGTCTTTTAAGTATGTAAATTTCTTTTCTTGATTGGTAGTTTCTCTTTCTTTTATCTTATATCTTTAATATATCGTTTCTGGTGGCATTGGTTGTATTTTAATCACGCTATCACGATAGATATAATATGGGGGAGTTAATAATTTTGTGTTTTATTATGGTTGATTATCGGACATTATTATGTTGAGGTGCTTGGTGGTTTTATTAAAGTGGTTTTAGAGCTACTGCATACCTACAGTTAAATAAAACAAGGTTTAATTTGTCTTCCTTATTAAATTAAAAATCTGCCCTCGTAGATACTCACAGACAGCTGGTAAATGGTATTCTAGAAAAAACTTTCAGTGATTAGTCAGTCGCCGGCGCTCGGTCCACAGCGACATTCGACGCCTAAATGTTTCAGTAGAAACCTAAGACTGGTAAAAAAACTGAATCTTTCTTTTGGAATATCAGTTATCTCGGCTCTTTGTGTAGCGTCTTTCATTTCCGAGAAAAATAAAATCTGCTAAAAATTTTAGCAATTCGAAAAAGTAATGGAGTCTTTTAAGTATGTAAATTTCTTTTCTTGATTGGTAGTTTCTCTTTCTTTTATCTTATATCTTTAATATATCGTTTCTGGTGGCATTGGTTGTATTTTAATGACGCTATCACGATAGATATAATATAGGGGAGTTAATAATTTTGTGTTTTATTATGGTTGATTATCGGACATTATTATGTTGAGGTGCTTGGTGGTTTTATTAAAGTGGTTTTAGAGCTACTGCATACCTACAGTTAAATAAAACAAGGTTTAATTTGTCTTCCTTATTAAATTAAAAATCTGCCCTCGTAGATACTCACAGACAGCTGGTAAATGGTATTCTAGAAAAAACTTTCAGTGATTAGTCAGTCGCCGGCGTTCGGTCCACAGCGACATTCGACGCCTAAATGTTTCAGTAGAAACCTAAGACTGGTAAAAAAACTGAATCTTTCTTTTGGAATATCAGTTATCTCGGCTCTTTGTGTAGCGTCTTTCATTTCCGAGAAAAATAAAATCTGCTAAAAATTTTAGCAATTCGAAAAAGTAATGGAGTCTTTTAAGTATGTAAATTTCTTTTCTTGATTGGTAGTTTCTCTTTCTTTTATCTTATATCTTTAATATATCGTTTCTGGTGGCATTGGTTGTATTTTAATCACGCTATCACGATAGATATAATATAGGAGAGTTAATAATTTTGTGTTTTATTATGTTTGATTATCGGACAATATTATGTTGAGGTGCTTGGTGGTTTTGTTAAAGTGGTTTTAGAGCTACTGCATACCTACAGTTAAATAAAACAAGGTTTAATTTGTCTTCCTTATTAAATTAAAAATCTGCCCTCATAGATACTCACAGACAACTGGTAAATGGTATTCTAGAAAAAACTTTCAGTGATTAGTCAGTCGCCGGCGCTCGGTCCACAGCGACATTCGACGCCTAAATGTTTCAGTAGAAACCTAAGACTGGTAAAAAAACTGAATCTTTCTTTTGGAATATCAGTTATCTCGGCTCTTTGTGTAGCGTCTTTCATTTCCGAGAAAAATAAAATCTGCTAAAAATTTTAGCAATTCGAAAAAGTAATGGAGTCTTTTAAGTATGTAAATTTCTTTTCTTGATTGGTAGTTTCTCTTTCTTTTATCTTATATCTTTAATATATCGTTTCTGGTGGCATTGGTTGTATTTTAATCACGCTATCACGATAGATATAATATGGGGGAGTTAATAATTTAGTGTTTTATTATGGTTGATTATCGGACATTATTATGTTGAGGTGCTTGGTGGTTTTATTAAAGTGGTTTTAGAGCTACTGCATACCTACAGTTAAATAAAACAAGGTTTAATTTGTCTTCCTTATTAAATTAAAAATCTGCCCTCATAGATACTCACAGACAGCTGGTAAATGGTATTCTAGAAAAAACTTTCAGTGATTAGTCAGTCGCCGGCGCTCGGTCCACAGCGACATTCGACGCCTAAATGTTTCAGTAAAAACCTAAGACTGGTAAAAAAACTGAATCTTTCTTTTGGAATATCAGTTATCTCGGCTCTTTGTGTAGCGTCTTTCATTTCCGAGAAAAATAAAATCTGCTAAAAATTTTAGCAATTTGAAAAAGTAATGGAGTCTTTTAAGTATGTAAATTTCTTTTCTTGATTGGTAGTTTCTCTTTCTTTTATCTTATATCTTTAATATATCGTTTCTGGTGGCATTGGTTGTATTTTAATCACGCTATCACGATAGATATAATATAGGAGAGTTAATAATTTTGTGTTTTATTATGTTTGATTATCGGACAATATTATGTTGAGGTGCTTGGTGGTTTTGTTAAAGTGGTTTTAGAGCTACTGCATACCTACAGTTAAATAAAACAAGGTTCAATTTGTCTTCCTTATCAAATTAAAAATCTGCCCTCATAGATACTCACAGACAGCTGGTAAATGGTATTCTAGAAAAAACTTTCAGTGATTAGTCAGTCGCCGGAGCTCGGTCCACAGCGACATTCGACGCCTAAATGTTTCAGTAGAAACCTAAGACGGGTAAAACAACTGAATCTTTCTTTTGGAATATCAGTTATCTCGGCTCTTTGTGTAGCGTCTTTCATTTCCGAGAAAAATAAAATCTGCTAAAAATTTTAGCAATTCTAAAAAGTAATGGAGTCTTTTAAGTATGTAAATTTCTTTTCTTGATTAGTAATTTTTCTTTCTTTCATCTTATATTTTTGATATATCTTTTCTGGTGACATTGGTTGTATTTTAATCACGCTGTCACGATAGATATAATATACGGGAGTTGAAAATTTTGTGTTTTATTATGGTTGATTATCGGACATTATTATGTTGAGGTGATTGGTGGTTTTATTCAAGTGGTTTTAGAGCTACTGCATACCTACAGTTAAATAAAACAAGGTTCAATTTGTCTTCCTTATCAAATTAAAAATCTGCCCTCATAGATACTCACAGACAGCTGGTAAATGGTATTCTAGAAAAAACTTTCAGTGATTAGTCAGTCTCCGGCGCTCGGTCCACAGCGACATTCGACGCCTAAATGTTTCGGTAGAAACCTAAGTCTAGATAACACTGAATCTTTCTTCTAGAATATCAGTTATCTCGGCTCTTTGTGTAGCGTCTTTCATTTCCGAGAAAAATTAAATCTGCTAAAAATTTTAGCAATTTCTTTTCTTGATTAGTAATTTATCTTTCTTTTATCTTATATCTTTGATATATCTTTTCTGGTGGCATTGGTTGTATTTTAATCACGCTATCACGATAGATATAATATAGGGGAGTTGAAAATTTTGTGTTTTATTATGTGTGATTATCGGACATTATTATGTTGAGGTGCTTGGTGGTTTTATTAAAGTGGTTTTAGAGATACTGCATACCTACTGTTAAATAAAACAAGGTTCAATTTGTCTTTCATATCAAATTAAAAATCTGCCCTCATAGATAGTCACAGATAGCTGGTAAATGGTATTCTAGAAAAAACTTTCAGTGATTAGTCAGTCGCCGGCGCTCGGTCCACAGCGACATTCGACGACTAAATGTTTCAGTAGAAACCTAAGACTGGTAAGAAAACTGAATCTTTCTTTTGGAATATCAGTTATCTCGGCTCTTTGTGTAGCGTCTTTCATTTCCGAGAAAAATTAAATCTGCTAAAAATTTTAGCAATTCGAAAAAGTAATGGAGTCTTTGAAGTATGTAAATTTCTTTTCTTGATTAGTAATTTATCTTTCTTTTATCTTATATCTTTGATATATCTTTTCTGGTGGCATTGGTTGTATTTTAATCACGCTGTCACGGTAGATATAATATATGGGAGTTGAAAATTTTGTGTTTTATTATGTTTGATTATCGGACATTATTATGTTGAGGTGCTTGGTGGTTATATTAAAGTGGTTTTAGAGCTACTGCATACCTACAGTTAAATAAATCAAGGTTCAATTTGTCTTTCTTATCAAATTAAAAATCTGCCCTCATAGATATTCACAGATAGCTGGTAAATGGTATTCTAGAAAAAACTTTCAGTGATTAGTAAGTCGCCGGCTCTCGGTCCACAGCGACATTCGACGCCTAAATGTTTAAGTAGAAACCTAAGACTGTTAAAAAAACTGAATCTTTCTTTTGGAATATCAGTTATCTCGGCTCTTTGTGTAGCGTCTTTCATTTCCGAGAAAAATAAAATCTGCTAAAAATTTTAGCAATTTTAAAAAGTTATGGAGTCTTTTAAGTATGTAAATTTCTTTTCTTGATTAGTAATTTATCTTTCTTTTATCTTATATTTTTGATATATCTTTTCTGGTAGCATTGGTTGTATTTTAATCACGCTGTCACGATAGATATAATATATGGGAGTTGAAAATTTTGTGTTTTATTATGTTTGATTATCGGACATTATTATGTTAAGGTGCTTGGTGGTTTTATTAAAGTGGTTTTAGAGCTACTGCATACCTACACTTAAATAAAACAAGGTTCAATTTGTCTTTCTTATCAAATTAAAAATCTGCCCTCATAGATACTCACAGACAGCTGGTAAATGGTATTCTAGAAAAAACTTTCAGTGATTAGTAAGTCGCCGGCGCTCGGTCCACAGCGACATTCGACGCCTAAATGTTTAAGTAGAAACCTAAGACTGGTAAAAAACTGAATCTTTCTTTTGGAATATCTGTTATCTCGGCTCTTTGGGTAGCGTCTTTCATTTCCGAGAAAAATAAAATCTGCTAAAAATTTTAGCAATTTTAAAAAGTAATGGAGTCTTTTAAGTATGTAAATTTCTTTTCTTGATTAGTAATTTATCTTTCTTTTATCTTATACTTTTGATTTATCTTTTTTGATGGTATTGCTTGTATTTTGAATACGCTGTCACGATGGATATAATATATGGGAGTTAAAAATTTTGTGTTGTATTATGTTTGATTATCTGAAATTATTATGGTAAGGTGCTTGGTGGTTATATTAAAGTGGTTTTAGAGATACTGCATACCTACAGTTAAATAAATCAAGGTTCAATTTGTCTTTCTTATCAAATTAAAAATCTGCCCTCATAGATATTCACAGATAGCTGGTAAATGGTATTCTAGAAAAAACTTTCAGTGATTAGTAAGTCGCCGGCTCTCGGTCCTCAGCGACATTCGACGCCTAAATGTTTAAGTAGAAACCTAAGACTGGTAAAAAAACTGAATCTTTCTTTTGGAATATCAGTTATCTCGGCTCTTTGTGTAGCGTCTTTCATTTCCGAGAAAAATAAAATCTGCTAAAAATTTTAGCAATTTTAAAAAGTTATGGAGTCTTTGAAGTATGTAAATTTCTTTTCTTGATTAGTAATTTATCTTTCTTTTATCTTATATCTTTGATATATCTTTTCTGGTGGCATTGGTTGTATTTTAATCACGCTGTCACGGTAGATATAATATATGGGAGTTGAAAATTTTGTGTTTTATTATGTTTGATTATCGGACATTATTATGTTGAGGTGCTTGGTGGTTATATTAAAGTGGTTTTAGAGCTACTGCATACCTACAGTTAAATAAATCAAGGTTCAATTTGTCTTTCTTATCAAATTAAAAATCTGCCCTCATAGATATTCACAGATAGCTGGTAAATGGTATTCTAGAAAAAACTTTCAGTGATTAGTAAGTCGCCGGCTCTCGGTCCACAGCGACATTCGACGCCTAAATGTTGAAGTAGAAACCTAAGACTGGTAAAAAAACTGAATCTTTCTTTTGGAATATCAGTTATCTCGGCTCTTTGTGTAGCGTCTTTCATTTCCGAGAAAAATAAAATCTGCTAAAAATTTTAGCAATTTTAAAAAGTTATGGAGTCTTTTAAGTATGTAAATTTCTTTTCTTGATTAGTAATTTATCTTTCTTTTATCTTATATTTTTGATATATCTTTTCTGGTAGCATTGGTTGTATTTTAATCACGCTGTCACGATAGATATAATATATGGGAGTTGAAAATTTTGTGTTTTATTATGTTTGATTATCGGACATTATTATGTTAAGGTGCTTGGTGGTTTTATTAAAGTGGTTTTAGAGCTACTGCATACCTACAGTTAAATAAAACAAGGTTCAATTTGTCTTTCTTATCAAATTAAAAATCTGCCCTCATAGATACTCACAGACAGCTGGTAAATGGTATTCTAGAAAAAACTTTCAGTGATTAGTAAGTCGCCGGCGCTCGGTCCACAGCGACATTCGACGCCTAAATGTTTAAGTAGAAACCTAAGGTAAAAAACTGAATCTTTCTTTTGGAATATCTGTTATCTCGGCTCTTTGGGTAGCGTCTTTCATTTCCGAGAAAAATAAAATCTGCTAAAAATTTTAGCAATTTTAAAAAGTAATGGAGTCTTTTAAGTATGTAAATTTCTTTTCTTGATTAGTAATTTATCTTTCTTTTATCTTATACTTTTGATTTATCTTTTTTGATGGTATTGCTTGTATTTTGAATACGCTGTCACGATGGATATAATATATGGGAGTTAAAAATTTTGTGTTGTATTATGTTTGATTATCTGAAATTATTATGGTAAGGTGCTTGGTGGTTTTATTAAAGTGGTTTTAGAGCTACTGAATACCTGCAATTAAATAAAACTAAGATTAAATTTGTCTTCCTTATTAAATTAAAAATATGTCCCCATATATACTTACAGACATCTGGTAAATGGTATTCTAGAAAAAACCTTTAGTGATAACGCAGTCGCCGGCGCTCGTTCCACAGTGATATTCGACGCCTAAATGTTTCTGTAAAAACCTAAGACTAGTGTAGATATCACTCAATCTTTCTTCTGGAATATCAGTTATTTCGGCTCTGTGTAGCTTCTTTTATTTCCGAGAAAAATAAAATCTAATCTTTTAGCAATTTCACAAAGTTATGGGGTCTTCTAAGTATGTGAATTTCTTTTTTTGTTTGTTAATTTCTCAATTATGCTTTTACCCTATATCTTTGATATATCTTTTCTGGTTTTAACTAGATCTTTTATCTCGTAGTTCTTTATAATTTAATAATAGTAAGATTTGTAGCAAAAGTTTTATTGTTTTGCTTAATAAATTAAACACATATTGGCAGGTATATAACCCTTTCTACCCTATGGTGGAGCAGTACGGCAAGAGATAAGGGCTTGCGGCTAGGTGATACTCCTCCATAGATCCCTACCGGAAGGGCGTCCAACGCCTAAATACCGGGTATATATATATATATATATATATATATATATATATATATATATATATATATATATATATATATATATATATATATATATATATATATATATAACCCTTTCTTGATTTTTCACGTGATTTTCTGAAAACTTATTTTTTTTTGTTGAAAATTTTAATTTTGACTTAGTAGTTTTACGTCTCTGTAAGTCAAGTTTTTTTAACTCCGCCTACATTATCATTGAGTAGATTGACTATTTCAATGATTTTGTTGCCGGTCCCAAGCCCGGATAAAGGAGGATGGTTCTTAGCTCAGATTAGAACTTTAGCCAAGGTAAAAAAACCTTGTCTTTTTAAAAAAAGATTTCTTGTTTTCTGTGCAGACTATTTATGACTTATTTTAAAAATGTGCCAAATAGCTATCAACGATGCTGCTAAAACATTTTATCATGAAGTAGTTTCTCGAACAGTTTGATGAAGATTCTAGTGATTTTAAAATGATCAAAAACGATCTAATCGAGAATGGAGACGACGAGAAACGATATTAATAAGGAAGTTTTGTTTTTGGTACTATTTGATCCTAAATTGTAAATAGGAAACCCTCTGTATTTGAGTAGATAATGCTCTATTATTGATATAGGTATTCTGGTTGGCTGAGTTGATCTATAGTTGTCACAGTTTTTGTTTTACTGGGATTTAGTTTAATTTCTGTTTAATTCTTCCACCTCCAATTTTAAATTTGTTTTTTATGAGCTATCAAAGTTATACCTTTAGCATATTACAGTTCATTCAGGTATATCTACATATTTTAATAAATCCTTCATCTTATTTCAGTTTTACCTGTCTTTTCTGAAATGACACAGATCCTTAGCATTCAAGTAAGCAATTATGTCGGCTTTAAGGTTGAGTAGACATATCTACTTTTAAGTACAAAAAGGAAGTATGGCACATCCGGCTGTGTTCGAACAAGGAGATTCTACCAAGACGGAAGACAGTTGCAATTAACAGTTCGGATTGCTTCGGAAATGCCGGAAGCGTGTTTCATAGGCGGCGGACGTTTTTAACTTTAGAGGTGTTTATTTTAAATAAAATAGTTCCACGTTTTAACACTCTTCATAAAATTAAAAAGCGCTGAGATCAGAGAACTGTCAGTGAAAGTCAAAGATGGTGTCGAGACGTAAAATAAAATTAATCGAACCTAATTTCAAAAATTATTTACTTCCAAGACGACTGGTTATTTATTGCGATATTTATTATACATATAATTTATTTTGTTTAAAACTTTTTGAATTTTTTAATCAAAGGTGTTATTTCTTATGATGTGTAGGTATGTATTTATTTACCTACAAAAGCACTGTTTTGATTGAATGTTTTGTTGAATTTTGGATTTTAAACCAATTAAATTGCTTCTGAGTATTTTCACATATCTGTTAGTTATACACTTTTTGAGTGTTTACAATTAAATGTTATGTTTTTAGTTTTAAAGACCTTATGAGAATGGATCTACTAATTATGAAAGGAACTATACCTGTGTCAAACAACAGTCTATCCATGCAAGCCAGGAACAGTTAGCAAAACAATGATGTTATGGAAAGTGAAATGGTTGAGACATAATTAAGAAAGGTAAACAAATCAGTGTCCTAAAAATCTCAAATTCATACCAATGAATAAAGATGCATACTCATTCCTTGTTTATACATTAGAATTTCTGAAAAAGAATTCATATAATTCCTTCTTGAGATTCTCTTTTTGGTTTCAGAATATTTCATAACTTTGTTATTTTTCAGTCAAAATCATTCTGAATGTGGGTGTTACTCAAGCTTTTACAAATCATTTACTAATTTTATTATTACTGAATAACTTTGTAGTTGTAGTTGTAGTCTTCAAAAGTCACAACATATCCCTAGATACAAAAATGAGACATTTGAGATGCTATGTTTTCTCTGTGTTGTTGTACGGGGCGGAGGCATGGACGCTTACAGACACCACTATTAAAAAACTTGAAGCATTTGAGATGTGGCTTTATAGAAGAATGCTGAGAATATCATGGACAGCAAGGATCACGAACAAGGAAGTTCTAGAAAAAATGAAGAAGGAACCAGAGATTGTGTTTACGATCAAATGCATAAAATTGCAATATCTGGGACACGTTATGAGAAATCAGCACCGTTACTCCCTGCTGCAGTCTATATTGCAAGGTAAAGTCAAAGGTAAGCGAGGACCCGGTAGAAGGAGAATATCATGGCTGCGGAATTTAAGAACATGGTTTAAGAAAACCTCAACGGAGCTGTTTCGAGCCGCAGCGAGCAAAGTCATGATTGCCAATATGATTTCCAACATCCGAAACGGATAGGAACCAGAAGAAGAAGAAACTTTGTAGTTCGGTTTTTGTAATGTATTTAATTAAACTTGTGTTTTACTAGACACAATGGTATACATGTTTAGCAAGGAGACATCTTTAAGTGTGTCATAAACAATTACATGAGCTTTCTGTTTGATTAGTATACAATGAGAGACAATTAGTATACTATACTGTGTATATACATTTTGTTCTTGGTGTTTCTTATTTTTTTGCGTAGATGTATTAAATTTGGTTAGTGATTATATTAGTACTTGCAAGATACTGAAGCTGTTTAGATATAATAGTTGTGCCAATAAAATTACCAGCTGTAAAATATAGAAGAAATCGAAAGAATAAAAAGATTTTGATTTATAACAATAAAAACACTGAAAACTTTTGATTTACATTTAATTCATATTTATATTTCTATTTTTTACAGCACTGAAACAATGATTGAAGAGTCACCATATGTATGAAGCAACTACTACAGCAGAAAAGAGACCTCAACTCAAACAAGATGACATAGCAGTAATGTACAGATAAAGAGATAAAAATAGCAGTTTCTAAATACAGGAATATACTTCAATATTTATGTTAGTAGAACATTTTCTTCTATTAATTTATTAAATATGTACCATTCTTCATTATAAACATCTTTTCTTGAAGGAAAAGTTTATTTTGTATCTAAGACAATATTATCAAACATCTGCTTTGGTTTTTAGCTCTAAATTTTAACATTAGACAAAATATAACATCAATTTGTAAGTTTAAATTGTTGCCATACAAGTTTTCTTCAGGGAAGGAAGAATTTAATTGAATAATTAATATTTTGAGTGCTGATTGTCCATATATGTAATATTTGTCTCTTGTGCAATCAGCTGATACCCTTATCACTTGGTGATTTGTCCCTTGCTTAGTTAACAACCCTTGGTTGTATGATTCTTGTCTTCAATACCATAATTAAATGTTAAAATGTATGTTAAGCTTAAGCTTTCCTAATTTTTATTGCAAAATTGCTATAAAATTTGATGTTTCACAGCAATTGGCTGTCAAAATAGTTTAAATTCATTCTTTGCTTTATTCACAAGTCTGTCATATTTCTTCCAAATAATGGAAAAGAAAAAGAAATGTTTTTCAATAGAGCTTTTACTACTATTTATTTTTTAATATTTTCTATGTTGGTCAATTTCTCCTTTCGTTTTTTCTTTCGTCTATGACAGGTTGTGGACAATATCTACCGGTATTTATACTAGATCAATCGAGCTAAATTGGCCTACTATGCTAATCCTAAGACATCATTGAAGGTGTCCTCATCAAGGACTGTTTGTAATTAATCATGTTGTAAATTGGTTAAGTATTTATCTAAATGGCAAAGGGATGGATAATAACAACTCTGGGTTTATTGATAAGTACTAAGATTACAAAAGTCTTGTTCAATCCAGTGATCACAGAATATTATCTTTTTTTTTGGCTTAGTGTCTTTTTGGAATGACATTTTGGTTTAAAAAGGTTTGGATTGTGTGATTTAAGCTTTTTTGACTGTCTTGTATTATTTTCAGTTTGACATTTTAACATTTAAAGAGCAACAATTTGTATGTTTAGATTGTTGCAATGCCAGTTTTCTTCTAGATTTATTTATTTATCGTATGGCAATTACAACACATTTAGAATAAAATTACAAACACTAGTAATATAGGTATTTGACAAACTTTAAATAGTTACAAACATCAAGTGTATTTATATAATCAATTTACTCTGAAGTTGCAAACAGGAAGTCTTCAGGGCTACCATTGTAGGATCTTGAGGGACACTCTTCAATAATGTGGTCGATGGTTTGGTTCTCCCCACAGTCACATTGAGGAGACGGGTTCTTTCCCCATTTATGTAGCATGTAACCACATCTGCCATGTCTGGTTCGGATCCTATTTAGAGTGAACCATATTTTGCGTGGAAGATCAAAACCTGGTGGCTTGTGGGTAATGCAGGACATGTTATTTTGCCATGCGTTCCATGCTTGGGACCATGCATTCGTGATGTTGAACTCCTCATGTATCATTCTTGCTGTTTTCATTGGTGGTTTTCTAGAACGGAGACGGGTATTTTGTGCACTCTCGGTATGTTGGTGGATCAGCAGGTTTATATTGTTCTTGATCTTTTTGTATTCACATGTAAGATCGTCAACTCGTCGTAAATGTGGAGGTGGGATGTGACTTAATACTGGAAGCCATTGGGTGGGAGTTGATTTAATTGTACCAGCTCTCATCCTCATAGTGCTGTGCAGCTGAGTGTCGATCTTTTTTCTTCTAGATAAGAAGATTTTAATTGGTTAACTTGTCTTTTAAGTTCTGTTTGTTCATATAATTACCCCTTTTATTGTTATTAATTGCTTTGTGGATTCAGTACATCAGAAATTAAGCTTTTATAAAGGAAATAACAGTATAAAAATAAGACAAAACGCAGATTTTCCAACATTTCACATTTGAAGACATTGTCAAAGGACAAAATATAAATAAATACGAAATGTGATATTCATTTATATAATTCAAAGTTAAAATGTTAATTAAGTTTTGTGTTTTCCGTATTTTTGTTGTAATATTTCCATATAAAAGACTTATAACAGTTGAATTTGTTCATATACATGGCTTTCAAAGTAGTGTAAATTTTCTTTTTTGGGCAATTCATGAGTGTCTGATATTTTTTCCCCATTTTTCTCAATTATATTAGAAACATTGGTTTAATTTGAAATGTATACTATCTGCATAATTTTCAAAGCCCTAGTAGATGTTTTGTAGCCATTTTAATCTCGAATGTCATGTCTGTAGTAAAAATTGAATGGTTGGTTACAAAAATATATTACAGACAAATATTTATATATTAGAGAGTTTTTGTGCAAGCAAATACATATACGTAACGTATCTTTTTGACATATAAGCATGCACATTAATGGTTGAACTAACGTATCTAGATACTTATTACCTAACGTAACAGCCTGGTACGTTACGTTCATACGCATCCCTATCGAGCCGAAGGTAATCAAATGCACAAGGGGATCTTACCCGATTACCAAAATATCAATCAACATCCACATTTCATAAGCACACGTGGTATGTGTTTTTTCACATTTGTGGTTAAGTATATTTGTTTTGATTTTTATAAATAATGTAAAGCAGTAGGAAACGACTTCACTTCAGCAATGAAGATGATTTGTTCTTGTTGAAAGAATCGTAGGCAAGAACCTTTAAGACCATCCAGAAAGGTGGAATTTAACCCAAAAGCGAAAAATATTTTTACATTTTATATCAGACATGGTATCAAAATTAAAGCAGCCGTATAGTCGTGCAAGATGTGGAGAAGAAGGGCATCTTCTATGTCTTCGTCTTCTTCATCATCAATAAAGGCACCTACATTTAATATCGCGTCCATCTCAAAAATTAAAAATTGTTCAAAAAAATATTTGTTATTTATTTTGAATATATAAAATAGGGTTAAATGACAAGGACAAGACTGGTTGACAATTGATTAGTTAATCACTAATTTGATGAGGGCAACACCATCGTTACGTTGCGTGCAGAACTTTAACTCTTAATTTAACGTTCATCTTCTTGGATACGTTAGTTCTTTACGTATAGGGAAATACGTTACGTTAAGTAGTTACAAAAACTCTCTATTGTTAAATATTAAAATTGATAAAAAATATACTCAAATGTATGATCTTTTTTTTCGTACATTTTGCCATTCAGTATATCAACGTTTTGTAATAATTTCTCACTTCCTTATAGTTTTAGAGCATTTTGATCATTTCATATTAAAGGAAATATTAAAAGCAAAAGTAAAACTTAAATAAATTGACTAATTTTTTGTTTATTTTTTAGTGTTGATGAAGCTCTTTCTGAAGCTTATGTAGCATTGAAGGTCATTGAAAGAAGTATCATTGACGAAACTAGAACAGCTTGCAGAGATTCTTCGCTTCCAGAAATGCTCTATTCCAAATGATTATATGCCCAACAACTGATTTGTGGTGGTTTTACAAAATCTACTGTGAAAATTCAAGTTGAAAATGTTAATATTGTAGAAAATATGTATAGATATATGTTTACTACGCTATAATATTGTGACAATAAGACAAAGAATCATGTATTTTATATATGAGGCCGTTATTTACAAAGAGCAACAAAATCGTTTCAGCTTTCATGGAAATTGTATTTTTGAATTATTGTATTTTGTAACCAATGCATTATTAATTATGATGAGTCAAATCCGTTAAAAAGAAGAAAATTGTTTGTTTTTGAAAAGAGAGTTGCAATGAAATAAAAACAAAAACTGTTTAACGTTTTATTAAAATAGAAATGTATTACTTAAACAACCAAATACCCTGTTACAGTCATAAAAAAATTAAAATAAGCGGCTTTTTCAAAACACAAAGAAATAATACCAAAAGATTTAAACGATTTTAGAGTCGTTTTTGTTTTGACATAAATCTTGGTCACCTTCACTCAGGATATTGTTATAGAAGATTAGTTTTGGTAGTGTCATCTAATCTTCACCATATTGCTTATTCAACAAACTTATAATGGAAGTTTTATCTCCTTTAAGTGACTTACTTAATGTTACCTCAACTGGCTGAACATATGAAAGAGAACTATCTTTATATTAACAGCTTTAGGTGTTCCAGTGTTATTAAAGTAATTATTCTCATCTTAAGTAAAAACCGTGTTTTATAAAAGATAAATCGTTTTGTGTTGATAAAATTTCAAGTGCCAGGCTCCAGGAAGTTTTACAATGTGCTTTGCTTTAATTTTATAGTCTTGTATGATCCAGCCAACACTTAACTTATTAGTTAAGATTAGCATGTGAACTTATTATGCCTAGATTCTACAATAATAGGTATTTTGTTTACTTTCTTCTCTATCAATCAGAAAACTCTATATGTATGAATAAAGGAGTGTCCTACGTTTGGAAATGTGAGCTTTATACTTTGTGAAGATTCTTTAACAAGCCGGTGGTCTTATATTGCCAACATGGCTGTGTTCTTATTTTAAACACTGCACATACCAGCGAACAAGTTAATTTTTGTCAAAGAAGCATAACATATTTGAGTATGTAAAGCATATCTAATTGCTAAGGCTATTGTGTATTATTTTAAAGTAGAAGTGGGTTGGTCCCTTAATGTTCCGTAGGCCTTATCGCTAATTATCGTTCTCTTCATAATTTGTGATAAAATATTGCTCTAACATCTAATATATGTTCCAATCAGTACCTATTCAGTACAATAATTGTAGGCTGCCTATCGTGCCCTTGGAAATTCACCTGAGTTAAAGATTTTGCACCTTGCAAATACTAATTAAAATGTTTACCCAAGCACCTTGTTTGTAACTGTAGTTTATTCCCCATTTATCCTCGTCGCCATATTATTGGTGTTCGCATATAATCATATAAATAATACCCAACTAAATTAACAACTTTACTTTATATTTCAAAACACAAACAAGTATAATGAATACATATCTTAGGTTATGTCATGTGCATGAAGTTAGTCACTATCACCGTTGTTATCTATACTGTGCTATCACTATGTATAAAGTAGTAGACTTGGGAAATAACATCCAACGTACCTGTTAAAGGATGCATACATTACAAACTTGGTTTCAGACAATCTAGACACTGCAACTGCAAGTTATAGTTTATATGATGTGTTTATTGAATGATGAAGAAACAAACAGTTTTGCAAATAACGTTCAGTTTTATTCCACTTTATAATGTGAAATAGGCAGTGTCTTGTATTGATATTTTATTGGTAATGATATCTTAATATATACATATAAATCTACATTTAATTGAAAATTGTAATATACATGTATTATCTTTGGGATTTTGGTGCCTCCTCCCTCCTGTCTATAGTGAGCGCTCTCTCGCGGTGAAGTATGTTAGTAAAAAGACCGTAACAGGCAGTTTTGAAAAATTTTAATGATTGTAATACATTCCTCAAGAAAAATTAGTTTGACTTCGCCAAAATAAAAAATGATTTTGTTTTATTTTGTCAATTAGGATAAATAACAGCCTCATATATTATCAATTCATTGTAATTTAGCTACATTCAATAATGGTAAAATGGCACATTGTATCTGTTTTCTTTATCAAATGGAAATTCAAATTATTTTAAATTGCTGGTTGGTTATATGTCTAATTCTTCGTTGAATGTTTGTAATTAATTGTAATGCAATATAAAATCCGGTTAATATCATCCAAAAAAAACTTTAAAAATCTTTTTTTCTCTTTTTGTCTTTCTGCTAGTGGCGTGCTTTACTTTATATTAACCGGAATGATTTTAAATTCCTGGTCAATTCATAGTTCGTACTCTGATCCAGACGGGCTGCTTTGCCGTTGATCAGAGGTCTATTCAATATATTTTTACTAGATTCTATCAATAGTTTGGTCTCCGGGATCATTCTGTTGATTAGTAAATCTAAAGAATCTTTTATCTTCATCTCTACATTTTCTTCTTTTCTTTCGCTTACATATGTCTACTAGTTCCACACAAACAAATAATATACTTTATAGTAGCAGGAATGATTTTAAATTGCGGGTTGACTTGTAGTGCTTTCTTTGTACTTCTGATCTGGACAGGCTGCTTTGCAGTTGATCAGGATTCTACATTATATTGTTACTAGATTATGTCTATAATTTGGCCTCAGGATCATTTTTTGATTACTATTTAGTAATCATTGATAATTGAGTGGGACAGACCACATTACTATCATTCAAAGTAAATAAAAAACTTTCTTTTCTTGTCTTCTCTTCTATATACTCTATCTTACAGTGACAATAATGAGTTTAAATTTCTGGTCGACTTGTAGTATGTTCTCCGTACTTCTGATCCGGACTTTGCAGTTGATCAGGCCTCTACATTATATTTTTACTAGATTTTGTCTCAGGATAATTTTGTTGATTACTAATTAGTAATTATTGATAATGGAGTAGGACAGACTACATTGTTGTCATTCAAAGTAAATAAAAAACTTTCTTTTCGTTTCTATACTTTCTATATACTCTCTTACAGTGACAATATTTTAAAATTTCTGGTCGACATGTAATATGTTCTTCGTACGTCTGATCCGGACTTGGTAGTTGATCAGACTTTACATTATATTTTTATTAGATTCTGTCGATAATTTGGTCTCAGGATAATTTTTTTGATTACTATTTAGTAATTATTGATACTGGAGTAGGACAGACCACATTGTTGTCATTCAAAGTAAGTAAAAAACTTTTTCTTTTCTATACTTTCTGTTCTTCTCTTCTGTATACTCTATCTTACAGTGACAATAATTTTAAATTTCTGGTCGACTTGTAGTATGTTCTTCGTACTTCTGATCCGGACTTTGCAGGTGATCAGGCCTCTTCATTATATTTTTACTAGATTTTGTCGATACTTTAGTCTCAGGATAATTTTGTTGATTTATATTTAGTAATCATTGATAATGGAGTAGGACAGGCCACATTACTATCATTCAAAGTAAATAAAAAACTTTGTTTTCTTTTCTATACTTTCTTTTCTTCTCTTCTATATACCCTATCTTACAATGACAATAATGATTTTAAATTTCTGTTTTTTATACTTCTGATCCGGACTTTGCAGTTGATCAGGCCTCTACATTAGATTTTTACTAGGCCCTGTCGATAATTTGGTCTCAGGATAATTTTGTTAATTACTATTTAGTAATCATTGATAATGGACTGCGACAGACCACATTACTATCATTCAAAGTAAATAAAAAACTTTCTTTTCTCTTTTATAGTTTATTTTCTTCTCCTCTGTGATTTATACTTTATTTTTTCTTTATATTACTGTTAAATTACTTTTTGATTTTAAACGAAAACGAATTTTAATACAAATACATTTTCATCACTGTGTATATCAAATATGTAAGCAATTATTTTATGGGCTCTAAAAGAACAACCATTATTTTCCCGCACAGAAACACGCCAGACATGTACCATGCTGTGGAAGAGTACTCAATTTAGGGTGTTGGTAAGACTAGTGTACAAAGCTAGCAGTCATCTATTGTATTGAAGTATTTATAGCGTTTCTGTGTTTTATAAACATGATCAGGGAAAAGTGTTAATTGCAAAGGCTATAAAAAGATTTCTCACCGAAAACTCAACTTTTCTATGTATAAGTTTATAATTTATTGTATATAATTTCAATAAACTCTTCTGTATGAATTTAAAAATAAACTTTAAATCATAAAATGTCTTTTATTTTCCTTAGAAATGTATCCGTGGTGTTCATGTGAGAAAATAACGCGATATCGCTAAATAACACAACTCCAGAAAATCGCCCAGATGTAGGCAACAGTTTATACACGAAACTAGCTAAACAATCGCCTAAAAGATGGCGCCACTTACATACAGGCCAAGGTCTCTTAAATAAAATTACTTAGGGTCAGATAATTAGAATAAAATTTCAGTACTGATTGACTATATGGAGGGGTAGGTCGCTCTTTTTCGTCTCACACACAAATCAACCAAGAGTTTTCTTCTAAAAACTAAAACTTAAAAGTCAAATATTATGCATCACGAAATGGCAAGAGTCTCATGCTGATGTTTGTTAGAAAGTGTTAACTGCAAAGGCTATAAAAAGATTTCTCACCGAAAACTCAACTTTTCTATGTATAAGTTTATAATTTATTGTATATAATTTCAATAAACTCTCCTATATGAATTTAAAAATAAACTTTAAATCATAAAATGTCTTTTATTTTCCTTAGAAATGTATCGGTGGTGTTCATGTGAGAAAATAACACGATATAGCTAAATAACACAACTCCAGAAATTCGCCCAGATGTAGGCAACAGTTTATACACGAAACTAGCTAAACAATCGCCTAAAAGATGGCGCCACTTACATACAGGCCAAGGTCTCTTAAATAAAATTACTTAGGGTCAGATAATTAGAATAGAATTTCAGTACTGATTGACTATATGGAGGGGTAGGTCGCTCTTTTTCGTCTCACACACAAATCAACCAAGAGTTTTCTTCTAAAAACTAACACTTAAAATTCAAATCTTATGCATCACGAAATTGCAAGAGTCTCATGCTGATGTTTGTTACAAAGACCCCGCCCGCCCTTCGTTTTCCCACCATTTTGATACTTTACTTAAGTACCCGAAATGCGCGACTCCTGTATTTTTATCTAAGTGGCCCCATCTGTTGGGGGCCCCTAGAACTAGAGATTTCAAACAAACATTAAGAAATTTTTAGAATTATTTGTAGTCTACTTTCACTTTACTACCAAATTATTGAAAGATTGATTGATATTGAAGGAGAGAGTCTACGTCTTGTATGTCTAAACAAATATTGATATTCTTCCAGGATGATGGGAGTATGTTGGGAAAATAATACAATCAAATTATTTTACACTTTTATTGTTCAATCACGAATATTATAGACAAACAATATTTTAGAGATTTTTAATTTTGAACATTTTATTTTATGTAAAATTTTATCCAGTTTCTGCTAATACTCTTCTGCTTCATCGTTCATCGTTACCTGCAAATAGAAAAAGTCGTTAATAGTGAACTGAAAATTATAGTTTTTTGTTAAATTAAAATTTCCTTTTATATTTCTACACTATTAAATTCTTTTGATTAAATAGACATTTGCATTAAAATCTCCGGACAGTTTTTATAAGAAAAATTGGTATTTCGATTGTAATTAAATGAGACTTACAATAATTAATAAATATAGTTTTGAAAATTGATTGTAATATATATATATATATATATATATATATATATATATATATATATATATATATATACACAGTGTAGGTAAAAGTTTATGGTCGGTATGGTAAAATTTAACATGGTTACCTAACAAAGATATAAAATCATATTTTCAGCGAATAGACAAAGATAACAATCATATTTCTCCTTGGTCTTCCCTCCCTATTTCTCATTGACACCCATTGCCCATTAGTGAGACGATTAGTTCCGATCAGAGATATTTTAAATCTCTGGTTCCGATCCTAATATAGCTAAGAAACTAGAGGTGGGTCGTTAACATTTTTATCGGAACCGTTTTTCGTAAACTGTAACTAGTTGATTGTTTACCAGTAGTTTCAAATAAGCGAGTACACAAACAAACATATTGGCTATTATCGTTTATGTGTATAAGTATTAAAGTGAAAGAGACTAACGAAGGATATATTTATTATAACTTAAAAATTAAACAATACAAATAGTACTTACATTTACAGTACACATTATTACACTTTTCTTCTTAACCGTGTTCTTCTTTTATTTAAAATTAAACCAGATTTTGAACATGTGTTCACAAGGAACAGATTTTGTTACAATACCACAATATTTTATGAATATAGTTGTTAAGTTAGGATATACCTGGCGATGGTTTTTCCACCACGGTAATGGACAGTTCCAATCTCCGTTCGAAATTTTTTGTGGGTAATATATCATCATACAAATACATGTCGACTTCTTTTATGTCTCTCGATACAGGTGTATGTTTAGATGAGTCATGTCGAATTAATTCATCAACAATACACCATGGACTTAAGTCATCTTTATCATTTTCTTCTTCTTGTACTGGTTGATTTTCAATAGTACAATCTTCTTTTTCTTTTTTTATAGAAGTAACCAGCTTCTTAACTCTTTTTTTTGTTTTTTATAACTAGGTATTCTCATTAATGAACGAGTTTCGATTTACGATTGATAGTTCGTTAAAGGATTTATTTATTGTAAATATTCAATTAAGAATTCTTTTTCTTAGTCAAAATTATCGACCTAGTATAAGAATAATAATTTTATTTTCAAAAAATGCGTATTACTGTATTACTACTGACATCTGGACATATGGAGTTACATCGCATTAACAGGACAATATTTAACCGAAAATTTAGAATTTAAAACGGTTTTATTAGGCTGCTGCCATTTTTCTGGAAATCATAATTCAGAAAAGATCGCTTTTGAAATAAGTAAAATTATTTCACTAATTTTAAATTTCAGTTTCTAAAAAAACACATTTAAAAAAAAATACCTTATCTTTAGAAAGGCTTTTAAAGTATCAATTACAATATAACAAAGTTCCCAAACGGCCAATCCAAGACGTGGAAACTAGGTAGAACTTCACCTATTACATGTTAAAAAGAATGACCGAGTTAGAAGAGGCAATCCGTTCCACATTTGTATTAGTTAATACAGACTTAGACTTGGACCAAATCTAAATAATGAAGACTGGATTATTTGTTCTCAATTTTTCCAAATTTTACGGCCTTTTAAAGAAATAACAAATACAATGAGTGGCCAAAAATACTTGAAGGGTAGTTCAGTGATTGTTATGGTACGCTGCCTGCAAGAATCTTGCAATAAAATTTTAGCAAACGGGTAACCTTACATCCATAGTATCCGACGTAGTACAATTACTAATATCGGGTTTAGCAAAAAGATTTAGAGGGATAGAACAGAGTGGCACATTGTCATTATGTACATTGATGGATTCACGATTTAAAGTGCAGGGATTTTCTGATAAAAATGCAGGTAAAAAAACAAAAGAAAGAGTTAAGAAGCTGGTTACTTCTATAAAAAAAGAAAAAGAAGATTGTACTATTGAAAATCAACCAGTACAAGAAAAGGAAACCGATAAAGATGACTTAAGTGCATGGTGTATTTTTGAACAATTAATTGGACATGACTCATCTAAACGTACACCTGTATCGAGAGTCCATTACAATGGTGGAAAAACCATTGCCATGTATATCCTAACTTAACCACTATATTCATAAAGTATTGTAAATGTGAACACATGTTCAAAATCTGGTTTAATTTTAAATAAAAGAAGAACACGGTTAACAAGAAGTAAAGTAGAAAAACTTACGTTTTTAAATATCACTTTAGACGATTCGCGATTTAATAATAACGTGTAATGTAAATGTAAGTACGATTTACTATTTGTATTGTTTACTTTATTTTTCAAGTTATAATAAATATATCCTTCATTAGTTTCTTTCACTTCAATAAATATACACATAAACGATAATAGCCATTATGTTTGTTTATGTAGGTACTCTTTTACTTGAAACTACTGTTAAACAATCATAGTTATTGTTTACGAAAATCGGTTTAGTTGCGCTAAGAGCGTAGGCGCAAAATTTCGGGCTAATGCTTTTTAAATGTTTTCATTTTTTTCGAATCCTGAGAAAACTAACAAATATTTTTGAAAAATTTAAACCCAGAATGAAAGGTGACATTATTGCCGAGGGCCGAAAGTCCCTTAGAATAAACAAAAAGTTTTTTTGAATGAGATATTTGAAATTCAAAATCACACTAAATTTTCTCTCTTTTCACCCCTGTAACTTATTAAAATAAACATTATAGAAGTTTTCAGAGACTTTCGGCCCTCGGTAATAACGTATTCTTTCATTCTGCGTTTAAATTTTTCAAAAATATTTATTGATTTTCTCAGGATTCGAAAAAAAAAGAATGCATTTAAAAAGCATTGGCCCGAAATTTTGCGCCTACGCTCTTAACCATAAAAACGTCAAAGACCCACCTCTACTCGTTCGTTACCTGTGTCCCTACTTTGATTCGGTGCTTTGACTACGCGACATGAGACGTTACCAAATAATTTTGTATGAAGGTTTATTTATTTTGGCGTTATATGCATTTTATTATTTTTATTGGAAATAAGGCATAATGTGACTTTAAAATAAGCTTATTTTGATGTTTAGATTTTTAATTCGGAAATCGTACTTAAAATACGAATCATTATTAATTTTATTTATATAAAACGATTTCCGAAGTGGAAATCAAAATGTTATATTACACTTATTGTAAAGTAAAATTGTGGCATATTCCCAATAAAAAACAGTAAGCTGCCATTTAAATCCATTTCGTCCAAATTTGATTGTCTTAGAACATTGTTCAAATGCTAAAAAGACAACAGGTCAAATAAAACCAATAAGTTTGGCAACGTTGAATTTCCCCTTTTTTATTATTTCCACTCATGCAAGTTCGGCGATTTAAAGGGCGGACCTAATATACCTCTATCTTTTTAAACAGGTGTTTCTCACTCCATCTCACGTAAGGTCCATACCGACCATAAACTTTTACCTATACTGTATATACAGGGATGAGTGCCTTAAGAAGCGGCAAAATAACGCAAAAGATAGAAAACATAATACGTTGTGAAATAAAAAGAGATGAAAGTAGTAGAGGTGAGAAATTATCGATATTAACCTATAATTTACTTTACATTACATTAGAATTATCGAAAATTTCCCACCTTTAGACGTTCGCTTATGAGCTGGTTGACTTCAGTCATAGTAATACGTACCACGTAATGTAAGTAAAAACAGTTTAAGTAGGAGTATTTTTTTATCCAAAATTAAAGTACTGATCAATAATAAACTATGATTTGAGACGTCGCATACACTCTTCTCAATACAGAATTATCATAGCTTGTTATTCTGTATTCGTCAACACAGAATTAATTATCAAATTACTACTAATTAAACTGTTTACTTACATTTGCTTTATTGCCTCCAATCAGTTTTTACTTTATGCGAAATTTAAAAAATGTAAATATTCGACGTCATACTTGTAACATTATGACTGAAGTCAACTAGCTCATAAGCTAACGTCTAAAGGTGGGAAACTATCGATAGTCCTAATGTAATTTAATGTAAATTAGAGGTTTCTATCGATAATTTCCCACCTCTACTACTTTCATCTCTTTTTATTTCACGTGTTATGTTTTCTATCTTTTGCGTTATTTTGCCGGTTCTTAAGGCACTCATCACTGTATATATTCTAAATTAAATGAACATTCAAAAATTGGGAGAAAAACCTTAAAGCCCCCAAAAAAACATGGTTTTCATTGTTTTTAGATGTTTTGGCGGGGTTGAATAATATATTTTTTGACGTCGACACAACCTGAATCAATTTTCTCATATTTTTACTTTTTATGTGATTACTGGGACACACAGAAAGAGCTAACCCAGACTCTACCCTAAAGCGAATAACTGGATGGAGACCAACAACAAAGAGACCAAAGGGGAGACCCAAAACAAGATGGAGAGATCAAGTCTTAGGAGACATAAAGAAGCTGAGAATCTACAATTGGAAGGAGCGCTGTAAGGACCGGAAAGAATGGAGGAAAATTGTAGACAGGGCCAAGTCACACACGCTGCTATAATAATAAAAAAAAACAACAGCGGACTGATTCTCCGCAATAAATAAATCAGAGAGCCCAAAAGGGCGGCAAACACTCCGCCAGGAGTGAATAAGCCATGATGATGATGATGATGATGATGTGATTAAAAAATAAGACTCAGTGAAATTTTACTGTTTGTATAGACCCTCACGTTGAGTGTAAAAAAGCGAATAACTTTTCTTAAGTTTTTTTTTATTTTGTGTATTAAACCAAAAATTGTAATTAGTATTTTAATGGGAATAAGCCACAATTAAAGTTTAAAATTAAGTTTATTGACGTTTTAATTTCCACTTCGGAAATCGTTCTTTAACCCGTTCGCTGTGTATGTCGCTCATCGGCGACATTCGATTTTTCTCTCCAGTGCGCTTATCGCCAATGAACGGCAGTTGTTTGTTTACTTACATTCTAACCATGGTACAATAAACACAAGGTATGATATTGTGCATGACATTTGACAGCTGACCCAGACGTGTGACGTAGTCAAGAACGCTAGAACCCATGGTACAATGAACACAACAAGAGAACCAGTTCCATTAATTGAATCTTCTGAAGATAGTATTGTAGAACATGACTCTTGTGATATGCATAAAAAGAGTTTGAGTATTTCTATGATACAGAAGATGTTAACAGATTCAAATCTAACTCCTAAAAGAGCCTGTGACAATATTTTAAAGTTAGGCGAGAAGCTGAGCTTTGTCCCAATTGCAAATAAATCATATTCTTTGCCTGGTAGTAAGAATTCGTCATATACAAGTGATCATTCTGAAAATGATGCTATCATCTGAAAGACCATACTCAGTAGAACAGTTTCTTATCGAATAACTAAGAAATTACAGTACCTTTATGTACAAGTAACTTAAGTGTTTTTATATATATTTGGGTATCATACGCATCAACTTATTAGTTCGTAATGTTTTATTATGCAATTTGTAATTTATTTAAATTGTGCAATTAATTGTTTATTTTATTATCTTTTATTTTGTGATATTGGCGATTTTTATTTCAGTAAATTTTAATTATTGTTATTTTCTGACCTTTTGTAAGCTTTGGCTATAAAATTGTACAATTTTCTGTGACAATAAAGCATATTTCTAGAAGCTTATCTTCTAAGTCTTTTAAACATGGTGTTAAAGAACTCTTCATTTACCACAGTTTCTATTCTATTGATGAGTACCTGTCTCATGTATTTTATTGTATTTTTTATGTTTGACGAATGTAATAATGTATAAATTTATATAAATAAATCTATCTATCTTATACTTTTTAAATTTCCCACTTTTTTCCTATTAACATATTACAACAATACCATTAACTCAAAGGACACCGAATAAAGTCAAGATAAACAAACAACAGACATCTTTGAGGGCCATTATCATCTAAAATGTTAAGCATAATATTAGAAAAGGTTATACAGGAAGCAAACATTAATAGAACAGGTCTGATCTACCACAAAAAAAAAACATCACTGTTTAGCATTTGCGAACGACTTGGTTTTGAAAGAAAAATATTACGTAGGATCCTGGGCCCAATAAGTGAAAACAACAACTGGCGAATTAGGTATAATAGAGAAATATACGAGCAATATAGCGAACCAACTCTAGTACAACACACTAAACTGCAGAGATTACGGTGGGCAGGGCACGTGGTCCACATGCATGAGAATAGAATCCCCAGAAAATTATTAAATGCCAGAATGCAGGGAAAAAGACCTGTTGGAAGACCTAAAAAGAGATGGGAAGACGAAGTCGATGAGGATGCCAGGAACTGCCTGGGAACGCGTTCATGGAAAAGAACAGCGGTAAATCGAGATGAGTGGAGAAGCCTGTTGAAGAAGGCCAAGGCCCGATTTGGGCTGTAGCGCCATTGGATGGATGGATGGATGGAACAACTTGGTAATCTTGGCTAGAAGGAAAATAGAGCTGATGGAAACAGTCATGAAACTGAAAGAGAGGGTAGAAACCAAGCTAATGTATATAAATGCAGCAAAAACGAAGTATATGGAATGCACAAATAAGAAATTCGTTCGGGGGCAGTACATAACAATGATAACAGCAAAGGTAACACAACATAAATTCGAAGAAGTTAAAAGATTCTTCACAAGAGAACCTAACTGTGAGGAAGAAATAAAGAAAAGAATTATGCCTGACAACCGCGCTGTATATGCTCTCAAAGGATTGTTAAGAAGCAAAAATATATCTCGAAAAGCAAAACTAAGGGCATACAAGACCGTAATAAGGCCAATAGTGATGTATGTTTCTGAAAAATGGGTCACAACAAAAAAACACCAGGAGTTTTTATTAGTTTGGGAACGCAAAATCTTGTGGCAACATATTAGCGGTAATTAAGGTTCAACCAGTTAGATGGTTGGGCCATGTGCAGAGAATGATTCCGTCTAGAATTCAAAGAATGGTACTACCTAGTGCATTGGCAGGCAAAAGGCGAAGAGGAAGACCGAGGTCAAGATGGAACAACGAAGTTAAAGATGATATGAGAAGACTTAACGTAACAAATTGGGAAAGAAAATGGAGTGACAAAGAATAGTACATCATCCATGGGCCTACTAGGCTCTTAGTACTTACATATTAATTTCATTATTAAACAATACCAAGATAATTTTATGTGTGAAAATTACAATAGATGTCATTTAAAACATTGACCAATATTGTGTGACCTCACTACACTCATATTCGATGGCCAGCTAGCTCATCCGATCTAAATAAAGTTGACTTTATCATTATTTATTTTGATTTTGTGTTTAGTTCAGTATATACGTACAAATTTTGTGTACCTATTACAAACTGATCATTAACAAATTAAGAAGTGGGAATATCTTGTATATTTGAAAATAATTTTAAAATTTTTAGCTGTACTAGACCCATTTTTATGTAGATACCACTTTTTTTGTATCTTTTTAAACATTTAAAATAACGAACTCTGGAGTATAAGTTGATCAACCTGTACCTATGTGTAATAAAAGATAATTAAAGCTTGTTTTATAAAGGATATCTATGTGAACAAAATAACTGTACCAAAAATCAATAAAATTAAATTAACTTCAAAATATTATTTATGATTAAATATTATAATAACATATGTTTATCAATTCTTTATAATCACTATTGTTTGGGAAAGTATGTACTTACTATTTCTTTCTTATTTTTACATTTAATATTTTTCTGTTACGGTACTGTAATGTTATCTAATTCAATACTGTATTCTAACGACTTTGGTAAAATATATTGCTTCCTGTAAAATTATTAAACTGGCCATCTCATGTATTATTATGTTTTAAGTACGGAGAATTTGACTTATCTTTTGTATTCTGTGTCACAAAGATGCACACAAGTGTACGGTTTCGTATTACAGCCACAATTAACTTAAATTATCGCCACTCAAAATCACAATACACTAGGGTGATTTATTGATGTACCCTCTTCCACCCAACGGTCAAAAGGTTCTTTTCTGACCTGCAATCTCGACACTTCCTCCCCAGACAGCGAACCAAACGGACCTAGTGTGTTATAGGTTCTCGCCATCGAGCGTCTGCGGGCGCACCGACGCGGTATCAACGAGATTTCCCTGGCTAAGAACACATCAATATTTCAAGGGGTAAGTCTATATTCTTTGTACAAACATCAATAATGAGTAAGACCAGTTAATTTCTTAATTTACTGACAGTTGTGTTTGCTTTTTGTCGCTAATTTATTCACAAACAAAATATCGCATTTTTACTTTATAATTATTTATCTAATATCATTTAACCAGCGACCTCTTAAGTTTTATACAAAACAACTATAGCCAAATTATATAAAAAAACTTAACTACAAAGCGAGTTTATTATATTTTGCGCATTTATATATTAGAAAAATCTGGCAATGGAGCCAAATTTGTTATATACTTCCTCGGGTTCAAAAATATCCATTCTTTCAAACAAAATGAGCTGTTGGTTAATGTACCAGGGAAAGAACCGATAGTCTATTTTTTTCTTAATCCTGGATGAAAATATTTTGGACAGTATTGTAGATTATACTAACAATTATGCTGTGAATGTATTTTGCAATAAAGCACATGCAATTCGTTCGCGTATTTTACAATGGAAGGACGTTACATTACCAGAGTTGTTGAAGTTTATACTACTTTATTTTGTCTTGAGGAACTCTCAAGACAAAATGTTCCAGGTTTGTTGGAAAATGTTAGACTCTTTAATTTTTCATGTTTTTTCGAAACATATGAGTCGTGATTGATTTTTACTAATTTTACGTTGTCTACACTTTGTAAAAAATCCGTTTTCGAATTATTCAAAACCAGAAGACCGTCTATACAAAATATGGATGCTAAAGTACATTCGTTTACCAAATTCCCATCAGTAAACATGAGCACGTGTTGATATTCGCCGTCTCATTCGTCAAGAGGCTACTAAATATAATTTATTACCTTAAGTCAGACAGATTCTCATGTTACAGATCCAAACTTGCCAGCATTTTAAATTCAAATTGTATCGTGTTGATTTTTAAGTTAATATATTGTGTTATATTTATGTTATAGTTATTGTTAAGTTATTTACTGGTCGTGTTATTTTTTAGAGTTTAGTTTAATTGTGATATAATAATTAAATTTCAAGAAATTCTTACACTAACAGTTTCAAAAGTAAATATTTTTAAAAATTATATGAAACATAGGTCGTACATCAGTACGACCCTGTTTGGCTTACACGTGGTTCTATTGACGATTGGGAAATTGTAAAATGAACACGGTTTAATAGATCAGTTCAATGAAGAGATGTGTGAAATCTATTACCCAGGTAAACAACTATCAATGGACGAATCTATGATTTTATGGCGAGGTTGCTGGTGTTGCACCAGTAGATTAAAAATAAGAGAAACAAGTACGGGATCAAACTATATATGAGGAGGTGGCGTTCAAAAAAGGATTTGTCATAACTAGAAAAATGTTCAGAAAATCAAAAAACTAGGTATTTCTTTATTTTCCATGTTTGTGGTTGACATTTTTTTTTCTAATGATAGATTGGTAGTTCTGGATACTAAAAATAAATATAAAAGTAAAATATTATGTGCTTATTTTATAAAAAATAGGTTTATTCAATCGACTAAACGCGTTTTGATCGACCGGTATGGACCAAACTTCTTTTGAATAAACTCTATGACTAATCCTTTTTTGATTGAACATGTAGATAGGCATAGGTCAAAAAATGAACTTACAAAACAATAAATTTGATCTAAACATCAATATCTTTATGACTTATTGAGTATAAAATTCAAAACTCAAACGTGCATCCGGCATATGAGACAGTTATCCGACAGTTTATCTGTGAAAAATCAACTATGGTCTTTTATGTAAATATTACGACAAAACTTAATTTACATTTTAATTTTGAATTATCAAAACGGAACATTACAATGCACATATTTATTTATATTTTTTCCGCAACCTTGCGTTGGTGAGAGAAACTACGTTTTATTTTCCGGTAAAACACCTCCAAAGACGAGAATAGAAAATAATTCGACAGAGGTGATAAAAAAAAGTTGAAAGGTCAGATGGAATTGTGAAATTGGTAAATTCAATAAGAAAAGGCAAAATATAGGTTAGCAAACTTAAGGTCTATATCTGACGTCCCCTTCCAGCTCAAGAAACTGATTCAAAAACGATTGCGACGTTGCCTATGTGTACAGAAAGTCGGATAAAATAGAATACATTTAAACAAAAATAAACATTATAGGCTAATTAATACAAACGCATAAATTGAAATTATTGAAAAGACAGAATTGATATCTCTGAACCGTTGAGGTGGAAATAGCTTCTCCGCATTCCTAACGCTCGCAAAATATAGAAACAGACGGCGAAAAGAATACTTAAGATTATGGAACAAGGAAAGAAAGGGATTCTAGATCTTGTTTTATGAAGAGTAAAAAAAAGAAAATAATAAGATCACCTGCTAGCCGAAAGAGAAAATAAGAATCTGAGACTATACCATGTAGGTAATGCACACTTACTAAGAGAAATGAGAAAAGAAAATAAAGAAGAGATAATACAATTAAAAAGTCAGAGCTGAAAATAAAAGAGCAATTAAAAAATACAAAGCAACCTCTAAATGAGGTGGAAAATAGATTAGAAATACTCGAAAAGGAAAAATAAACAATATTGTAGTAACTGGATGAGAGATTGATAAAAAGAGAAAATAAAAAAAATATGTGACCAATTTTATAAGAATACACCTAAATAAGGAAGTAAATATAGACAGAGCAATAAAACTAGGACAAAAAACTTGTTTGCTATAAATAACAGAAGTGAAAAGAAAAAATAGAATTATGCCAAAAAAGAGTCTGCCAACTACTCAATACTGTTTATTCATGTTAAAAATGTAAAATCTTACACACGTCAAATATTTACGAAACCTCAATTAAAATTATGCTGTAAGTATTCCTGAATTGCAAAAAAAAAGTAATTTTTTAAATTTTATTTTCAAATTCTTTTTCAGGCAAGTTTCTTATATTTTCAGGCAGAACATTAAAACATTTTATGCCCAATATCCTGGTCCATTTTGACACCTTTTCAAAAGCCAATATGCTGGTATGATATTCTGTTTGTGCATAGTATCATAACTATGATGATCTTCGTGACATATATTCTAGAATGTACTGTGCTGGTAAGTAATAATTCCCAATCTTTAATAAGCCTGACGGCAGTCGTCCCTAAACTTCAAACCGGCAAGGACCCTCACTGCCTTTCTCTGCAGACCTAATACTCTGTGAGTGTCAGCTGCGTGACTCCAGACAATGATAGAGTATATAAGATCTGAGTGGAATATGGAGTGATAAATAGTACATACAGTCTCCAGTGAGACGCATTTTGAAAGATTTCTCAAAATAAAGAGACTTTTGTTTAGTTTTTTACATAAGTTATTAATATGTGGGCCCCACTGTAATTTTGGGTCCAAAAGAACTCATAAAAATCCAGCATTCATATCACTTGTTTAGTGATATGGATGCTAGAGTTTGTAAAAATCACTTGTTTAGTTTTATTGTTGTTCAGAACCCACCTATTTGCAGCAAACCATTGCTGTCATCTGCTGTGTTACCATAGAACCCTCCAGCATATCTTCAATATTATCAGCTCCAAATCTGCAAAGAGTGTATATTTAGTCTTATGTTCCATGTTTGGGACATCACTTATATAAATCAAAAATAAAATAGCGCCCAGTATTGAACCCTGGGGTACCTTAATATTTAACACACTCTCTTATGACAACACCCCACCAACCCTCAAAACCTGTACCCTATCTTTCAGATATGAGTTTATGAGCCAATACTCTCGGAACAGGAGGATTTCATGATTGACCAAGTCAAAAGCCTTGCTCAAGTCACACAAAAGGACTGAGTTAAATTGAAGCTAATGAAATTACTATAATATACAACATAAGGTTTAAAATACCTAAAGACTGTATTTTTATTTTTACGAAAAGCAAATTGACATTCAGAAAACAACATTGACCTCATAGAAATCTTCTATTTGTAATGCCATGCACTTTTCCACAATTTTCGAAATAGTTGGCTGTAGTGGATTGGTCGATAATTTTCTAGCAGTTTTGAGTCCCCATTTTTGAAGATTGGACAAATTATTGTTTTTTTAAGGACATTATGGAAAAACATGTTCTTTGATGCAGATATTAATTAGCTTAGTAAGTGTAATTTTTATATTTTTTGTTTTGATCAACTTTATAATTCAATACAAGATTGTCACAGTTGTTTTTATTTTTTAAATTATTGATAATATCCTGTACTGTAGTGAAAGTGACTTCTGAGAAAGAAAAATGAGTTGATATTTATTTGAATTATATCTATTTGATTCAGATTTGAAACTGGGATATCTTTGATCAAGTTGGATGCTATCTGTGAAAAGTAATCATTAAATATGTTTGGTCTGATATTAGGAGGTTGGCTAGTATTTTTCTTAACACCACAATGTTCATTTATGATTTTCCACATAGACTTTATTGAATTACTGGAAAGTCTTTATATTGTTACGATAAATATTATAGAGATTCTTTTAAAAGAATCATAGATGGAGAGGAATGAAGATGGAAAAAAGTATTTTTAAAAATATTGGGATGCAAAACAACAGGGAGTAGTGGACAAGGGAAATTGGAAAAATGGAAACAATTCGTGACAAAAAATAAGGAATAAATAAAGGCAAAACTTATAGAGAATGAAAGAAGAGAATATTACTAATAGAAATAAATGTTAACGAGTGTAGGCGTAATAAAAATTAGAAAACTATTAGTATATGGACCAAATGAAAATTATAACGCACAAAGCAAAGATAAAGTTTGTTTAGAGCAGCAGAAGCAGCAAGAAGAAATATACATTGCAGGAGATTTCAACAGTAGGGTCGGAATAAAAGATGAAATCTACACTAGACATATAGGACCATTTGGAGAAGTGACCAGAAGTAACAATGGAAGGAGATCGCTAGAATTTTGCACTTTCAATAATATGACAACTAATACATTTTTTTAACACAAGGAAATCCATGTGTATACTGGAGAAGTAAAGTTAACATGAAAAATTCATAATTGACAGTATACTAGTTAAAAGCAATGATAGAAGAAAAGTAATGGATACAAAAGTACACAGAAGACCCGAATTAGGCAGCCACCATTACATGGTAGTAACTAAGATATGAGAATCAATAAAAAAGAAGAAACTGTAGACTAGAAAAAAGATTAGTACAGAAGGAGAGGAAAACCAATTAGAAAAGAGATGATATCAATATTATAATTTGCTTATTCTGTCTGTCTTTCCGTAATGTAAACCCAGCGACACCTAACTACAAAAACTACTACCAAGCATGGAGAAATTATAAGGAATGAGAGAAGTGTCAAAAGCGAGACTATAGATTATTATTTGTAATTTACCGTTTTTTCTAACCTATCTATACCGAATTACAAGTACTGCATCAGTGAGACGAATTAAGTACTACCTCTAGGGCTGTTCTGCTATCAGTTTTATTAAATGAGGAAGATTTAACATGTACATTTGAAGAAACCATTAAACTTTTAAGTATTTTAATTACCATTCCTATGTCAACATCTAAAGCAGAACACTGCTTTTCGATGCTAAAACAAATTAATAACATTCTATCGAAATACCATGAAAGAAGAACTACTTAGTGCTTTAGGTGTGCTATCTGTAAAAAACATTTTATAAATGGCATTGATAATTTTAATAATAAATTCAAGAAAGAAGGATGGACTTCATATATCAGAAACTTTAAAAGTGATATTAAACAACTTTGTGCATGTGTGTAAATATTATTGTAATGGTGTTATTTTTATAATTTTGTAAATAGACTATATAGACTCAATCGTAATAACAAACTTAAGTACTATCAGCAGCAAATACTGGTGGTAAGTTGAGTTTTTTTATTGTTAATTAATTTACTTTTTGATAAGTTTTAGACAATTTCTTGGCACTCCAGAAATAGCAAATACCTACATAATGTAAAAGTATTCTTACATTTTTTATTAATTTTTAATTCATACCTTTTTTGACAATAACGTGAACCTATCATTAAAAATTTAGGCTCTGCAGATGTTTAATATATTGTCTTAACAAACTTTTTCTTCAGGAAAACATGTTCATATTTAACAAATTAATACAAGAAAATTATTTACTAACATAAATATTGAAGTATACTCCTGTATTTAGAAACTGCTATTTTTATCTCTTCATCTTAATATCACTGCTGTGTCATCTTGTTGAGGTCTCTTTTCTTCTGTAATAGTTGCTTCATACATATGGTGACTCTTCATTCATTTTTTCAGAACTGTAAAAATAGAACTATAAATACACATAACACAAAACAAAACGTAAATAAAAAACTTTTTATTCTCTCTATTTTAAAACTTTTATATATAAATAGCAGTCAGCATTTTACAAGTATTAAGATATAATCATAAGACACAGATTTAATTAAACACATTAAAAAAGTGAACCATTAAGTTTTTCAGTAAAAAATGAAATTAGTAAATGTTATTGACTGACCAATTGGACGATTTTCACATTTGGTCCCATTGAAGATAGCTACAAAGGAGCTGGGAATTAAATTCACAAAACAAATTTTTGACGTTTGACTGTGTTGTCATGTCTTTATAATGTATATGTTGTAGGCTTCAATTACAAATAGAGAAGCTTTCAAAAATACATTTTTATTATATTATTATATGAATTATGCAATTTTTTTTATATACCACACGAACGAATAAATACTCGTTTTTTCTCATATTAATTGCAGTTAATTATTACAACATTTTTTTGGCATTTGCCTTTGATAATAAGCTAATAGATTTGGCAATCCTCAAACCACCAGTTGCCAGATTGTTACAGATGATCACCAGATGTCTGTGGAAAGTACCTGAATACTATTCTTATTATTTTTTTAAAGAATTTCTTTTTTACTGTTAGTTTGTTAACGTTCTATTGGATTTTTATTAATTATAAATCACATGCTATTTCCCGATTTATTAAAAAAACATGGCAACACAGTCAAGTGCCAACATTTCGTTCTATGAACTTGAATTGACAACTCAATTATAGCTATCTTCAATGGGACCAAATGTGAAAATCGTCCGACCAATTAATAACAAACCAAAGAATATAACAAATTTCTGACATATTTTGAACCCAGAAGGAGAATTCCAATAAGGGATATTTTCTTTTTTAGAAATTCTATGAATTGAATGAATTTTGAGATTGTTAAGATACTATGATTTGTTTACCTTCTTTAACTTTGCCTCAACCATTTAACATTTTATTCTCCATAACATCATGGTATTGCAATATAAATGTCCCTTTCTCCCTTGCAGACTGATTATTTTGCTCATGTACAGTCTTCTAACCTAAAAACAAAATTATTAAATGATAAACTCTCATACAGTATTTTAAAATTCACAGCAATATAAAAATATCCAGAAGCAGTTTAATTTCTTTAAAATCATAAATTGAATAAAACATGCCATTATCTATGGTGATTTGAATATAGATCCATATTATCATGTATTATACACATATCCTTGGTTTTGATATGTTGAGCTTCTTTGAGCTAGCAAAAATTGCATAAATTTGAGTGAAAGATGATAAAAATTGTAAGAAAATCTTCAACAATTAACATAAACAAGAATACAGATCACAATACCTTTCGTTAAAAAATATAAAGATACATACAAAATAAATTGTATGTGCAATATCCATCGAGACAAAGACAATTTTGCTCAATGACAATATCGCAACAAATAACCAATCTTGGAAGACACTACGAATTTATTAATAATAAATCATATCGACCACATCGAATCTGAATCCTTGTGGCCTGACGCCATCTTTCACTCTAAGCGATTGCAGCGCTTTTTACGACTTTACGTGGAACTAATTAAACTCATTTAAAATTAAACACCTCTAAAATTTAAAAATAACGCCGCCTACAGAAATGCATTTCCGAATTAATCCGAACTGCAACTTCACTTTTGTTATATACTCCTTGTTTGAACACAGCCCGATTTGCCCCCTTATTCTTTGTTGGTGACTAAAAAGTACATAAATATGTCTACTCAACCCAAAAGCCGGCAGGCGGACGATTTTCACATTTGGTCCCATTGAAGATAGCTATAATTGAGCTGTCAATTAAAGTTCATAGAACGAAATGTTGGCGCTTGACTGTGTTGCCATGTTTTTTTAATAAATCGGGAAATAGCATGTGATTTATAATTAATAAAAATCCAATAGAACATTAACAAACTAACAGTAAAAAAGAAATTCTTTAAAAAAATAATAAGAATAGTATTCAGGTACTTTCCACAGACATCTGGTGACCATCTGTAACAATCTGGCAACTGGTGGTTTGAGGATTGCCAAATCTATTAGCTTATTATCAAAGGCAAATGCCAAAAAAATGTTGTAATAATTAACTGCAATTAATATGAGAAAAAACGAGTATTTATTCGTTCGTGTTGTATATAAAAAAATAAAAAAATTGCATAATTTATATAATAATATAATAAAAATGTATTTTTGAAAGCTTCTCTATTTGTAATTGAAGCCTACAACATATACATTATAAAGACATGACAACACAGTCAAACAACAAAAATTTGTTTTGTGAATTTAATTCACAGCTCCTTTGTAGCTATCTTCAATGGGACCAAATGTGAAAATCGTCCAAAACATATATTTCATTTTCACTTGAAATAATAATTTGATGTGATGAACATGCCAAATACCCTTGCACGAAAAATAGATAACTACTCAAAACTACAAAATCGAAAAAAAAAACGATAGAAGGAAATACACGTAAATTAAATATTGGACTAATAAACGATTAGAATATTTAAGAATTATTATTATTATTATTTTATTTACAAATAAGGCGCATCAACCTATGTGGTTATTAGCGCCGCTCGGTATTACAATCTTTTTTTACATTTATGGATACTTAATATATACTGATTTTGACATACATAAATCTGAGTTATACTAAGTACATTGGTTAATAGAAACATTGACTATTACACATTTATTTGTACACGCGTTGATGTTTATATTTGGTTGTATATTCTTATTGATTTAAGAAAAGTTAAAACTAACGAATAGACACAGTTTTCTTCTAGACACTCGCGTAGGTTACACTTTTTCCTCTCATTTGAATATGCAGGGCATTCGATTAAGCAATGTTGGACACTTAAACTGTTACACTTACCGCACATTGGATGAACACTTCCAGTAATATGATATTCATGTGTTAATCGTATATGTCCTAATCTCAGTCTGTTTATTATTAAGTATAGTTTGGTCTTTCCTGTTGCTAAACTTATTCTTCCATCTTGTAACTGTTGTTTTTATGTCTGAGATTGATTTCATTCTTGAAGCCACTGTTCATTCAACGTCGAATTAATTCAGTGATGAAAATCTTTCTTAGGGGTAGGTTATGTCTAGTCTTCGTTGTTAACTGAAGATTTGGCGGCAGCATCTACTCTTTCATTACCATGTATATGTGACGGAATTCACATACATATTTTACAATCGTATTCTTTTGCTGAAGTTGGTATAAATGGTTCTTTATCAATCGCAACAATGGATGAGTTTGGTAAATGGTGCCTAAGCTACTTATGGAACTTAAGGAATCTGTCAGTATTAGCCACCTGTCTAAGTTGGCGTTCAGTGAGAACCGTAATCGACTTTAGATCTAATAAGGTTTTTATATACTGTCAATAGGATATCTTGATCACATCCCCAATTTTTAGTAGATAGGACTTTCATTATGTTCAAATATTGTTCACAAGATGTTTTAAGATAATAAATATGTTGCTTAAAATTTAAATGTTTGTCAAAATTAATTCCAAGGAATTTGATACAATCAACATATTCTATTTTTGTATTAAAGATTGTAAGTCCTGGACTACTAACATTACGTTTTCTGGTGAAATGGAAACATTTACTTTTGTTGGAACAAAATTTCATTCCCGATTTCATTGTCAATTTTTCTAATGCAGAAATTGTATCTTGTAAGGTTTGTTTAATTAGTTCTATGTTTCTTCCTTTACAATAAATTATGAGATCATTTGCGTATAGCCTACTCTTTACTGGTGGAGTATCATTTTCCATAATACTATTAACAGCAATAAAAAAAAGATTAACACTAATCGATGATCCTTGAGGGGTACCATTTTCCTGTATTCTTGTTTTAGAAATGGAATCGTCTACTTTTATTTGGAAGCTTCGGTTTTTTAAAAAGTTAGTGATGAAGTTTAGCATATTTCCTTGTATACCTAATTTCTGTAAAGTTTTAATTATTCCATATCGCCAAACTGTATCAAATGCTCTGGTTATATCAAAAAATACCGCTATGCAGCTTTGATTATTTACTAGCGCTTCATGTATTTCAGACTCGAGGTCAACTAAGTTGTCTAGAGTTGATCTATCTTTGTTTGTTAGATAGAACAGATCTTTGCTAGAGTATTCAAATAAGGCGTTGGTTAATTAATTTTTCGAGCACTTTGCTCATTGCACATCCTAACGATACTGTACGGTAGAAGTTTGGGTCTGAACGTGGTTTACCAGGTTTAAGGATAGGTATTGTGTAAACATTATTCCAAGTCTGTGGAGACACTCCAGTTCCATTTTTAGGCAAATTTTTAAGGAAAATAATAGGAATGTCATATGGACCAGGACCAGAGTTTTTAATAGAATTTATAGATTCAGTTAACTCTTCTTCTAATATTGGTGCATTTATTGGTAGGTTATCGCTTTTATCATAATTAAATTCTTGTAATTCTTCTTTGGTTTTAAATTGTAAAAACTCTTGAAACAATTTTCATTACTTGGATATGACTCGTAGGATGAAGCTAATACATTGGCTATTCCAAATCTAGATGTATGAATTTTGTTCTTATGTTCTAAAAATCTTATTGATGAGTTTGTGTGGCGTCCCAAAATTTTGTTAATTTGTTTTCACACTATTGCTGCTGAGGTAGAACTGTTTATTTTTGATAATTTTTTTTCCACGATTCCTTTTTTGCTTCTTTTACCAATTTTCTACTAATATCCCTTAACTTCTTATATTCTAGAAGATTTTCTTGTGTTTTTTGTTTTTTGTATTTATTGAATGCTCTGTGAGTCTTCTTTATAGCATCCTGACAGTGATTGTTTCACCACGGTATTCCAATACGATTTCTTACTATTTTCTTTTTTCCGATCATAGTTTATATTGTCATGCGGGGATGGATGTGAAAAATAATTCAATTGATTCTCCATAAATTGTGTAAATGATGACCAATCCTCTATTTCTGTATTCCATCTAGTGTATGGTTGAATTTTTTGTTTGTTTTCGAAATGTATCACTATGGGAAAATGATCGCTTCCATACAATTGTGTACTAGCTTACCATGTTATGTGTTGTACTAAAGAAGGGTCTACAAGAGATAAGTCAATGCAACTAGTGTTTCCAGTAAAAGAGTTAAATCTTGTTGGAGATCCATCGTTAAGTAGGGTAATATTGGTGTTATTAATGACAGTTTCTATTATGTGACCTATTTTGTTATATCTATTAGATCCCCAAAGTGGATTGTGTCCATTTAGATCTCCTATTATAATCTAAGGCGATGGAATTTGATCTACTTATATCAGTATTCGGTGGAAAATAAATGTTACAGATGTTAATAATTTTTGGAGTTTTATGGTTACTGCTACTGTTTCAAGGTTGGTCTTTAAAGGTATTTGTCTAGATTTAAATGAATTATTAACATAAATAGAAACCCCTCCACTGGCTTTTTTAAAATCACGTCTGTTTTTATGATAACCTGTAAATGCCTTTAATTTTGTTAATTTTTTGGTCAGTAAAAGTAGTTTCTTGGAGACATATTATTGAAGGTGAGTGTTTGGTAATTAATATTTAAACATTTCTAGTTGTGTATAATAACCGTTTATGTTCCACTGAAGAATTGACATTTTTGTTCTATATGTTAATTTTTATTCTTGTACTTGATCACTGTCTAATTCAGAGGAGGAATTTGTATCCAGCAATTTGGATATTTTGCGTTTAATCTTTGTGCAACGTATTTTCATTATTTTTTCATTGAACAGAGGGTAGAATTGTTAATAATTTTAGTAACCCCTTAATATTTTTTGTAAAAGTTTTGAGCAATAGGTACTCAGTGGCTCGGGTGAATCATACGCGTCTTCAAAAAAGTGAATCGTTTCATGGTAATTAAGAACACTTTCGTTTGTGACGTCTTCAAAAAATACTTTTGTTGACTGCATCAATTTCTGTATATCAATAGGATCTAATGTTTCAGGTGGTGTAACTGTTTCGGAGAAAGCTCTTTTGCTCTGTGTTTGCAGTGTAGGTCATGTGCTAATTGGTGAAGTGATCAATGATTCATTAGTTTCTGATCCTGTTTCATTAACGTTTATACCTTAGTTTGTAAGCGGGTTATCGTTTTTTGACCTTGGTTTATTTACATCTACATCTTTATTTTTGTATTGTTTAGATTGCGTGTCTTAAACCAAATAATTTGGTTCTGAATGGATTTGTGCTGAGTGTTGTGTTACGTCGGTTATAATGACTGCTGTAGTCACTGTGTTATTTATTATTGAACTGGAGTTACTATTTTCTTGAGGATAGTTTGAGGCGATGGTCAATCTTTTTACAAATATAACAGGAGTGTTGGTCTACAGACATAAAAATTCTATAGTTTGTATTGGCATGACAAATTAAGGATTCAGCAAGTATTAGGTCCACTAAAGGTGAAATATATACCTGTCTACGGAAACTTAGTACATGTTGAAATTCGGGACAAAATGTGCCAATTCTAAGGAATGATAAGGGAGACATAAGTTTAAAACCTAGTTTCTGTAGTTCTGATTCTAGAATATTATGTGGAATTGATGGGCATACTTTGGATAATATTAGTCGTTCACTAGGAGTAATTAATCTTCTTCCTTGTATTATTTGATTGTTTACTACGATTTTTAAATATTCGGTGGTTCTTCTTATATTGTCAAATAGATATTTTTGTTTATTACTAATAATTGATGTAAAATAAGCTGACTTACAGAGTCTATGATGTTGCTCCTACTCACGAACTTCACCAACTCACTCGTGTAATTTTTCAACGGGTATATTTAACTTAAAATTCATTTAACTTAAGAGCCGATATTTTCCTACTATACTGGTTAACTTCCAGGTCCTTAAGAATTATTGAATTTTATCAGAAAATTGTTGCTTTTAGAAGTCCTTATATTTTAAGAGAGCATATTACAAAATAACTTGAACATCCTGGTAAACAAGTAAAAGTCAAAATAACTTTCTGATTCAGTTACATTTCCAATCACAAAACAAATCATCAAATTATTACATGAGAGAAACATTATTTGTTGGCGTTAACTTTTATATGCAACAAATTCCACAATTAAGTATCTAAAATATAGTGATTGAATTGATTGATCCAGGCAATATAGGTAGTGTTAAAACAAAAAAATATGAAGTAAAAATAGCAGCTGCATATTTTCCACCAAAATATAATCTAAAAAAAGAAAATTACGTCCAGTTCCCCAATATGTTAGAAGAAAAATTTATCATTGGCGTAGACTGGATAAATTAAAGCTCTACGTCCAAAATAATTGACTGCTAAGTACGGCTAACCTGAATGGTTGATTTTAAAGACCAAATTTTAAAGCTTTGTGGATAATTCAATTGGAAGGCAATGAGTCTCTTACACAAGATGGCAGAAATTTGTTTAATCTAGGCTACAAAACTAAAAAACAAAAACGTTATAAATATCTATGGGTTAGAAACATGAAACAAAATAGCTATGAATCAGAATATTCAAGCTTGTTTATTTGATAGTTTAGAAGATGTTTATAACACAGGTGAACTATGTGCTAAATTTAAAATCCTATATATGAATAGCTGCTCAATGAGAAACAAACTTAGTAAGATTGAAATCTTATGTAACCAAAGTGTACCTGATATTGTGATAATAACGGAGTCATGGTTATATCCGGAAGAAGAAAAGTTCTTTAACATCAATGGTTCAGTCATTATATGTAAGCAGAGAAAAGCGAGGTGGTGATGTTGGTATTTTAGTAAAAGATCTCTACATAGTGAAATTACTTGATATGATGATATATGTTCAAAGTTATTCGATTATATTGAAAAGGTCAATATAATTAAAATCCGTAAACTAATTTTCGAAACCAAATTCGGATTTTTGCTTTAATCTGTGCCTTCTAAGAATTGCAAGGCAAAACAGACGTTGATAAATATGTTATTAAAAACATGGGGAATCTAAAAATTGCATTCCACAACATATCTCCTCAACTAAACAAAAATCCTTAACGAATTGGTTTCTTGTCCTCGTACAGAGTGTATCGGAATAAAAAAAAAAGAGAGTTAAGATTTGATTACGCGCACAGTGCGTCTGTATATCCGCCTTATACGTATTTCGCCCTATTAGGGTTCATCAGAGACAGATATTTACAGTCGCTCTGAACGTGAAAATAAATCTTTTCTGTCTTAGGATCATGTTATATATATAATTTCCGCGGTGAGGTGAATGAAAATCACTTAGTTCTCAGGAAGAACCGCGTTGAGAATTTATTACTCGACGTTTCGGCACCCATTTTTGAGCCATTATCAAGAGTGATACAATCTGCCTACTTCCCTCACTCGAGACGTATCGTGTTCTGTATTCCAAGAACTGTTTCTCGGCACTGAGGTCTCAATCTGCCTACTCCTCAGTGTCGAGTGACGGCCGGTTTTACCCTGTGTGGCTGCTTTTATACTCTCAGTATGCGCGGGAACGGTATGCGCTGACGTGGTCTGAACTGACATGGCCTGAGCGGTGTGGGCGGGAGGTCGCTGAAGCAGGGTACAAAATTTTTTTTTTAGGTCCAGCCTATTACAGCGAGGAACAGCAGGGACCAAGTACCAGCTAGTTCATGTGAAGAATTAGAAATCAGTCATTTTAATGAACAGGATATATCGATTACTAACAATGTAGGTAATGAAGAAGATTCTGATGATTCTGTTGAGGATAAAAATTTCGAACCTACCTACAGTGACATATCTTCAGATGAAAGTTTAGATCAGCCATACTCACTATAGGGCCCGTGAGCCGCATGCGGCCCTCGGAGCGATTTTTCGAGGCCCTCAGACTGCTAGGCAGTAAATAAAACAAAGTTTGCGAGTTATAATATAATTATGTTTCTATTTATGTATTTAACCAGATTACAGTAGTGTAGAGCGGCGCCATGCATTGTACCGCATTTCGCATTAGTCATATTAATCATCTTTACCCCCCCCCCAATAAAGATGTTTCAAAAAAAAAAATGGACCCTAAAAACATTTACCATTTTAATTTCATAGGAAATTAGGTGACAGGGTAGGATTTGCACGTGCTAATGATGTCGAGTATTTCCAATAAACATGACATAATATTATGTTTCGATATGTGTTATGAAAACACTTGTAAAGATTGTGAATGTCGTAAAATCAAATGAACTAAACTATAGAGAGTTTCAAGAATTTTTGAAAGAACTTATGTCGCAATATGGGGACATTCTTTACCACACAGAAGTAAGATGGCTGAGTAAGGGTAAAGTTTTGGAACGTTTCTTCAGCATTCGACATGAGATTACTCTGTTTTTGGCTACAAAGAATAAAGAGTTTCCTGATATTCATAATTTTAGTTGGTGGCTTAAAGTAGCGTTTCTCATTGATACAATGAGCATTATGAATGAAACATTGACCAAATTGCAAGGAGACTACAATAACATTGTAACGAAAATGATGAGTATTGTGTTTTCACTGGAGCAGAAGCTGAATATGTATATTGAAGAATTGTCAAATGAAGATTATTCCAGCTTTCCTTCCGTTAAAGCACTGTTTGATGAAAATCCAGATGAAAGTTAAGAGATTTCTGACCTACTGAAGCTGTTAGCAGACCTAAAGGATGAAATGTCTGTAAGGTTTAGTGACTTCAGGAAGTTCCAAGAACCATTTCTCTTGGTGCAAAATCCATGGGCAATAACAACAGCAAATGTAGCTCATCTTTCTATTTTTGGATACGAAGCTCGGGATTTGAAAAATGAGTTAATTGATCTTCAGAATGATACAGAGCTCAAAAGTATTTTTAAAGAAAAAAAGAAGGAAAAAGCTCACTATAAGTTTTGGGAAGCAGTTGAAAATGACAAATTTCCTAACTTAAATGACTGTGGTCAGAAAATTTTGTGTATTTTTGCATCTACATATGTCTGTGAATCTACATTCAGTAAGCTGAAGTTCATAAAAAACAAGTACAGATCTAGGCTAACTAGTGAGAATGTTGAAAACATTTTGAGAATTTTAGTTTCTTCCCAACCTGCTAACATAGATGCCATTCTAGAGAGCTGTGAAAGATTTCATCCGTCGACTTCAAAGAATTAACAAATTCAGGACTTGAAATTCCTGGAGTCAAGTAAAAGACATTTTCCTACTTTTTACATGCAAAACAGTCCTTATAATTTATAATTATATTGTTTTTACGGAACTTGTAATAAACTTATGTTATAGTCATATAGTTTTAAAGTTATTTCATACCACTACTTGTACTTACGTCCCTGAGGAAAATTTCATTCAAATTATTAGGCTCTCAAAGAAATCCTAGTGAGGATCCCTGGTTTAGATCAAAATCTAAGTGAACAGTCTATTTTGATTGCAGAAATATCTTTCTTGGGTCGTCCAAAAAAGGAAGAAGGAGAAAATTTGCACAAGACAGAAAAGAAAGAAAAATAAAAACTAACAGCAATATGGAATATTACTCATCAAGAGGAAAACTAGTAAAATCAAGAGATTTTATCACATACATGTCTTCATGTACCGCTAAATGCCATGAAAAATTTTCTTTTCAAACTCTTCAACAGTTTTTCGAACACTATTGGCACTTAGCTGATTATAATCTACAAACTACATTTATATCAACATCCGTTAGAACGGATGCAGAACGGAAGCAGAACATCCTGCACAGAGAAAAAATTTGCAGGTCACAAATCCTGCAGCACGATAATTCTCAAGAAAATACTTTATAAATAAAGTAGTAGTTTGTAGAAATATGTATACCAATACATTGCAAGTGTCAACTAAACCCATAAATACTGCTCTTCAAAAAGTAAGAACTTTGACTACACTTGATAAGCGAGGACTCCGCGGTGGGCACAACAAAATGTCAGCAGATGAAAGAAATATTATAGTTAACCATATAAACCAGTTTCCACGGTATATATCTCATTACTGCAGAGCACGTAAAATGGACCAAGAATTTTTGCAAGAAGGAACTACTTTATCAATAATGTATAATCTTTACAAACCAAAAAGTGAAAATCCTGAAAGTTTCTCAACTTTTCAAGAGTTTTTTTTGAATGATTTTACCTTGCTAATAAAAAGCCAAAAAAAGACACCAATACAATAAATGTGATGCCTTTAAAATTAAGATACAGAGTATTAAAGATGATGAAAAAGAGAATATTGTTAGACATCAGGAACTGCATCTGGAATAAGCTGAATTAGGAAAAAAACAAATGAACCTTGACTTAACCAAAGAAATAGAAGTTGAACAAATAGAAACTCTGACCTTTGATTTAGAAAAAACGCTGCCTTTACCTAGCATATCTTCAAATATGATATTTTATAAACGACAGTTATGGGTATATAATTGCGGAATTAATGCAGGTAAGCAAAAAAAATTCACTTTTCATTTATGGTTCGAAGGACAAGCAGACCGTGGAGCTCAAGAAGTGGGGTCTTGTCTAAGAAAATATATTTTCAGTAATGTTAGGTTTAAAGTTGAGCACATTATTCTGTGGAGCGACTCTTGCGGGGTCAAAACAGGAACATTAAAATAGTACTTCTGTTAAAATGTCTTCTAGAGGAATCACAGCATTTAAAGACTATCAGGTTGAGATTTTTAGTTCCAGCTTATACGTTTCTTCCAAATGATAGTGACTTTAGAGATGTGGAATGTGCACTTAAAAGGCAACATAATATATTTTCACCTGGGGAATATAGCAATATAATGAAAACTGTAGATAAAAATGACCCATTAATGTAAATATTATAACACAAGAAGATTTTTTGAGTACCGCAAAATTAGAAAAACAAATCACCAACAGAAAAAAAAGTAAAACCAACGAGACAATAAGTTGGTTACAAACCGAAGAAATAAAATTGTCTAAAGATAAGCCCTATAGCATATTTGTTAAAACGACTTATCAAGACACTGACGATTATACAGAAGTAAGCATAAAAAGGGAACAGGAAGAGAACCTTCAAGTGGGTCACAGTTTGCCACATATTTGTAACCATTGTGGCCTAAAGGAAAGCCAGTTTCGGAAGCAAAACTTAAGGATATACAAAGTTATCTTCACTTAATACCCTTAAGTTAAAACGATTTCTATACAAATCTTATAGCAGATAAGATAGGATATAGACGGATTTAACGGAAATCCAGATTTCGAACCAGATGCGGATTGTTAATGTTATATTTAACAACAAAGAACCACGTGATTTTTTTCTTACTTAGGAGTTAATTTTTTGTTGTTAATTTGATTATAGCATTAATATCCATTAGTTATAATAAACGTGTTTATTTTTGAGTCGTTTTTTATTATCTTTATATCCAAATAATTTCCTCAAATAAATAAAATATCAACTAATCCACCCAACCAGTCCTTCCCCTATGCTTTCTCCACACATTACCATTCTAATAACAATCAAAATCCTAATCTTCGACCATCATTTAGCAAAAGAATTAGCAACTTCACATTTCTGGGTATTATGCATACCAATATTGATTATGTTCCCCCTTGGACTATACAAATTCCATATTGTAACACAGATCTGTCAACTTATACTTATACCGATGCATCAAAAACACCCGAATTGGAAACAGTAGGATCTGTCACAGAGGATTCTGTGCTCAAGTTTCCACTACCTAAGGACTACTCAATATATTCTGCTGAACTTTTTGCGATATCCAAGGCAGTACAACAAACTCTTAATCTACCTGAAGACATGACAGTAATATTCACAGATTCCTTAAGTGCAATCCAGGGAATTCAGAAAATATGTCTGAATCATCCGATTTTAGAACAGATTAAAAAAAACCTTGTGACTCTACAAAATAATCATAAACAACTACATATTGTGTCGATACCATCTCATATGTGGATACCAGGAAATAAGATAGCTGATCAAATGTCCAAAGAAGCTTGTAAAATGGAGAGATCTGATGATAGAACTAACCAAATTCCTCACTCAGATATGAAAAAATGCATCAATGAGTACACAAAAAACTTATGGTTACGAAGATGGCAATTCTTATAAAATAATAAATTATGACAAGCAAACCCAGATTTATCAGCAAAAACACCAAATTTAGTAAAGCAAAGGGACCAGGTTGTACTACATCGTATCCGAATAGGACATACCAGACTGACACACGAACACCTACTAAGGAAGGAACCTCCTAGAATATGCTACGCCTGTGATACCAATATAACTGTAGGCCACATTGTTATAGACTGTCCATTATATCAAATGGAAAGACAAGCTACTGTACTACCAAGTGATATAAAGTGGGCTTTAGACACTGCAGATTGAGACAAAATCATTACTTTTTTGTAAAAACTTTATAGTTTATATTTTATATTAATTATAATATATTATAGTCTATATTGTACCACCACAGTATAGACAACAATACAGTTGTTGTCTATACTGTGGTACCACCGCTAATAACCTTCTATGGTTGATGCGAGTTATTCCCAATAAAAAAAATAATAAATAAATAAATAAAACATTTTTCTTGATTTCCTCAAAACTAAGTTCATGTCAGTTCATTCCTTGTCGCGGAGTCCATTTCTTCCAAATTATAAGAAAGTCATAAAATTGAAATCTGCTGAACATCTGTTGCAAACTGGCAACTAGTGTTTTGACATTAATGCCAAGTTTATCGGCTAATCTACCAATGGCCAATTATAAAATTTTTTTCTAATAACTAAGTGCAACTAAAATCACAAAAGAAACAAATATTCATTCGTTCCTGTTTTATATAAATTTAAATTTTTTTTTAAATACCAGATTCCATAAACTAATACAATAAAAATGTACTATCAGTACTGTTCCAATGCATAATTTGAGGCATAAAACATAACATAATAAGGTAGTTCTTAGGTTGTAGGTAGCTGTAGCAGAGAACTAGGTTGTAGCCAGTTGTAGCTAACTTAGCCGGCACTTTCTATATACTTTTGCCCAAAAGGTTATATTTACAAAGGATTAAGTGTTAGTATACCTAAACCTAATTTTCACCAGTGACCTACCGGCCGCTATCAGCAATTCAGGTTCTGACACCACAAACCACAATTACATTTGATTACAGTATAGACACCACAAGAGTTCACTCCGATAAACAAACCACAAATCACCATTATTTTAATCTAAAAAATTCTACTTAAATAATTCAAATATTCGGCATTTTTGAATAGCTACAAATACCTCGTTTCACTTCTCTTTAAACTTTAAAATTAAAATAAAATAAAAGTTACTACTGACTCTTAAGCATAAGTGTCAAGAAAGAATGAACGGATTTGTAATTTGTAGCTAACTTCAATTTGAACTGTGGTCATGTCTACTCAACCTAACTACGTTCAAGCTTGGTTTATTGTGGAAAGGTTATAATGAATATCGTTAAATTATCTTATTTAGAAAAACAAAATTAATAAATATCATCAATAAAAATATGGACGTTTAAAAAAAATAGAATAATTTAAAAACAACAAAGCTTTAATTGTAAAAATACGTCTATAGAACTTGATTAACATAAAAATAAATGTAAAATTGGAGTAGAAAAACATTTAAATTATTTATCGAATAAAGAACATGACTTTTGAGTTATTTCATGTATAAATATAAATTAAAAAACAAGTTACTATTACTCCCAAGTATCATTCTAAAATAACGTACCTAGGTACCTACCTATATTTTTTTATCCAGCGAATATTCCGAACTCTTTTGGCAAGAATCTTACAGTTTTTTTCTGGTACTGTACTTACAGAGGTCTCATGTACGTTAAATATCCAGAGTGGGGGAATGGCGTTTTATTCAATATGTTCTTAAGCAAAATGAAAAATTTTATTACAACAGTTCTTTTAAAAGCACGACTGAGGGCGATTGATGTTGTTGAAATCTCAGTGAAAGTAGAGGGTATCTCGTGCGAAACCTTTTTAACCAGTCTTTACTAGCAAGTTTTGTTTGGTCCGAAAATATATCCACAATGATATACCTAATTCCTAAGGAGTTGGTACGCCTTAGACCTTACGTCTTTGGTGGTAAGGCCATACATTCGGCTTTCCATGTCAAGAATATAGGTTAAAATACATGGTTTTACTTCCTAATCTCTTCAAATGGTCCGTGGCTAGCTTATTTTTCCGCTTACAACGTCCCTTCAAACTCATCAACGGCATCTCAAAATGTCTTGCTGTTGTTTTGTATGCAAGGCCTTATGCACACTTTCTATAGCTTGCCGCATTTTATCTTCGTCTCGTTTTTACCTGTCGGTATTTCGTTTATATTTTTAAACCATTTTGTCGTCCTGAAAAAAAAATCAAGTGACCTATATTTTTTATCATAAATTTTTTGCTAAAAAGGTCAAAATGATCCCGGGATCATTTAACCTGACGACATGGGGGATCATTTTCCCAGAACGAGCACCCTTTTCTGACAGGCGTGTTTATTGGTATATATATACATATTTTACTTGCAGCAACTTTATCACAATTAAACATTCCTATTTGTTTGAAAGTAAGATTACAATAATTTCAAGGAACTTACCTTATACCAAACTTATATAAAATCACTGTTTACGCAAAATTCGGGAAATACAATTTTGCTACGCTAGCTTATAAGTTTATATTCAACTGACTGTAGAAGTGCGTTGGGTGATGGGTACGCCACTGCAAATACAGATGGCATTACCAGTCCTAAAAATAATGTGAAGGATCGTTTTGCCCACAAGGATCATTTTGGGCCGCTCTCCCCTATCGATTAGTTTTTCTCGATTTCTCGAAATCGACATCGACGAAATCGACGAAACATGCATAAACAATGCAGTTGATATCCCTGGCTCTCTGTCCTAGCAATTGCAAACTAAAAAATTTCCTTGTTCCGAATCTTGGTCTAAATCCAAACTGAACTTCACTTAGGTATTCTTGTATAATAGAAATGCTAATAAGAAGCACTTTAAGTACATGGCTCGTCAAACTAATTAATATACCTTCTTTACATTTCCTAGCGTTGGCTTTTTTTGGGAAGTGGAATAAATATTGATAGTAGGCAGTATTTTGGTAAGTGACCAGTCTTATATATTGTAGAAAAAACTGTGATTTGGTGTGCCTTTAATAGCTTCAAATGTTCATGATGTACTTCATCAGGTTCTGGTGATTCCCCATCTTTAATTCGCTTAATTGGCTTACTTTTTTGTTTACTATTTCTGGGCTTTTAGAATAATCTATTTCAATCGGTCTTCTTGCTGTATCTTCGAATAATTCTTGCATGTATTCTTTCCATCTTTTAAATTTATCTTTAATTGTAGTCAAAATCTGGCCTTTAATGTCTACAACTATGCCTGTGTTCTGTACATTTTTAATATTTGTGTTTATATGGAAATCGTCATGTTTGCGTTGTAGTATTTTAATTTCCGTACATTTCTCTGTCAGCTATGCTTCTTTTGCTCCTTTTATCTCCTTTAGTATATTCTTATGCAACTTTTTGTATTCTTTGACATCATCTTCAATATTTTATCTGTCATACATTCTTGCTTCTTGATTTCAGATTTTTATGCGAAACTAATAATAGGTATGGTATTGGATGTCTTCACTTCGTTCTACAGTTTTTCTATACCTCTGTAGCATATTTTTTGCCCTATATATCATAAAACACCGAAAAATCTTTTTGCGTCTCTGAGATTGATAATCTAAACATTTTGGAGTATGTTTATAATAAACAAATTGCTCTTTCGTTTGATATTGGTTCCGCCTAGATATTTACGCAGAAAATAAGCAAGAATCTTTCTGCTTATGCTTATACCGATTTTTGAGGCTAAAGCCACTTCTCGGTGGACCGGTCGTGAAAGCGGTCGCTTTTATTGAGACTTCCGAATCTGGTCATCGGGACTTTGATGTTGGCAGCTGTGGAGAGAAATTCAGGGTCTGGGCACGTGAACACCGTTTTCGTGAGGTTTTGAAAAACCAGCAAAGTTTTCCCTAATTAAATGTGTGTGATAAGAAGAAGGTGATTTGAGCTCAAAATGCGGTATGGCAATCTTTTAAATGTGAGTTAATCACTGTTTTGTTGTAAGCTGTATCCTGTGACAAGGGATTTGATAAAATCATCCTGAGGGCTAAGTATACCGACATAGTTTTAAGAGAAAAATATGCAGCCGAGTTTGAAGTACATGTTGTTATCATCCAGAATAATCTGAAGTCCAGTTTTGGTATCCAGTCTCCATTTTGTGTCTTCCAAAGGTCAGCTTTAATTGTTTAAAGTTTGTGGAATAATGTTTTTGTTCAAATCTAAGTTAACAAACTTTTTTATTAATTTAAAAAGAAATAACTAGCCAATGAAGCGATTAGTTAAATTTTTCTAAATAAATTTAGATATTTTTTTGTAATAACTGTTTATGTGAAATCAAAATAAACAAATCAAATTTTTTCTCTATAAACTAGGAGTTTAGAAAAATATTTCTTTTAAATAGATATTCATTCTTATAATTTTTTAGGAAAGAAAAACCTTAAACGTTTCTTACTAAGCAGCAAGAAGATTACTTTTTTAAACAGCGTCCTAATAATCTTCTTATTTAGTATTTGCCCAGAAACGTTTCAATTTTTTTGCTTACACTATCTCCCAGCTCAGTAATTGCTCAGTCCCCCTTTTTAGCCCCCTATAAGCAAATTATATTGTTACACCTCTGATAATATTTTCAACTATTTTCGCAAAATTCTTATGCTGTTTTATGTCAGTAGTTTTATTACTATTTTTGGCATCATTTTCTTATGAATTATTTTGAACGAAAGGAAAAGTAAAGTATTTTTGAAAAATGTAAATTTTTTTAATTCCTTGAGATTCAATTCAATTTTTCAACAATTTCAACTTGGAAATGTTTCTAATTTTATGTTTTTCTATCAAGGTTTTTTTATTGTCGATTGTTTTTTTCCAGCGAAACGCAAGTTTATGAAATTCCCTTATACCTCCTCCTCCTCAGTCCTAATCCCTTTTGGGATGTGGTGACACCATCAGGCCTTTACAGTTTCTTCACGATTTTCCTCCATCCTTTCCTGTCCTGGGCTAGTTGTACGGCTTCATGTAACCATTGGTTAATCAATATTTTTGTTTGATCTACCCAACGGCTTGGAGATCTTTTCCTATTTCTCTTTCCTTCAACTCTACCCTCGACGGCTTGGAGATCTTCCCCTAGGTCTCTTTCCTTCAACTCTACTCCTTCAACTCGACTATCAGTTTTTCCATCGTACCTGTTCTTCTAGCAATGTGTCCAAAATACTGCAAATATCTCTGTTGTATTTGTTTAAGCAATCTATCCTTTACTTTAAGTTGTTTCAATATCGATACGTTAGTGCGATGATCAATCCAGGATGTTCTTAACATGAGGCGGTATACCCACATTTCAAAAGCGTCTAGTTTATTTTTATCCGCTTTCTTTAAGGTCCACGTTTCGGATGCATATGTCGCTATGGAAAAAATGAGCGCCCTTACCAGCCATAGTTTTGTTTGTATTGTTATGCTAGAATTTTTCCAAATTGTTACCAGTTTCATCATAGCTGTTCTAGCAGTAGTCAACCTTCTACGTATCTCTCTGTCAGACCCTCCGTCATTTGTTATTAGGGACCCCAGGTATATGAAACTATTTACTACTTCAAAGCCCCCAATTTCTTTAATGTGTTGAAGATTATTCCGAGCTTTATCTACTATCATGATCTTTGTCTTACTCCCATTTAGCTTTAGTTCATATGTTTTGCTTTTCTCCTCCAGACATCTCATTATGTCTTTCATTTCTTCTTGATTTGCCGCAATTATTAAAGTGTCATCAGCATATCTCAAGTTAGTGATTTTTTGACCTCCTACTGATATTCCACCATTAGAATCTATGGAGAGGGCATCACGTTACTAAAAACGACCTGACTTCGGCCATATTGTTTTGACACTTTTGACAGATCGTATGTGTTTGTTTATGTTTGTTGATTTTCGAATATTTTTAGTTTTATAATACTTTTATAGAAACTGTAACAATATATTGTGATAGTGCATAATAATGGTTTCTTGTTCTCAACGTAGTTGCAGTGGCAGAAGCAATGCTAATAAAAAAATCTTCAGGAATAACGTTCTACAGGTTAGTATACAAATATGTAAACAAAGTAATGGCCCGTACTTCAGAGAATAAATTAATAGTATTTGGCTGTATTAATTTATCTTTATGTATAATATATCGTGTTTTTAGTGTTTACCGCGGGATAAATAAATCATAGTTTATTAAAAATGTATTGCACTTTGTAGATTATGATTAAATCTTCTGAATAACTAGTCATATTTTTATAGTAATTTTAATATTATTGAGTCCGGCCATGATCTTACCGCCATATTGGTATCACCGTTAGCCACGCCTACCTACGCCGTTTTTAATACACACGTTAATATGCTCAAAGTTTCTCCATAGATTCTAACTCGATGTATTCCACCCTTCCATCCGTCTAGCATCTTTCGCATAATGTGTTCGATGTAGATATTAAACAGAGTTGGCGAGATGCCTGCATCCCTGCCTGACACCTGCCTCTGTTCTGAAATGATCGGAATGGGTGTTGTTTATTTTTACTGTGCACATATTATTTTCATATAGACTTCTAATTAGTTGAATTAAGTAGTTGGGTGTTCCCATTTCTGCTAGTATGGACCATAGCTGCTGCCATTTGACTTTATCGAAGGCCTTTGTGTAATCCACAAAACACATAAGCATAGGAGTATTGAATTCACGAGTTTTTTCGATTAGCTGTCTGACATTAAGGATGTGTTTTTTTCTGGGACAAATCCCGCTTGTTCTTCTGATATCTGAGGCAATAGAAAAGCTTTTAGTCTTTCATGTATTACATAAAGTAGAACCTTTCTTGCATGGGATATTAGGGTTACCGTTCGGTACTTGCTGCAGTCTAGCGGAGTACCTTTTTGCAGATCATATGCATAACATTTACTCCAATATCTCCAGTCTCTTTTAAAACTTCTGAGGTAATCTGGTCTGCGCCAGGAGGTTTTCTATTTTTTAACTTTTTGATTGCTTCTTCTACCTCTGATTTTAGAATGTTTGGTTCTCTCTCTGCAATGAACTCGTCGTGATTTGACTTTGACAATATTTTCTCTATACCTCCGCATTTACCTTTCTCGTCATTTATAATATGTTGGTTTTCATCCATTATTGTTTGTGTGATTGGTTTAAACTCCCTGGATAGATATCGGACTTTGTTATATAGCTCATGCGATTCATACCGGTTTGCATGTCTCTCTAGTCCTTCACATTCTTCATTTATATGTTTAATTTCTCTATTTAACCTTGCTAATTCGTTTTTGTTGCTGTCGTTTTGGTATATGAGAGATTTGATTCTCCTTCGCTCTTTGAGAAGTTGCAGCGTTCTGTCTGTCATCCAGTGTTTTCTCTTGATGAACTTTTTTTCGGTTCTAGTTCTTTCTACAGTGGTTTCTATGGCATTTTCGGATTTGAAATCTCCAGCCTGTTTTGATTTTGGTGCGACATTGTTCTTGTTAACTTCATCTTGAAGCAAGCCCATAACAATTTATGATCGGATCCACATTCAGCTCTTGGTCTAGTTTTTACGTTTGTAAAACATGTCTTCCATCTGTTTCTAATTAATATGTAGTCGATTTGGTTCTTGTATTCTCCATTTTACTTTTACGTTTACTCCATACTTTCTCTACTTTCTGTATAATTCAATTAGCTTACAAATTTCTAATGAATTTTCTTGATTGTTTGAACTTGTTGATCGCTAAGATAAAAGTTATATATCTATCTCCGTAAGATACCTTGATCACATGCATCTAGCTGTATTTTTGAGGACTTTTTTGTCGTTTATTGATTTTCTCAAAATCTAATTTTTTACGACACTTACGTACACTTACATTTTATTAAAAAATTATTTCACATCTTAGTTTTTGATGTTCCACTAAAATTGGTGGCCAATGCTAACTAAATCAATGTTTACGCTTCACTCACTTTCAAACAACTGAATAGTCATTTCTCGATATACCCCATAGAATGATTTTGAAGGTTGCAGCTATTTGTGTCCATCTATAAGTTAAACTTGTAAGACTTAAATTAGTTAGAGGAAGGTGGTACCTACGGTTCGTAGACTTACTACGGTTGCCTCTTCCGACTGGGGTGGGGATGCTTGAGTTACGTCACCAGAGTACACAAGAATACAAAACCCATTTATTCGCGATTGAAACAATGTAGAGGGCAGGTCGATTGCAGTGTTGATTGGTTGAAGGGGAAGAATTACGTCACGAGAGTATAGTTTCGGGCTTTATGTTCATTGGTTAGGCGGAAGAGGCAACCGTAGTAAGTCTACGAACCGTGGGTGGTACCAGTGAGGCGCGATACACAGTAAGACAACCAATTTAAATTCAAAAGTTTTCTTACATTTGCTTCGCCAATCTACTTAAGGAGGGCTATTACATCACAGATGTCACTACTATTGTTATTTTTGTAATATGGCGTATAGTGTAAATGTGTTTAGCTAAAACGTGTTTTTTAAAGTATAAAGTTAAATTTACGCCAATATTTAGAGGAATATTTTGCTGAAACTATAAACAGTTATTGAGCGATCTCAGCTGAATATTGTCAGGTGTATCAGGTGTTGTGAACAAGGTACGTTGTTGTTTATAACTTATAACTTGTACTTTTTCAGAATGGTAAATTTCAAAATAACGTCCAACAGTACACAGTGGGAAAAGCATTACTGGTTCATAGTGGTACTGAATCACTGTGCGCCACAAATGAATATTAATACAATTACCTGAATATAATGATACCGTTTTAGTTGCAGATGCTTAGAAAATTGAATGTTCCACGCAAAATTCGCAAGACATCTGTTGAACTGATGTCCAATGCTGTTAATGCTGTCATTGATGGAATATGATCATTAAGAGAATTGTTGTAAGCACAACAATTTGATGTCAAACTTCAAACCCTTCAGAGATATGTGAAGAAGAAAAGAAATAATCCTGAAAATTTACCAATCATTATGCAACCAAATTATTCGGTGAACAAAATTTTCACAGATGAACAGAAAGATATTCTGTGTAACTACATTAAAACTTGCAGTAATATGGCGTACGGCCTAACTACTGTAGCTGTAAGACGCATCGCATTTGATGTAGCTAAAGTAAACAAATTGAAGGTACCAACCTTGTGGACAGAACGTAAAATGGCCGGTGTCGACTGGCTTCGTGCATTTATGAAAAGAAAAAAGTTGAGCATACTAGGCATAGTATAAGGCATGTAGCGTGCCTTAACTTGTTTCAACCGACACACAGTACAGCTGTTTTTGATAATCTTCAAAACAACATTGATGAGACTAGCACAAGAACTGTCCACGACCCCAAAAAAGTTGTGACTAAAAAAGGCATTAAACAAGTAAATAGCTGCACTAGTGGTGAACATGGTGTACTAGTTACCACCTGTTGTATAATATCCGCCATTGGCACATACTGTCCACCAATGATAGTGTTTCCACGTAAATTATTTAAAGAGCATATGCTTAATGGAGCACCTCGTGGTACCTTGGGACTAGCTAACCCTTTAGGTTGAATGACAGCAGAACTATTTTTACAAGTATTAGAACTTTTTATCAAATACAGCAGCAGTTCCAAAGAAAATCCGTCGCTGCTAATATTTGATAACCACGGGAGTCACGTCACAGTGGAAGTAATCATGAAGGCTCGACAAGCAGGTGTCCATATTTTGACGTTGCCCCCATATTGTAGCAACAAACCAGCCCTTAGATGTGGCTGTCTTTGGCCCTTTCAAGACATATTATAATGTGAGGCTTGGCTACTGAATCATCCAGGAGCGCTCATCAGAATATACAATATTGCTGAGTTAGTTGGTACAGCAAACGATAAAGCTCTCGTACCTCAAAATATTTGATCAGGCTTTGAAAACACAGGGATATGTCTCTTTAATCCAAATGTTTTAAGAGATAACGACTTTCTTGGATCGGCAGTGACAGATCGTCCTATGGAAATTGTAGAAGAGGAATCCTTCAATAAATAACGTCCTTCGAGGACCATCGGCCGTAAACTCTGTTCCTCTAGACCCAAGTCCTGAAACACCCTCTAGAACTACCAAAGAAAATAAAAATTTCATTTCACCAGAGATGTTGCAAAGATATCCTAAGGCCAAGGCAAGAAAAGTTAATAGGAAGCCCAGAGAGAAGAAGAAAAGTAGGTTCCTCACAAACACGCCTGAGAAAGATGCGCTCGAAGCAAAACGGAACCAGTTGGTTTCTTTGACAATGAAACAGACAGTAACACGTATTGTGGACATTGAGAGTTCTTCGGATGAAAGTGAACCAGTTTTTAATTTGGGAGATAGTGATGATAATGATGATTCTTGGATAGGACCAGTGGATGACGAAGCATTTGACTGCAATCGTGATCCTGTAGAGGGTGACTATGTTTTAGTGAGATTCAAAGAAAAGTCCAAAAATATATTTTACGTGGGATTGTTGTATCGTGCAACAATTGAGAAGTAGAGGTCAATTTTATGCGCAAAACCAACAAAATAGGTGCCTCGTGTTTCGTATTTCCCACTGTTCCTGATATTGCTTTCGTGGAGAAAGAAGACGTCAGATTTGTTTTTCCAAATCAAACGCCATTTCGCAATAACAAGAGGCTGACAGCATCTTACAATAAATTTGAAATAAATTTTGGTCATCTAGACGTTCGCAAATTAGCCTTTATTTCAGGTATCAGCTCTTATGTTTTCTTGGGAAATATAAGTATTTTACGAAGTTATATTGACTATTTTTTTTATTTTTATTATCGAACTATGGAATATATTATGTGTCTCACTGTGTACTAGTAACATGTCTCAATGTGTACCAGGGGTGGTACACACTGAGACATATGCAAGGTTGTTTTTAAAGTTACATAACTTTTTTGAATTAAAACTACAGCCCTTTATATTTGTGGAAGTGATACATAAGATACCAAAAATCATTATGGCTGAAACTGTCAGTTCTTATCGATGATTAAAAAAATTATATCGCCAATAATTAATTTTTTTTCTCACTGTGTACCACCTTGCTCTACTTATATAAGTGTTCTATTGTAGCATAACTCTGAGGATGGCTTTCTAAGCCGAAAGCGCTCACACAGTATGGCTTGAATTAATTTGAGTCGTAATTTTGTTTGTAACTAATAGATTATTATCCTGGAAAATATCTGCGCCTGGATATGTTTTTACAAAGTACACAACAAATACATAAAAATATTTTATTATAATAACAATAACGTTTCGAGTACAGTTATATTAAATATTCTAAATAAATTACTTATATAAATTAGATATACAATAATAAACTTTAAGAAAATCGTCATACGATCATGTTACAAAGACATTTATTCGCGGTAAAAGTTTTATAAGGGACTGCTATAAATGTAATCAAATTCGTTCTGTGAAAATCAGTCAAATTGATTAATGCCAATGAAAATTTGGATATCATATTTATTGGTGAATCAAGTAATAACATAAGTAGCATAAAATAAAAACAGTCCTTACATTGGGACATAAAAGCTAGGTTTATGATCTGCATAAACAGTATTCAACGAAATAAGTAAACGAGCAAACATTTCAGTTGTATGTAAAGTATGGTAGTAGTGATGGTAAAATAAAAAAGCCAAGTAGTATTGTGTGATGTCGTGTGGCGTTCGACCACTGGTACTGCATGGACACTATGGACAGCTGCCGTGATCGTTAGCGCCCTTTCAAGGCGAACGGTACCAAATGAAAGCGTGCGCACACACATCGATGCTTGTCTACCGGCCAGAGGACCAGCTGCAAGTCTTTCTTGTGATGATATGCAGCTTCTCTTCTTCGTGTTTTGGTAGGTAAGAACAAGTTCATCAAAACTTGAAGTAGAGATTCTAAAGTAATTGAAAAAGTTATCCTCGTCTCCTCATACACTTTCTTTCTTCTTTTCATAGACTTTCTTTCATTAATTGGATGGACACATAGAGCTCTTTTTTTGGCGTCTGCACTTCGTACGATGATGTAACAAGCATATAGCAGTAACACGAGTCTTAAAGAGATTCATCACTCAATGCAAGTTCTTGATGACTAACAAACTTAATCGAATAAATGTCGTGTAGTGTGCGTGCAAAGCATCATCGACAAAAGTTCGATCGAACTTGTATCGGCCGTTCAAATTCGATGTGTGTGCGTCTAGAAGACAAGTTGTATAAGACCAATGTAACTTCAACCCACTAAATATTTTTTTTCTATGTCTTATTCACCACAGCATGCACATTAGAATTGTTTTAATAGTAACAGCAAAGAATGCAATTTTAAATGAGAGTTTAGGCAGAGAAAATGAACATATATATTGATGCCAAATACAATAGATATAGACCAGTTCGTTACAGCCCATTTTATTTTTAAAATAAAAGAAAATATCGAGTTTCTGCAATAAAAAACAGAGAAATGACAACAATTACAAAGACCGTTATTCGTTATTGTAAGAAATACTAAGGTGGACCGAATAGAAAAAAATGCAATTGCAGACAAAAGAAAAGCTTACTCAACTAATACCGGATGGAAATTGGAGCCTTCAGAAACCGGTTGATCCCCCTGCTAGTCAGTGTCATCATTGACGACATATGTATGGGGGAAAACAAGATTAAAATTGTATGATGATTCCGTGCTAGCAGCAAACAACAAACATGATCTGCATTTTTTTGCATTATATTTTAATATGATGCTTTATGCCTTTAAAATGAAATGCACGACATCATCTGAGGTAACTGTGATATGCAAGTATGAAGTCTTTCTTCTTCTAGTTCCATGACCGTTATAGATCTTTGGATATCATGTTGGCTACCATATTCGCTATCGTGAATTTATTGACAGCAGCTCTAAATAATGATGTAGTCGATATTCCGTACCAATTTCTTAGATTTTTCAGTCATGATGTTCTTCTTCTACCAGAACCACGTTTACCTAGGATTTTTCCTTGAATGATTAGACGCAAAAGTTCATATTTTTCAGGGTGTCTCATAAAGTGACCAAAGTATTCCAATTATTCGTAAATCTTTATCGTCCAATCCAGCTGTTTTAAATATTTCTAGCACGTTGTTATGTCGAACCTTGTGAAAAGCCTTTTTAAAATCGATTGCACAGATGTAGGTATACATTTTGATTTATTTATATCTGTATCACTATGTGTACACTGAAAAAGGCTTCTCTCGTATCCATGTCATTCCTAAATCCGAAATGAGTATTGCTAATTATCTTCTCTAATATCGTATATATTCTGCTATGTATTACTTGCAGGAAGATCTTCAAAACGTGACTCATCAGTCCAATTGTCAGATAATGACTGCATGTCTTTGCAGAATGTTTCTTTGGTATTGTGACAAATGTTGACTTGAGCCAATCAGTTGGTAATATAGACATATAATACAATAATTACTGAATGCTGCAATTTAGTCGCGTTCCTCCAGTGCGACAGTGAAAACTGAAGCAAAGCAGTTCCTGCATCTCTACCTAATGGGCCGGGTTTATCGACCAAGTGACCTTCTCATTGGTCATTAAGGTCACGTGGTCGATAAACCTGGCAAATTAGAAAGATATGCAGTGACTTCTTTGCCTCAGTTTTCTCTGTCAACGATCAGTCTTTTTTGTATTATATGTCTATGGTTGATAATATCCCAGCATCATAAATTCTGTTAAAGAAACCACACAGTGCTTTAATTCCATTTTCTCCCAAAAACTTGAGTATTTTAGCACTTCCTTCATCGGGGCCAAGTGCTTTTCCATTTTTTGCCTTTTGTATTGCAACCATGCAACCTCACTTTCTGTTATGAGTATGAAGTAGATAAAGTAATTATCAAACAAAAAAGTAAAATTTAAATAAGCACAATAAAAATATTAACAAAACGGAGGATTCTCATAAAGAGTCACATGAATCGCTTAAGACCAATTATCGGTAGGAGATTGAAGCGTAAGTCTTACCTGAAAGAGAAGGATCGATAAAGGGGATGGTTGTTTAAAGATAAAGCAGGCAGTCTAACAAATTAAATAAAGAGCAAAAGAGGAAGAATAAAGTCTAAGGAAAAATAATTGAAATAATGTATAAATTAATTATTTTAAGATCTAATTGTTACTAATAAAACGAGTGTTGTTAATAAAATGAAAAATTAAGAATGCAATTTAATATGTGTGGTAATACACTTGATGAATTTGCCAGCAAAATGACCTGTGCGGAATAAAAACGAAGAATCTGATTAAAAAGCAGTGTGAAGATGTTAAGTGAACATAGAAAAGTATTTAAAAGGCGGCGACAATATTGGACTAGCCTATTATTTTTGTTCTTTCCAAATTTTATCCAAATCTGGTAAGAGTGAAAGGACAATTTCATGGCATACGTAAACTGTGATCAGACACCTTTGCATAAGGTGTGAAATCGTTTATGTGACAACAGTTTAACTCCGCCTGTGGTGACTAATGGGTGGATTGCGTAGCTTAGGAGTCACCATTGCCGGTCCTAAGCCCGGGTAAAGGAGGAAGGTTGGGCAGTGGGCTAACAACCCACTCCCGGAAAAACACACTGTTATGAAACCTAAACATTTGCCTCGGAACAAGGGGAACTTTCGGAAACGACTAAAGCTACGAAACATGGACTATGCATTTGGAAGTTGGAATGTGAGGACGCTAAATAGACCAGGAGCTCAAACTGCACTTCTACAAGAACTAAAAAGATATAATCTTATGATCACTGCTCTTCAGGAGACAAGATGGCTGGGGAAAGGTGTCAGGGACACCAAAACGCACACAATTCTATATAGTGGCAAAGAACAAGGAATCAAAGAATGTGGAGTTGCATTTGTGGTAGATAATGTTTTTAAGTCAAAAATCATAGACTTCCAGGCAGTGAATGAAAGGATATGCAAACTAAGAATTCGCACCCACTTCTTCAACCTTACTATGATAAACATCTACTGCCCAACAGATGAACAAGAGCAACATACAAAGGAAAGCTTCTATCAACAGCTGGAGATAGTATATGACAACGCGCCAAAAAATGACATTAAGGTTATAATGGGTGATATGAATGCCAAAATAGGCAAGGAACCGCAGTTCTATGGCACAACAGGAAAACACTCACTGCACAATGAAACAAGCGAGAATGGGGAGTTTTTGATAAATTTTGCCACCAGTAAAAACATGGTTATAAGCTCCACATGCTTCCCACATAAAGACATACACAAAATGACGTGGATCTCACCAGATGGAACCACAACCAATCAAATTGACCATGTGATGATAGACAAAAGGGCAGCCAGTAGTATCTCTGATGTGAGAACACGACGAGGAGCATGCTGTGGATCAGACCATCTTTTACTGCAAACCAAATTTAGGTGCAGAGTTAACAGAGAAAGAAACGAAAGACAACAAAGAACAAACAAACTAGACCTGGAAAAACTGAAGACTCAGGAATGTAGAGAGAAGTTCGAGCAAGAAGTCACAAATGAGCTAAGGACACAAGAACTGCACTCCATAGAGAGCAAATGGAATAATATCAAAACAGCAGTGCTGACAGCAGCAGCGTCCACCGTGTGAAACAAGAAAAAGAAGAGAAGAGGAACATGGTTTGATGACGAGTGCAGGCAAGCGATAGAAGAAAGAAACGAAGCGCACAAAATGTACATAACAAGAAGAACACGGGAAAGACGAACATCATTTGAAGTCGCAAGATGGAAAGCAGACAAGATATGCAGAAACAAAAAGAGAGCTTATGAAAATGGACAAATAGAAGAAATGGAACAAAATTTCAAAAAAAACGAAATTAGAGGAGCTTACGAATACCTAAAAAAGATAAAAAGTGGATATAAACCTCAAACAAGCCTATGCAAAGATGAAAGTGGGCAAATAATCAGTGACCAACAGAAAGTCACAGAAACCTGGAAGCATTATTTTCAGACCCTACTTGGAACACAAGTAGATATGGAAGATGAAATGGGTACGAACCATGTAGAAGAGAACGAAGTTGAAGTAGAAGCTCCAACCATAGAGGAAGTTCTCGAAGCTATTAAGGCCCAGAAAAACAATAAATCCCCGGGAGTTGACGAGATTCCAGCAGAACTGTATAAGGTAGGTGGCAACCACCTATCAAGTCATATCCACGCGCTTATCAAAGAAATATGGCAAGAAGAGAAAATACCCGACGAATGGAAGAAAAGTATAGTATGCCCAATCTATAAAAAAGGAGACAAACTCCAGTGCAAAAACTACCGTGGAATTTCTCTACTATGTACAGCGTATAAAGTCCTCACGTATATTATAAACCAGCGACTCCAACCACTAGCAGAAAATATTATTGGAGAATATCAGACGGGCTTCAGACGGGGAAGATCGACAATGGATCAAATATTTACAGTCAAGCAGGTCTTGAGCAAATCGTGGGAACACGACATTGATGTTCACAACGTGTTTGTAGACTTCAAACAGGCATACGATTCAGTCAAAAGGGACAGACTATACTATATATTGGCAGAATTAGCAATACCACATAAGCTAATTAGACTCATTAAAGCCACAATGGATGAAACTCAGGCATGTGTACGAATACAAAACAACCGGACAGACTTTTTCAAAATCTCGCAGGGACTAAAGCAGGGAGATGGGCTGGCACCAACATTGTTTAACCTGGCACTGGAGTATGCGGTTAGGCAAATGCAAACTGGACGAGAAAACCTACTGACCAATAAAACGGTTCAACTGGCTGCCTACGCCGATGATATTAATATTATGAGTAGAACATCAACAGGAGCACAGGAAGCATACGCAGAGTTAAAAACACAAACGAAAAGGCTAGGTCTGGAAATTAACACAGAAAAAACAAAAATAATGGTACAGACGAGAAGAAATATAATCCCACAAAACATTATGCATGAAGATGACATTGAAACGGTTGGAAAGTTTACATACCTGGGAGTAGAAATATATGCCGATGGAGCAGAGGATGGAGAAATACGAAAAAGGATAACGCAGGCAAACAAAGCTTATTTTGCCCTCTCCCATATATTTCGGTCTAAAAGTGTCCACCGAAATACAAAGATGAGAATCTATAAAACTTTAATTCGGCCAATAGCATGTTATGGCAGCGAAGCATGGGTCCTGAAAGAAACATCCAAAAACAAACTCGACACATTCGAAAGAAAAGTACTGAGGAGAATACTAGGACCTGTGAGGGAAAACGGAATCTTCAGAATTCGATATAACAACGAGCTCTATCAACTGTATAAGGAAACACCCCTGTCAGACTTCATTAGAATACAAAGATTGCAATGGGCCGGACATGTGATACGAATGGGAGAGGATAGGCTACCAAAACGAGCACTGAACGCCAGAATGCAGGGAAAGAGACCAGTTGGAAAGCCAAGAAAGCGCTGGGAAGACACAGTAAGCAGCGACGCACAAGCATTTTTAGGAGTCCGTGTATGGAGAAGAGCAGCCACAGACAGACAAGGGTGGAGGCAAAAAATAAAGGAGGCCAAGGCTCATTTTGGGCTGTAGTGCCGTAGAAGAAGACAACAGTTTATTCAGAAGTTAACGGGTCAATGCAATTTTTAGTTAAAAAGTATCAAATAAATATTATTTCTCATTTGAGCATTATAAAACCGTATTTATTTTAATATATGATCATCAAAACTTAAATAACTTGAATAATTGGAGAATTGCAATGCTAATAACAAGAATTGCACCGGTTTGGCGTAAAGAAATCTCTTTGAGATGATTGAACCCAGCATAAATAATATCTTTTTCGGTCCAATCTGTCTCATTTCAAGATTATTATAAATAGTTCAGTCGGGATAGCATTTTTTGACCTTGCATGGCAAGCTGCTCCAAATTTTATTATTCTTAACTTTAGGTAGGGGCAATACTAGTATAAATTTCAAATCGCGAGTGAATTCCGCCCTTGCGTCAGCCGCCTTCTTGATTTTAAAGAAGAAGCGTTTTTGCTCAATATCTTCGCCATTTTATATTTTTCGACAAAACTACCAAAACTACCAAGGACTGAAATTGTTGCAAATGCATTTTCCTACAATTTTTTTTCACACATTTTTTCGTGTGGTCGATATTTTTCGAGTTAAAGTAAAAAATTGTGTTAGGGGGGGGGGGAAGTATAATAATCGAATTATCTCGTTTATTATTAATTTTACGACATGAATGTACATAAACAAAAATTAAGACAAATATATTTTATACAATTTTAATGTGTTTAATTTTTTTGCTAAGGTTCGTTCCTGTTGGTGGCTTGCTTCTGATAACGTCACCGTCTAGAGTTCTTTAGGCTTATTTTTTTTTCCCGGTTTTTTATAGCGTTCTCCGCTTTCCGGTTCCCAGTTTCCAGCTACGTCGGTCATTCCATTCGCCAGGGTGAAGGTTTCTTTCCGACATTGCCTTCTGAATGCCGCCCAGCCAGGATTGTTTTGGCCTTCCTCTCTTCCTTCTTTCCCTTGGCGTCCATTTTAAAATTTGGTTTGGCAGCCTGTTGTCGTCCATTCTTTTCACATGACCATACCAGATCAGTTGTCTCCTTTGAATTTCGTCAATGATGGTTGACTTGACTCGGTCATTTTGTATTCTATCAAGCCTGGATTTTCTAGCTGATCTTCTTCAGAAGTCCATTTCCAATGCAAGTAGGCGTCGCTCAAGAGATTTAGTAAGTTGCCATGTTTCGTATCCATAGAGCACTATACTTTTAAAGATAAAGTTAAAGATGGAGTTAAAGAGGAGATGCTTTCTTTGATTTGATAGTTCTTTTGACCATAGCATCAGGTTTAGGCATCCTATCACCCTTTTTCCTTTCACGATTCTTTGCTCTATCTCTTTTTCGGTGCGCCCACTCTTGTTGATTGTTGTTCCCAAATATATATATTCCTCACAGTTCTTGATTGTTTCATGTTCGTTGACCATTAGATCTTCTACTTCATTCCCGATGCATAAGTATTGCGTTTTGTTTCTATTTACAGATAGGCCCCATTCTTCGTATGTTTTAAACAACCGTCTCGCCATGAATTCCAAATCTTCCTTTGCTGCCACTACTACTTGGTCGTCCGCAAAATGTAGAGTGTATAATGTTGTATCGTCGTCAAGTTGGATCCCCATTCCTGAACATGATCTTCTCCAGTGTTTTAGTGCTTCATCTTTAGGCTTATGACCTAATATTGATTTCAGCGAAAAGATGAAGAAGACCAAAATTGTAGAAATATAACTCTCTCCATTTTTGTTTATATACATTCATGCAGTAAAGTTAATAATAAACGAGATAAATCGATAATTATGTTTCCTCCTACCCCTTTCGCCATTTCCCCCCTTAACTCGGAAAATATCGACCGCACGAAAAAAATTGTAAAATATAAATTTTAGGAAATCGCATTTGCAACAATTTCAGTCCTTACATTTTTGTCAGAAAGGTAAAAATGGCGGAGATATTGAGCAAAAATGGTTCTCTTTTTTTATTTTAATATTCAAGATGGCGACTAATTGCGATTTGCGATTTGAAATTTAAACTACTTTTGACTTCCGTAAAGGTCAGAATAATAAAATTTGGGACAGATCGCCATGCAAGGTTAGGCCTTTTTTCATCCAACGCGACTGGACTAAAATGCCAGAAATAAAACATGTCAACGTTACAAATAATGACATTTTTTGAACATTATCATGCGGTAAAATATAAAACAGCAATAACATACGAAAGTGATAAGAAAATGGTTTCTCGGTGTAAAAAGTTTGGCAAAGGCAAAGTATGTGTGTCAATCGTTTTTAATGTGTGCTAGAACATATAAGAAATTTAATGTTATTTTTCTATCCTTTTTAGTATTTTCTTTATTTTCCAAAAATGTTTGAAAATAATATATTGTATCCATCAAATTTCTGTATAATATTTTAAAAAATAGAAAAGTCTCTTAATGGCATGTCTAGGTCTAGTAATATTGTTTTCGGGGTTTATGGGTAGTGGCCTGGAATTATTTTTTTCTGAAACTTCGTCTATTACTGCGACAAACATTGTTAAGGTTGATACGGAAACGGACGTGACGGTCTTATTGCTAACTGATGATCCCCCTCCATTATCTGCGTTATTTTTAGTCGTCATGTATTCATCGAGATCTGTTGGATGGTGCGAGTGCGAGTCGTTATTATTATTTTCATTGCATATGAGAGAGTCCTGTATTTGGAAGTGCTGAGATTTAAATTCTGTTTAGATGCAAAAGCTCTTTTTTACAATAAAAGGTAATAGGTTATTTAGGTATTATTAATATCTTCTCCAAACATCTGTTAATAGTAGCTTTATGTTATAATGTTTATTTAAAAAAAAAAATTTCTTGCGTGATCTTTACACTCCATTTTGTTACTACGATATAAACTGAACTACAACTTCAGCTAATGCAATAAATTCCTGTAGTGAACCCCGTCACCTTTGGATTTTTGGCCCATCTTAGATTTGTTTCTACCGTATTTGTTGATTTAATTAATAATTTTTTTTTAATGTTGCCAATTCAGTCCATGACATCTTTAATATACTCTAAGAAAGCTAAACTTTTTAATTCTGTTTGCCCTTTCAGGACGTATGGATTTTTTTATATTAAGCTTCACATACCTATGTGGGTAGAATGATTAGTTAAAATTTTTATGACACATCTCTTTTTATCCGGTGGTGATTCAAATTGATATTCAAGTAATGGTCTCTGTGCGTTCATTTTCGATATTATATATTTTTAGTAGGACAAAAATCCAGCGGGGAAAAGTCGATCGTACCGAAAACATATGCACACAGATCGTTACTTGATAAAAAATTTGACTCCCACCCTAAATAAAAGACACAAGTCTTAAAATTTTTAACGAATCATGATACCTGACTATGTAAACCTAAATATTTGGAGAAATAATTAATGCATTTTAAAAAACATTAGAAGAGAATGGATGCTGGAAGTCATTAAATATCTACGGCAAGAGCCTACGTTAATATCAACAGAAAAAGTGTACCAAAAGGTAAAATTTTCTTACCGTAGATTAAAAATCTGGCGAATCGAATTCTGCGCCAGAGATCCAAACAACCTTCTTCTTCTTGTAATGCCTATTCGTTTCGGATGTTGGAGACCATCATGGCAATCTGTATTTTGCACACTGCTTCGTTCGTACCAAGGTATGTGTATGTTTTTACTCTTTCTATTGGTTGGCTGTTCACACTGATTCTTTCAATTTACTGTTCCTTCTTAGAGATCATTATACATTTTGTTTTCTTAATGTTTATTGAAAGTTCGTATCTCTGACTTATTTCTGTGATTCTATTCATGAACTCCTGGAAGGCTTTATAACGATCGGCAAATACCAACGTGACATCTGCGTATCTGATGTTATTGATACATTCTCCGTTAATGCGAATTACGGCTTCAACATATACATCCCTGTCAGACTCCACATTCGATTTTAATATCACTTGATTCTCCGTCTCTGAACGGGTAGACGTTGTTTGATTCCAGTAAATATTGCTAGAGATAGTTCAAACACTCCTGACCATGGAGCTGCGCGAAGGCGGAGTCAAATTCACGTAAAGGCAGAAAGGTTCTATTGTAAGTGAAATTATACAGTGCATAGTACAATGTGTTTCGCATGGAAGTGGGGACTAAACCAAATTTCGTCTACTGCGCCGTGGTCAGGAGTGCTTGCACTATCTCTACTAAATTCTTAGATCACAGGTGTTCCAATTCTAATATTTGGGAATATCTCCATCAGCTTTACTATATCGAACGCTTTATGGTAATCAATGAATGCATAAATATCGCAATTTACATCTCTACATCGTTGAAATAGCACTTGTACGCTAAAGGGAGTCTCTTTCGTACCTACTGCGTTCCAAAAACCAAAGTGTATACGGCTGATTTGTTCTTCGTATAGTCTAGATATATCTTTTGATGTATGATTTCAAAAATAACTTATAAAATAAAATATGGCTCATTAAGCTGATGGTCCAAAAATTATTGCACGATACAGATTTTGTTTTCTTTGGTAGAGCAATAAACGTTGATCTTAGCCATGATCTTGGTATTACTCCGTTTAAATATATGTCATTGAATATTAAGATTAGAAAACTCAAAAACAATGAAACAAATGAAGCGTACACAGAGGAAATAAACAATAGGTTCTCTAATATGGCAACTGAGAATGATGTTGAAAAGTCATGGACCACCATAAAAGAATCATTTGATGAGTTGAACAACACTTTTCTACTCGAGAGTAAAACAACTACCAAGAATGAGTGGATGACAGAAGAAATATTAGAGATGATGGAACAATGCAGGCAGTGTAAGATCAGGCAGGACGAAGTAGGGTACCGAAATATACACAGTCAAGTTCGTAAAGAAATTATAGCGGCGAAGGAGATCTGGATGACTACACTTTGCGCCGAGGCTGAAAGCCTATATAAACTTGGCGACAGCTTCAATCTTCACAAGAAAATTAAGGAAATTGCTGGTGTCTTCAAGAAAAAACAAGTCACTGGTATACATAATGACCAAAATGAATTAATAACGGACCCTAGCGATATACTTAATACTTGGAAAATGTACACAGCCAATTTGTTCAATGATGACAGAACACAAAAACCACCACAACTGGGAGACCATTTGTATGGCCCAAGTATTTTGAAAGCTGAAATTGTACACGCTATCAAACTATTAAAAAGTAACAAAACCCCAGGACCAGATGATATGTACGCAGAAACAATCAAGTTACTTAATGAAGAAAACCTAGACATTATTGTCAAGCTCTTTAACGACATCTACGATACGGGCCAGATTCCAAAAGATTGGCTTCGATCTACATTTATCGCCCTACCAAAAACACCACGTGCGAACTTCTGCAAGGACCACCGACTAATAAGCCTAATGAGTCACTTTTTGAAACTTTTCCTGAGAATACTTCCCACTAGATTGTTTAAGAAATGTGAAGAGGTCAGTGGATGGAGTCAGTTTGGTTTCAAAAATGGACTTGGCACGAGAGAGGCGATCTTTAGTATGCAAACATTGATACAGAATTGTTTAGATCAAAGAAAGGATGTTTTTTATCTGTTTCATCGATTACGAGAAAGCATTCGATAATGTAAAACATGAATTGATGATAAAATACCTACAAGAGTTGGGATTGGATGCAAAGGATATAAGAATCATTGCCAATCTGTATTGGAATCAGACAGCAACAGTACGTCTTCAAAATTTCAACGAAACAGAAGATTTCTCCATTAAAAAAGGAGTAAGGCAAGGTTGTATACTGTCTCCAATGCTGTTCAATTTATACGTAGAAAAAGCCTTCGCAGAAGCAGTGGAAGACTCTAATAAGGGTATTAAAGTTAACGGCATATTTATTAATAACATCAGGTATGCCGATGATACAGCCATAGTGGCAGATAACATCGAAGATCTTCAGTGCCTTTTGAATGATCTAACTCTTGCAAGTGAAGCTCGGGGTTTGAAAATAAATATCAAGAAGACAAAATCAATGATTATAAGTAGAAATGATTACCCCAACGCAAAGATATATATCTCTGGAGAAGAAATCGAACAAGTCAGGCAATTCAAATACTTGGGATGTTTGCTGAATGAGGGTTGGGACCCCGAGAATGAAATAAAGAGCAGAGTTGAACAAGCCAGAAATGCTTTTTTGAGGCTTCGTAAGTTTCTGACTGATCGCAAATTGGACTTCAACCTCCGATACAAGATGCTTAAGTGTTACGTGTGGCCTGTTCTCCTGTACGGAATGGAAGCATGGACGTTAAAGGCCAGTTCCATTAACAAACTTGAAGTGTTCGAAATGTGGTGCCTGCGTCGAATGCTCAGAATATCATGGACGGACAGGGTCAGAAATAAGGAAGTACTCAGAAGAGCGGGCTTACAGGATAGGGAACTTTTTAATTATGTAAAAAGTAAGAAGACTGCATACTTGGGGCACATTATACGAGGAGAACGATACACTTTTCAGCAACTGATACTCGAAGGGAAAATAGAGGGTAGGAGAGGTCTCGGACGTAAAAAAATGTCATGGCTGTGCAATATTCGACAATGGACAGGAATCCACAGCTATGAAATGCTTCGCAATGCTGCTAAAAACAGAATTATTTAATCCAGAATATTTAACATCTCACCTGACAAGACGATGTACGGTGGACGCCTACGCAGAAATGCATGGCACCTTAAGAAGAAGAAGAAGAAGAAGAATATTTTTGTTAGACATTGCCATCTTTTAGTTGTGATATTGCTTTTTCCACTTCATCTGATCTGATTGGTAAGTAATCGTTATATGTGTAGGACGGAAGTTGTTCGGACCTATTATCATTAAAGATTTCTTGTATGTATTTGATCCATAATGGATATTTCTTGATTTTTATCTGAAATCCCTGTTTCCCTGTTAATCATGCAGTTTGCTAGCTGTGTTGAATTTTTGAAAACCAGCTGCTTGTTTTACCTTTTATGCATATTCCAACAACTCTAGGTCTTCACGCTCTTTTTAACCAATTTCCTTTGGTCTTTCTTATTTCGGTTCTTATTTGTCTCTGGATATTTTTGTACTTTTTTTGTTGTTTTGTTGTCTAAACAACCACAAAATTTTATTCGACGAAACACAAGACCAAATCCGACCAACTTTTATCGTAAATAAAACAGTCTGCATGTAATCGGTATATAGATCTCAGCACTACGAAATAAAAAACCTCTCCGAAGTGGAACCGATTATCACAGTCCCGATATAGACCAACCTACAGGTCCAGGGGACATACAACGGCTATAAATATCGCAGATGTTCAAGAAAAATTCCCAATGAATAACATAGATAGTTATTTCTGTTGCTGTATCGCCTTTAATAGTATATATAACACTTGCAGAATAAATATCAGAAAGAAATGTCAAATCATGGCTTATTGACCCGAAAACTATTTTGTTGTATATTTTGACATGTAATAAAGAATACGGTAACCTAAAAACACTAAACACCACAACTTCAGTCTGACTTCGTTCTTCGCATTAGGCGTAATACCCACCTGGGAACTTTACTCGCAAGTCTATCTGGAATTTGTCTACATTTATCTTGAAACTGTAAACATTTGTCTTGAAACTGTCTAAATTGCACCTGCAACTGCCTATATGCCAGTACCAATAAAATAGGTATGGCAAATAGTTCATTACTAAAAAGGTAGAACCAACATGCTACCGAAAACATCGCCAAATCCGTTAGATAGTCAACGAAATGGTGCACTTTGACTTCTGCCTCTGCGAGTAGTTCCTCCCGCCTTTGATTTCGTAAAAATTCCGGATAATTTTCATCCATTGATCCCAATCCTTCGGAAGTCTGTGTCATAATTTCTTTTAACTTCGGTGGTCTTATTCTCATCGGGGAGGGGTCCGTCTTTCTAGCGCTGCGCATTGGAGAAGGAGACGTTTTCCTTTTATTTGGTATTTCAGATGTGTAATGGTCATTAACTCTCATAGGAGATGGTGATGTCCTTCTATTCTTGGGATATGGAGAAGCAGTTTTTCGTTTTTCTTGCTTACGAGCTGGTGATGCCGAAACTTTTCTACTGGAAGGTTCTCTTGAAGAAGATGGATCTGGATAAGGAGTATCTTCTTGTTGATTGATAGTTGGAGAAAAAGGTCTAGGAGTTTGTTTCTCGAAATTTGGAGAAAATGGTCGATTATTTTGTTTTTCAGGCTTTGATGATATTCTATTAGTTTGCATTGTAGGAGAAAACGGACGATCTACTTTTTCATTGGATGTTGGTGAAAACGGTCTATTGGAGTCTCTTGTTGAAGAAAATGATTGATTTATTTCTTTTTCAGGTGTTGACGAAATACGTCTATCAGGCTGTCTTGTGGGAGAAAATGGTCGATCCACTTGCTCCTTGAGCGTTGGGGAAAATGGTCTACTAATTGATTTTCCTGATGTTGGAGAAACAATATTACTTTGTTTTTCCGATGTAGGTAATTTTGACTTGTGATCTACAGAATCGGGTCCATGAGCTAATCCTTCACGAGAAGGGGTTTTATCTATTGTTGCATTTTCTTTGTTAGCTACTAAAGCGGATTGGCTTGGAGAACTAAGATATCCACTTTCCGCAGAAGAAGTTGAAGAGAAAGCGTTTCCCTGCTTATTAAGATTACTTTGGGGGCTTCTATATGATGGATAAGAATCATGATAGTTAGAAATGGGTATAGGATTTGATTTTTCATTACTACTGTAAGTGGTCTTTACAGTTGGCGTTGTCTTAGATTCTGTTAAATTTTCTAAGCTTTTTTCCACCCGAGGTAAAGAGTCGTTGCTTTTCTGCAAAGAATCTTGGCTTTTGTTAATTGAAGTATTAGATTTAGAGGATGCGTTAGACCTCCTTCTAGAGCCGTAATTTCTAACAATATCACTGTAGTGATCTACCACTACTTTAGCCTCTTCGGCATCTTTTTGTTTCTCTACAAGCCGATCGGGTATGACAATGCTTGCTGCTGTTATTCCAGAAATTGTAGCAGCCGCAGAAATAGTTTGCATTAAAAAAGACATTTTGGGCGGATTAAGATTGTATATGCTTTCTGGAGCTATTGTGGTACTTGGTTCATCAGAAGGAATAAGAGAAAATGATCTCTTTCTACCAATGATGGGTTTATCCTCTACAATAGGAAGAAGGTCAGCTTGTGGCAATAAAGAGAAAGATCTTTTTCTTGCATTGTTGGGCTTATCTTCTGAAACTGGAAGAAGTTCGTCTTGAGGTAATAAAGAAAATGACCTTTTTCTTTGAGTCGATTTGTTTTCATCATCTTCATTGACGTCATCTACTGTAAGTGATATTGACCTAGGTCTAGAGCTGGTAGTTACTTCTTCGGGAATAGTTTTTTGCAATAGGGGAAGAGTGTGTGACTTATCCGCTAAACTAGCATGGCGATCTTTTGGTTTTAAACTAGGAGGAATTGGCGAAAGAGATCTTTTTAATTTTGGAGAGCTTGTAGGAGAGGTTGATAGCGTTTCTTCTAGTTCCTTTTTCTTCAGAATTGGTTTGGGTACAAAATCTGGGCTGGGTGGTTGTTTCCTTTTGGTTAAAATTTCGAACGGTTCCTCTTTGGTAAACGACATGGATTTTAATTCTCTTGGATGATATGTCTCTTCTTCTTCATCTGTTTCGTAAAAGGAAAATTTTTGATCACTTTTATTTATTTCATCATCATCTTCTTCGAAAGAGGAATCTTCTGTACTTGAGACATAGTCATCTGCCCATTTCTCAACTTCTGCTATATTGATTTTGCGTTTTTCTGTGCTACTTTGTTTTTTCACTGACATTTTTGATCGTAATTCTTCAAACATCTGCTCTTCTATTTCTTCTGAATCGGACCGTTGCCTTTTCATCATCATTTCGCGCTTTTCTTCAGGATTTAGGGTAGATTTGTCAATAGTTTCAATAATATTATCACCCTTTACATCATCATAACTTTTAAGACTATGTCTTCTAGTCCAAAGATGCTGTGTTGTTCCACCAGATAATCTTCGTTTTATTGAATTTACTCTTTCCAATTCAAGTTTATCTTGCCCAAGTTTATCGTTCCGGTCCTTGGAATTTATTTGAATTTTTGGAATCTCTATATTCAGTCCTCTCATTTCGATAGATTTTCTCCTTCTTTCTAACTCTTGTTCTTCTGCTTTAGCTGCTTCGTATAATCGATTCATTGCTCTTTCATGCAATAACTCAGTGGAACTGGCAGACGTTTTAATTGGGTTGAACATGGGTGCTTCAATTCCAAGTTCTGGTGCTGATAACGACATTGGAGGTGGCATTGAGTCTTCGAAGTCTAAATCTGATTGACCTAAAAAATATCATTCATTAATAATATATCTCAGTATTTTACGGTGGAAAAACAAAATAACAATAAGTAAACTAACAATTAAAAAAACTTCTAGTAGAATTAGATATAGATGTAAAAATAGTATAAACGAGAATATAAGGCAATCTGCAGAATACATGCAGATTCAAAATAAATATACTGAGAATAAACAACAAAAGATAGAGGATTTTTTTGGCTTTACATTTTAATAAATCATTTATTAGTTTATATGAGTAGGCTGTATTTTAGTACAACCAAAAATATATTATCTAAATTACTTTCCTCTCCACAATGCTAACATTTATCATCATCCAAAACCTGTATTTTAATTAAGGGTTTTGGATAACATGCGTGCCCGAATTGTACTCTAATAATTACTAACTAACAACCTTATCAGATGAACAACAAGGATTCAGATTTGGAAGATTCTGCGTAGACGCCGTATTTGTACTAAGACAAATCACAAAAAAGACCAACGAGTACAATAAACCAGCATATCTATGTTCTACAGAAGATACATTTCTTACACCTACTGTATAAAAGACACATACCAATTAATATTATACAAACCATCGAAAACATCTACTTCCATAATCGAATACAGGCGAAGATAAATGGAAACTAACACAGTGTATACCAGTACAAAACGGAGTCAGACAGGGTGATTCGTTAAGCCCACTTCTCTTTAATATATTAATGGACGAAATAATACAAGCACTACGTAAAGGTCATGGTTACAGAATCGAAAATAAAGAAATCCAAATATTATGCTATGCAGACGAGGACGCATTAATCACAGAGACAGAAGACGAGCTCCAAAGATTAACACACATATTCAATCTAAAACGAAACGACTACTAGAAACAACAGAGATGAAAATACTCCGACGAATATCAGGGAAAAGTCTGTTGGATAGGGAGAGAAGCGAAAACATAAGAAGAGCATGTAATATAGAAGATATAAATGGATGAGTGACAAAAGGAAAACAGGAGTGGAACGAACATATTAGTAGGATGGCAGAGGATAGGATAGTCCAAATAGCACGAGATCAGTCACCAAATGGACGAAGAAGTATTGACAGACCAAGAAAAAGATGGTGCGATAATTTAAACAATTTAGGAGGCTCATACTGAATAAGAAACAGGCTTTAAAGCCTACATACAAGAAGGCAGAAGAAGAAGATATTCATTATGTTCAAATCCTGCACGTGCTTTAATCCAGAGAAAATGTACATCGATCCCTTTGGTTAAAAAAAATTGTTTAATGTTTAATGCTATAAATGTATGAGCAGTCTTGTAAGTTTGGGGGTTCATATTTACAAATATATTTTAACACTGGTAAGGAGTCAGATAAAATTATAATATGGGCGACATCAAATTCAGCTATATATAATAAAGCTTCATATATTGCAAGAGCCTCTGCTGTATAAATCGAAGTCTCCGGTTTCGGTTTCAGTGAATTTCTTTTCTATATTCCTATGAATGTCCCGATGGAATAAAAAAAGCGCATCCGGTTCCATTTGAAGATTTAGACGTATCTGTCGATAGAGCTATTGACTCTTTTTTAAATTCCTCTTTATAGACAGGACAATATTTTTATTTAAATACATGTTTTCACTATAATTTGGTACAATAATATCTGTATGTGAAAAGAAAAAAGAGTACGTGTAGGTTTTGAATATGTAGTTCGTTCTATCTATATTTTTTAAAAGTGCTATATTTTGATTGTACGCTTCGCAGAGTAAGGGATATTTCTTTTTTGCCAATATTTATTGGTCAGATCATGGAAATTTAAAGTCACTATCTTTTTGTATAGATATGGGAGATGGGTTCAGTAAGTATACTTTCATTAAATATTTTTTGGATAAAAAACTTCGTCAGATAGATTTTATGCTCATAAAGATACAGTGATGAGTGTCTTACTACCCGGCAAAATAGCGGAAAGGATAGAAGGCAGATTAAGTTGTGAGATAGTATGAGATAAAGCTAGTTCTTGACGTGGCTATTTCACTTCAGTCATAATTATACGGATGACCTCGAAAATATTTTATTTTAATAATTTCTGATGTTAGAATAAATGATTGAATAAATTAAGATATATTATAGTAAAAAACATTAATTATTAGCGATTTTAAATTATAAATCTTTAAATTTATTTAATAATAAAAATAACTTAACTGAAATATTTGATTAAACTAAAGGTAGGTATGTTCCATCCGAAAACAAGTATTGTATGTCGAATTGGCGTAATCGTTAGAGACGTGGTCTAGTGACAAGAAGATTGAGGTTCAATTCACACCAAGGATAAAATTTTTGTTTTACTCAATCAAAAAATAATAGAAAATATGATACATATTAGGTAAAAAGTTTTCGAAAAACTCATTATTTACAATGTATTCTTATTCCAATGTTAAAAAATAGAAATACAAAATAATTCAAATTCAATTTTAGTTTTACAGTCTTCAGTTGTGATTGCAAAATAATCCGGTTAAGACTGTTTAATGCCAAATCCATCACTAAATTCTCAGTGTTAATATCAATTCCTCTGTACAGGTAATGATTTTTAAAACAATTAACAACGTTGTAATGGATGCGCGCGAACAGCTGCCTGCTTTACAGCTAACCAAATCATCAAGCCATCAAAAATAATAACATACCGAGAAGTGTTTTTGCACGGTAAACAGAAACTTTTTATTGAAAAAACAATTCGTGAAAATGGTTTTACCGGTCGAGGAAAAAGTGCAAATTGTTGTCTGGCATGTGAATGGATTATCACACAACATGATTAGACAACAAATTTGTAAATATGTTTCCAAATAGGCCGGCTCCAGCACGATCAACAATTCAGTCTATTATACGTAATTTTTTTACTTATGGATCCGTGTTCACTCCAAGAGGAGTTCGTAGACGAAGAGAGGTAAATCCAGATTTGGATCTAAGGGACACTTTGATTTGTGCAAGTATTAAGCAAAATCCTACCCAAACAACATCTCGTCTCGAAGAACAATATGGAATTTCAAGATTTAGAGTAGGTAAAATTTTAAAAATACATGGATACCGTCCCTATAAACTTCATAAATCCAACGAACAATTCCCTGGGGATCAATATAGACGTTTAGAATTTTGTCAAACTGCAATGGAAATGTCACATCAAGATGAACATTTTTTAGAGAACGTTTTGTTCACCGATGAATGTACGTTTTCATTGCAGGGCCGTCACAATACAATGAATGCTCGTTATGGGTCTCGAGGAAATCCTCGTCAGACTTATGTCGCTCGTACCCAGCGTCCTCGAAAAGTAAATGTTTGGGGAGGCATAATACGGAATCATGTCTTTGGTCCATTTTTTATAGACGGTATGTTGACTGGGCGGAAATACTTGGAACTTCTGCAAAATCAAATTGTCCCAGCCCTTCGTAATTTACCAATACCTTTCGATTCCATATGGTTTCAACACGATGGTTGTCCCGCACATAATTCTCGCATCATCAGTGAATATCTCAGTGCGACTTTTCCTAATCGATTGATTAGTGGCCACGGAGATATTTTTTGGCCTGCAAGATCACCTGATCTTGCACCTTGTGATTTTTTTACGTGGGGATACATCATGTCCAAGCTATATGGAATTGAAGACGATAGGCCTAATTCTCTCCAAGAATTAAGAGAAAAGATCTCTGATTCAATGACAGGTATTAGTCCAGAAACATTAACTAATGTTAGACGAAACTTTTATAATAGATTGGGTTATTGTTCTGCTGCTAATGAAGGCTTATTTGAACATATTGTAAATACGTTTATTTAAAATATTTTTTTTTATTTTTATAGAATTTTTACTTATTTAAACATTCTTTAAACGTTTTTTTAATTTTGAAGAATTTTTACTTTATTTTCGAAAGTACGACGATACTTTTTTTTTCAATAAGATATTTATGTTTAACTTTAAACACTTCTAATACTAGTAACGACTGACATAAATGTTTAGCGATTCAAAGCAAAACGATCTCTGCATAATTTCAAATTATTAAAAAAAAAAAAAGAAAAAAACATGTGGGTTTTGAACTCTAATCGTCTGCGACGTCTGTGTCGAATTCTTACCACTAATCCACGAAGGATTGTAACTATTCCGTGAAAAGAGTGTATGAAACTCCTCACATCATAGTAGAAATTATTCTTGGTTAATAATTTAAAACTTAAGATTAAATAATTACTATTAATTAAATTATTTTATTCACATTTTTGCTTTATTGTGGACAATCAGTTTTTACTTTATGTGAAATTAAAAAATGGAAATACGTCACACATACGTTACACATAATAATTATGACCGAGGTGATTTAGCTCGAAGCTAACGTCTAAAGGTGTGAGACTATCGATAATGGTAATGTAAATTATAGGTTTCTACCGATTATTTCCCACCTCTACGAGTTTCATCTCTTTTTATTTCACAAGGTAACTGTGTTTTCTATCTCTTACGTTAAAAAGCCGGGTGGTAAGACACTCATCACTGTATACATGGACACAGCTAACAAGAAGGCTAAGGTTAATTATTTATGATGTCATGATAGAGGAGTGTAAGTCGGGTCACCACTTAATCATGGCAAAGGTGTTGGTTCAATACCGGGAAAATAACAGCGACCATCAGTATAAACAAACAATGCCCGAAAAAATGAGTATATAATTTGGAAAGTCTAAAGAATGAATCAACCATTTTTTTTTCAAATTCATATTGTCTACAAAACTACACAAAAAATGTAAAAAAAAACAAGACGGTGGATGAATTATACTGTCAAATAAAACAGGGTATACATAATGTAGCACAAGAGGCCATAGGGTGCACAAGGAAAATGTGCGAAACCGAGATCCGACGGGGTGGTCACAAGAAATAAGAGAGTTGTAGATACCAAAACGAGAGCCCATCGAATCTGGCTACAAACAGAAAATCCAGAAGATTAGAGAACATACACTTACTGGAATAGGAAGTTAAGAAAACTGTGACCAAAAAAAAAATGAAACGTGGGACATAAAAAGTGAAGAAATAAACAGATATATGGGTGAAACTCGAGTATCTAAGCATGGAAGTTTATCGGAAACCTCAGAAAACATCACAAAAGAACAGGTAGATTAATCCCCATAAGTATATTAGAGTGGGAAGAATGTTACAAATTCAAAACTCGAAGATCTTCAGATCAAATAGACGAAGATGAAGTACAATCAATCAGTGCGGACGAGATAAGACAAACCTTAAAGGAAATGAAAAACGGGAAAACCACAGCACCTGGAAAAATCCCTATTGAATTAATATAACTCGAACAGTCACTACTAATAGAATTGTTGGCGTAGATCTTATACACTACTAGTCCATGGGAGACTTTTAAGGGATCATTTGACCCGGCATGAATCACATAATATAAAGCAATACTACAATATCTAATAACAATTTTAGAAATTATGCCGTCAATTCTTATCGATAAAAGTGAGTACACTGGTAAGATAAACTTAACAACCAGGGGGATGAGGACTTTTCGGCCAAACATATTTGTATGGCATTTATAAATTAGGTAGATAATACAAAAATAATAAACTGCGACCTCTTCTTATTAGGGTACCTGCCCATTCCAAAAGTTGGCGATCATTCTGGTTATGATGACATTGTTGGTTACTATACGGAATAGCTGTGTTGAGGTCTTTCTATACCATGCTCTCGGATATTCTTCTTCGTCCTGGGGCCCTTTTTCCATCAATTTTACCTTGCAAAATGCATTGAGTAGCTCATATCTGCCTTGATTTCTCATTATATGTCTCAAGTACTGCAGCTTACCGCCCTTCACGATGTTGAACAAATCTGTCCATGGTATCTTCAGGATCCTTCTGTATAACCATAGCTCAAAAGCCTGAAGTTCTGATAGAGTTTCCGCCTTCAATGTCCACGTTTCTACTCCGTACAGAAGCACTGAGTACACGTAACATTTAAGGAGCTTTATTTTTATTTCTAGGGTGAGGTCATGGCTGTTGAACACAGAGCTCATAGTCAAGAATGCACTTTTTGCCTTTCCGATGCGACATTTAATCTCTTGGGTATTGTCCCACGACCCATTGATTATAGTTCCCAAGTAGTTGTACTATGAGACACGTTCAATTCTCATTTGGTTCACATACAGATTTGCTCCAGTTATGTTTTCCTTGCTGAAAATCATTAGCTTGGTTTTGCTGGTGTTTATATCCAGTCCATATGTCCTACTTGTTTCCGTTATTTTGTTCATTAAGGTTTGGAATCCCTTCAATGGTATTGGAACACTATTGTATGATCTGCGCACCGCAGGTGATTGAGCTTGACTCCATTAATTGAGATGCCTTCATCAATATCTTTTAGAGCCTCTTCAAAAATGTGCTCCGAGTACAGATTGAATATCAGTGGTGAAATTATGCACCCCTGTCTCACTCCCCTTAAGATTTTGACCTAATCTGTATATTTTCCATCTATTCGACGCACCGCTGATTTATTCCAATACAGGTTAGCTATTATTTTTAGGTCTCTTCCGTCAATCCCTGTCCTCTTGAGCACTTTCATCATGTGTTCATGCCTGATTCTATCGAAAGCCTTCTTGTAGTCAATCAGACATGCAAAAACATCACAGCTGACATCTCTACATTTCTGAAACAATACCTGCACGCTTCCCTCGTACCAACGGCGTTCACAAATCCAAACTGATTGGGCACAATTTCTTTTAAAATTCTTTTGTGGATGACTTTTAAAAACAGCTTCAGCAGATGGCTCATTAGGCTTATGGTCCTATAGTCTTTACAAAGTTTTGCTCCTGGTTTTTTGGGCAATGGTAAAGTGGATTTGAGTCACTCTACTGGGATTTTTCTGGCCTTGTATATTTCATTAAATATTTCAGTTATTATTTTTATTTGTTCCCCATCTAATAGCTTCAGCAGTTCTGCAGGAATTTCATCAAGTCCCGGTACCTTTCCATCCTTCATTTGTCTGACGGCTGCCGTTATTTCTCCTGGCAGGAGTTCGAGATCTAAATTTTCTTCAATGGGGGGTGCTTGTATTGTTTTAAGGTGGTGGAAAAGTTACTCCAAGTATTCTTTCCATACTTTCTTTTTTCCGCTGTTGCGTTTTCGGAACTTTCCAGCTATTTCCTTCACCTTTCGATGGACATTGAAGTTATCATATCGACTCTGATACTCCTCTATTTCTTGACATTGTTGTGTTTTTTTTTCTCTTTGGCTTCTCTTATCTATCTTTTGACGATGGTATGTATTCTCTTATATTCTTGAAATTTTCTTTTTTTTTTCTCTGATCCATAAGTTTAAGTATTTCATTGGTCATCCACGATTTCCGTTTCTCTGTATCTTTCTTCAGGTGTTGTTCTTTTATTTCTCTCACTGTTTCTTGTATGATGGTGCGACCTAATGCCGTACAAAAATATTGGTACCAGACGCAGGAAAAATTTTTGGTTTTCACACAACTTTGGCCCCATTTTCGGCAATTTGACACAACACTGCATTCATAGACAGATGTAACATAAATAATAATGTGTTTTGTACTAACATCCCTGCACAAAAATTATTCATAAAATACCTTACAGTGCATTGGAAAGTTTTTTCTATCATATATTTGGCTTACAAGTATTAATAAAGTTTTTGATCAGTTTCTGATATGTCGACACATGGCGGCAATAAGAAGCCACCTGATCCTTAATACATTAATTATAATGTGGATAATGATAAAATGGATATTTAAACAACGAAAATACATAATAAAAAATGTGATAAGCAATGATGTGACATACTTAGACTAAAAGTAAATTTAATGAAAGTGATAATAAATATAAAAATGCAATAGTCGTTATTAGTAGTATACAAGAAATTGAAAAAAAAAAATGCATAAAACAGGCAAATATAATCTTTTTCAAATAGCAAATGATATTTTCAACTTGAATTTAAAAGATATGTTTGAGTTTAAAGTCAAAGGTAATAATAAAATTGGTATTTCTTTTTCAACCAGCGAAGCGGCTAATAATTTTGTCAATAAAAAGAAGTGGTGTCAAAGCTTTTTCAAAAAGAATATGGTAATTTTGTGGAATCGAGAGTGGTTTATTTCCAGATCTACGGTTATGCTCCCTCGTGTGGGTACTGGTCACCAAAGAAGTTTATATAGATAGAATATCCCCACAGTTTTTCCTGCTTGTCGTCACAAGCAACTGAATGGAGCATCACTCTTGCTGTCCTAAGTCCCAATTCCTATTCCCCAAACCGTGACCAAACATGAGCGTTATAACTCTAACTTAACACAATTGTTATGAAAGAAATGCAATAGACCCATGACTTGTTTACCTTAGACTCAGCTATCATGAATTCTATGAACAACGTACAAACCGGACGGTCTAACGGACAACGATCAGTGGCGGATCCAGAAATTTTTGTCAGGGGGGGGTCATGGGTCTTGAGGGTGATTTTAATACAGGATTTAGATTTTTGCACCTTTCAGTGGCTGATCCCCAGAAATTTTTTGTCGAGGGGAAGGGGGGGTCATGGGTCTTGAGGGTGATTTTGATATAGGATTTAGATTTTTGCACCTTTACGATTGATATGATTTGTGCCTCATGTAAGGGAACTATTTTCTCAATAATTATTTTAAGCGATATATTAAACGAATAAGAAGTTATTAAAACCCAAAAACACTACGGGTGCAAAGAAGGGTACAGCATTAAGGGATCTTAAACTTAAACCAGAAAAAAAAATAATTTAAACTCACATACTCTATGGCAGTAAAATCAAGTGTACAAAACTATTAAACCAAAGGAAAGTTATTAAAATATTAATACTGAAAAATCAAGGACTGTCAATTTAAACTAGATATTTTAAAGACAATTAATTTAAACCCACCTATCCTATGGTTACAAAATCAATAACAAACCAAGGATAAATAAGTAATAAACCAATGTTAAGTAATTTAAATGCAATAACTCAATGTAAGTGTAAACATTAATGAATGTATTAAACATTCCTAATAAACTCTATCTTATCGTTGGATATCGATGTCAATTTGTAAAAACATTCATTTATTCCTTATTGCTATATGGATTGAAAATATTGACTCTCGGGATTACAAGTATGAGGCGTATAGATGAGGCCTTTGAGATGTGTGTTTTTCGAAGGATGCTGAAGATTTCTTGGACAGAGCACGTGGCCAACAACGAGGTGCTGAGAATAATGAAGACTGAGAGAACTCCTAAATATTGTAAGCAACAGAAAACGAGTGATCTAGGACATATTTACAGAGAAGAAAAATATAACTTTCTACGACTCATAATGGAAGGAAAAGTAGAAGAAAAAAGAGATCCAGGAAGAAGAAAATGCTCCTGGCTGAAGAATGTAAGAGACTGGACAGGCAAGGATACACATTCGATACTAAGAACAGCTCGAGATAGCAATTTGCTGTAGTTATAGCCACCCTTCCGTAATGAAGAAGGAACCTTAAGAAGAAGTGTAAACAGCATTTTATTTAAATTAATTTATGCCATAAAAAACAATATAATTTAAGAATAGTTATTTCTATAATTAGGCATATTAAACTACAAGTGAGTGAAGTATTTTTTCACTCGGTATTGAAATTTTTCTCACGAATTTTCAGTAACAGCCAGTAACGAGTGGTAAATAAAATTTGAGTGATTAAAAATACTATAAGAATAAGATAAGTAAATATTATATAATTTTATAAAATGTATTCTTTTCGCCTATCCGTTTTAGCAAATCGCTCTTTGATTGCATCAACATCTAGAGAAATTTCAAGATGCACATTGATCAGTGCTAAACCAGTTAACCTTTTCTCCGAAGTTCTATTTCTAAGCCAAGTCTTTAGACGCTTAAGCGTAGAACGCTCTGTTGTTGCTGCACTGACTGGAAGTGTAATTAATATTTGCAGAAATATTTTGATATTTAGATACATATTATAAATATCGCAGTTTTCTAATACTTCTAAAATACAATCTGGAAGTTTTCCATTATTTTGCACGACTCTTTTCCACTTTTGAATCCACAGCGAAAACTCTTGTTCTACTGTGGAATATGCAGTAAGTAGTTCGTCCAATAATATCCTGGAAGGCGTCAACAATTTTTTAATGCAACTTTATCTTCTGGTGTGTTATCAGTTTTATGTAAAACAACTCGAAGATTAAATAGATTCATAACTTTCGGTGAAAGTAGTTCTTCTTAATCCGTTAAGATATTGTCTAAAAGGGGTAAATAAATAGATCTTCGGAAATTATCTTCGCAAGAGTTAGCAGATTGGTTTTGATGACAGGTTTGACGAGAAACTATACGAGGTATCGTCAATTCAATGTCTAGTTGTTCAGCTATTTTGTTTACTTCATAGTAAAGTTTGCTAAAAACAGATTTAGCATTTGATCTTTTATTTTGAAGAATGCATTTGGCCTCAGTAGCCTACTTCAAATCTAATTTTGGTGACTGAAGAAGAAGACTAAGTGATACAGTTGTACCTAAAACATCACTAAGACAAACTACTGAAATGAGAAATTCTTGTCTCCTAATAGTTTCCATTTATGAAAATGTCTCAGCTGACATTTTACTGTCCTTCCACGTAGAAATTGTTTCAAGAGCGTTGTATATTTTGATGATTGACTCGCCCTGGAACTAAAGATGACCTTCATGCCTTTCAACCCTACGAGTTTCACAAATACCTTGAACAGCATCACTAACGTATCAGACAGAGCTTATAATGTTCACTTTTATATTTATTATAGATAAATTATAAAATGTAGCACAGTTTCAACAATTATAATACATATTCAAATTACAAACAACCAATTCGTAGACAAAACTGAAGATAAGAACTACCTAATACAAAATAAAAATGTGCTGATTTCGTGCAAAAGGTCATGTCATGTACATTGAATGAGCAATAATGTGCGGGCGGTAATTCTATCCCATCGATAATCGAACGATTCTCTGGCACTCAAATGAAGAATTGACAAAATTTGAAAATCGCGTAACTCTGAATTCGTGGACGTCTTAGTCGAGGTATTACTGTATTTAGAATTGTTGATTTTTTTAACGAGCAATTTAAAAATACTTCCGTATAATTCTACACTTACCCCTAGAATAAATGAGTTTGAATCATTTCAACTTTTGACTTCCTGCTTATAAGGTTGATGGGTTTTAAATAGGATTATTTGATTGATATTTAATTTTGTTTTGGGGGTGGTCATGACCCCTGTGACCCCCACCCCTCTTGGATCCGCCACTGACAACGATATCCTAACAGAAACGGCAGACGAAATAGTAACCGATAAATTTTAGGATCAACTACAATTAGAATGTGAAAACGTGCAAAAGGGGGATGCAGTTATAGTCCTGGGTGATATGAACGCCAAGTCAGAATCCTTTGGTACGCATAGTTTACATGAGATTAATAGCAACAACAAACATTCATGGATTATCTTTATAAAGAAACGGTAAAGCACGGTTCACAAAAATCCTGCCCTTTCACTTTGTCTGTTGATGATTTATATAACTACTTTGGTAACCTTATTCTCTCTGGATACCACATAGGAGAAGTATTCGGAATGTCGAGGGGACTCTCACTCGCTTCTAGTTAGTAATACTATGAGTTAGAACAGATTTGAACAGATTCATAGACTTTTACATTTTAACGATAATACGTTGTATCAACAAACCGATAAAGCATTCAAAGTTCAACCCCTAATTGACCATCTCAATGAACGTTTTCATTATTATTATCGGCCATTCAACGGAAGTTTTCCGTAGTGGAGCCGTATTATGGACTTATGCTTCATTCAATGAAGTAGTTTATTCGAGGAAAACCCATCCGTTACGGATATAAATTCTGGTGCATTGCGACCAGTAAAGGTTACCTTGCAAAATTTCATCCCTCTACTAGAAGTAGAGATAAATTATAGGATAACTCGTTAGGAAATACCGTAACAGAAAAGCTTTGTATAGGCTTGTATAGACTAACAGGAATGTGTTATCTACATTGATAAATTTTTTACATTTTACAGTTAGTAACAAATCAAAAGATACACTGTAGCGGCACAATTAGAAAAGACAGGATTGAAAGAGCCCCACTTAAATAAATAAAAAAAAAATGAAACTTCCCACGTTCTGCATAGCGAAGTTCTTAAGCTCACTCTTGTTCTCTGGAATGATATTATTAAAGTTACTATGGCAACTATTTCAATTTCAGAAATATTTACTATAGAAGCTGTATGGGATGGTCCATAAAAGATAAAAGATGGTCCATAAAAAAACTATAGCGGTTCCTCAACCAAACATAGAACACACGGCCGTAATAAACGCAATGCAAAATTGTAGAATAGACAGCAAATATATTAACTTAATAAAAGAAACTATGAACCAAGCTACAGCTACATACTACCTAAATGAAAATGAACACACGAACCCTGTACCATTAAACAGGGGAGTCAAACAGGGAGATACTTTATCACCCAAACTGTTCACCTTAGTTTTGGAGGACGGTTTTAAAAACCTAAATTGGAAATATAAGGGAATAAACATCAATGGCCGCTACCTCAGTAATCTACGATTTGCAGATGACATAATCCTGATAGCTACTGACCTACAAGAAATGCAAACCATGCTTTTAGAACTACATATCGAATCTTCTAAAATAAGACTGAAAATGAATTTAAACAAAACAAAAGTCATGCACTCCGAAGACACCGTGACAATAATAAACGATAAAGTTATAGAAAAAGTTGAAGAATATATATACTTAGGACAAAAAATAATACTAAATAGGGAAATTCAAACTGAAGAAATAAAAAGAAGAAGAAAGTTAGCTTGGGCAGCATTCGGTAAACTGAACTATATACTCAGAAATCAACAAATTCAATTACATCTTAGATCTAAAGTTTTTGATGCATGCATTATTCCGATATTAACTTATGCGGCACAAACATGGACAATCACAAAAAAGAATATGAATATACTTAGAGTCACTCAACACGCGATGGAAAGAGCAATGCTAGGTATATCACTTAAGGACAAGAAAACAAACACATGGATAAGACAGAAAACCAAAGTCACCGATGTGGTGCAAAAATCATTAAAGTTGAAATGGGAATACGCTGGACATGTAGTTAGGAGCGATCTAAACAAATGGCACAGATCAATTTTAACCTGGAGACCATACCAACACAAAAGACCCAGAGGCAGACCTCCTATGAGATGGACAGATGATCTGAAAAGGACTGCCGGGAAAAATTGGCTACAAGTAGCGTACAATAAAAAACAATGGAAAGGAAGACTTGAAGAGGCTTATGTTCAGATGTGGACGTGAATGGCTAGACGAAGAAGAAGAAGAAGAAGACTTATTCGATAAACTAAGTCAACATGTGGCTTCTTTGCCGCAACATTTAAATTACAGTTATACCGCTAAAAACCTTAGGATGATTTTGACTGTATCCTTTAAATAAAAAAAATAAAGAAATAAATCTAAAAAATAAATTTAAACAAAGAACATACGTTTTTATTACTTACCCTTTTGATTTTCATCAGGATAAAGAACTAACATAAACTCCGAACTTCCTGTTAAGTTCTCGCTATTATCTCTTGATAATCTAGACTTTCGTAACTGTTTGGGACTTGGAGAGAGATTCTTGTCGTTTCGAGGCGGTTTCTCAATTTTAACTTTGTATACTTTATGATCACTAACTTTTTCTGGACTGGGACTGGGACTTCTGCTTGATCTGCCAGAACTACTTGAAATATTAGATGACGCGGAGGTTAAATAGTTTGAAGTGGTTACTTCTTTTTTAATCTTAATATCAGGACTACCATAAGCCATATCCCGAGTTACTGTACTGTCGGCTCTAGAGAATATTTCTTTATTAAGTTTAGCTTCCAGTTCTCTTTTATTGGCTATAGTATTTAAGTCTCTTCTATGTGGTAAGGGGGAGGCCTCTGGCGTCTTTGTAGGACTTTTTATTTTTGTGCGCATAGGACGCACTGGTGGAGCGCTTTGCTCTAAGGGAACTGTCGTGGGTATCATCTTCTGATCGTCTTCTACTCTAGTAGAAGATGCAGACCTCGGTTTATTTTTTCTCCTAGCAGCAGGTGTTACTGGTGTCTCAGGAATATCTCTTGGTTGACTTCTACTTCTTGGGGGTGGTTCTACAATACCTCTTTTTGTATCAGGAATAAATATAATCTCTGATTCTTCGCTAGGTTCGCTTATTCCATAAGGACTTTCAGCCTTTATACGAAATTTGTATTCACTGCCTTCTATCAGATCTCCCAACATCGTTGTAAGCTGTCTGCTAGTGGCAGCTTTTAACCAAACATTCCAACCTAACCTATAATACTCTATAATGTAATTCCCTATTTTACAACCACCATCATCATTAGGTGTATTCCAAGATAGAGTTACTGATCTGCCCAAAGCCATTACTACTCTAGCTCTTCCCGGAGGAGAAGGTTTATTTGTTACAGTTACTAAGAAAGATTGCGTATGTTCCCCCAATTTGTTGACAGCTTTTACCAAATATTCACCTCTATCTTCTCGTTTAGCTTCGGTTATTTTCAAAATTGATGAATTATCGACGTGTTCGATTTCGCAGTTATCGTCGTTTTTAATCGATTCTCCGTTATGGCTCCAAAAAACCAATGGAGTCGGATGTCCCGCAACAGAAACTTTAAGTCGTATTAGCTCTCCCATTTCAAATAGCAAGCCATCTTCGTATTGCCTTGGGAGTCTAACTGTAGGAGGAGCTTCAACCACCAATTTACATTTGGTAGAAACATGACCTGCACGATTAGTAGCAGTGCACTTGATCTCACCTTCATCAGATAAGGAGCACTGATGTATGGTTAAAACGCTTCTGTCATTTTCAGTAAGGATTCGTATTCTTCGACTACTAAAAATTTCAAAGGCGTCTTTGTACCAACAAACTTTTGGAGGTGGTTGGCCAAGAAAATGGACTACAAACTCAGCTTTTTCGTTTTCTAAAGCACTAGTGTCCTGTAATTCCTGTGTGATTCGCGGTGCTGTTACGGCAGATCTTTGTAGTGTTACTGTTATAGGTTCCGATAGTTCACTAGGATCAGAAATACCTACGGCGTTCTCAGCACTAATTCTAAACTGATACCTCCAGCCTGGTTCAAGTCCACTAATGGTAAGCTCGTTAAGCTGTACAAGAAGAGGGGTGGCCCTAACCCAGTGTGGCGAACCAGTTCGTCGATGTTCGACCAAGTAACCGGAAATTGGAGATCCTCCATCGCTAGGTGGTTTGGTCCATCGTATGGTGACTAAATCGGGAGTTTGTTCTGCCTCAGCAACCAGAAATGGTTTTCCAGGAGCATGAGGACGAGCTGCAACAAATAAAAAAGAGTTTTTAATTAAAATCAATAAAAGAATCTTATATTTACGAAAAAAAAACATACTGAACATAGTGGATTACATGACGTATTCATTTGTGAATTAACAATTTTGTGGAGTCTCTGGTTAAATTTTGATTTTTTTATGACTCAATACATTTTCGTACTTTGATATTATTGAAACTTTTGGTCAAGAGAAGTATAAAAAAGGTAAGACAAGTTAAAAATGAAAAAAATATGTTCTTTAAAACGTTAATAAGAGTAAATGGAGAAGAAAGAATATACAGTACTAAATATGGAGCATAAGGAAGTAATTAAATAGAATCATGGTGAAATGAGAAAAATAATTCTCAGAGTTAACCAAAGAAACCTAAAAACAAAAATAGACTTCAGATAATAAACAGAGAAGATGCCTTATAAACAAATATAAAAAAAACTAAAGTAATGGTCATCGATAGAAATAGGAATAGCCAATCAGACGTTCTTCTTCTGAAGAATCTTATAAGCAATTTTTGTTTTTGATAATTTCGATCATTATATCATGTGTAACCCTATCGAAGGCTTTTTTATAGTCTATGTAGCAGACACAAAGGTCTTGACTAATATCTAAGTATATTTAAACATAAAGATTAGAAGCAAATAATGTCCCTCTTGTGCGAACACTACATAGGATGGTTTTTAGCTCATGTGATCTGAGAATAATAATTGTTCGATAGTTTTTGTTTTCTTTTGAATATCCTTCTTCTAACCAGAAATTAGATACAGATATTAATTCGTTATATTCCCTTATCACGATTAGGGGAGGGTTTATCATCATAATTATTGGAAACTCCCTGGAAAATTGCCGCGTTAATGCAAGTGAATAGAGGTGGACTATTCCAGAATATTCTAGTACATAATAACTTGTATAAACTAACTTTAGTTGATAAGATATTGTCGTGCTGTAAACTTATAAATAAATATATTTACATAAATTAGAACCGCTCGTTTTATTTAAAAACTCTACTTGGTATCACGGTGTGAGATTTAAAAATAAATTCAGCAATGACTTTTGAAAAAGACTTTTGAAATTTTTGAAAAGTATTGTTCATCGGGAATATCCACGTAGTTCGGTAGTGGTCTTTGTAAAAAACGAAGATTTAAAAAGTAAGTGCGTGCCTGGCCAAAGATGCGGCTTCCAGAACTTTCAGTAAAACAGTTGCTTAAGCAACTAGAAGAACGCGATGAAGACTGCAGCGGGTCCAAGAAGATGCCCCAAGAACGACTGAAGAATGTTTTCAACAAGAATGGAGACGACCCAGAGACATTCCAGTTTCAATCAGCAGAAGAAACAGTTTTAACAAAAATGAATGAGAAATTTGAAAATGTTTCTCAAATGATCGTAGAAACTTCTAGACAAAAAGATAATAAATTCAAAAATGTTTCTAGAAGATTCGACGAGAAATTTGAAAATGTCTCGCATATGATTGAAGAAACGTCTCAAATTATTAAAGAAGCAGCTAGACAAAATGACGAGAAATTCGAAGAAGTTTCTAGAACATATAAGATACAGAAAAATGTAAACGACGTAGAAGAGAAGATCAAACAATTAGAGACCATGATAACCAATACAAAACTGCTACCACCAGTTGATGCAGTAGTTTTAGATCCCGTAGTGAACGGAGAATCACCTAGAGACGAAACGACACATCATATGAGATTCAAATTGCTACCATTTGATGAAAAGTCTTCTTGGTCCATATCATCATCATTGGTGCTACAGCCCTATAAAAGAGCCTCGACCTTCCCAAGTCTATTACGCCAGTCAGTTCTATCCATTGCCAACTGTTGCCAGTTTGCTGCGCCTATTTGTCTACCCCTACCTCTACTTCCCACATGTTGTGACATAAGGATTCTTCTAGGAGGGTTGTTCTGCTGTGATCTTGCCAGATGTCCTGCCCATCTTAGTCTTCCTATTTTTATAAAGGATATACTACGTCTTTACCACCAAATATATGTTTATATCTGTGATATATCTCGTATTTGAGTTCTTGGTCCATATACCTTAGACAATTTGAAACTATTGCGACAGCCAATCATTGGACAGAACAAGAAAAAGTTGTTTCCTTGGCTGCAGCTTTACGAGGTAATGCTGTGGATATCCTAAGATCGATTCCTAAGTGCCAAGAAAAATGTTACCAGACCTTGTTCACTTGAGTAGTTAAACGTTACGGATATGCCCCAAGTCTACAAAGTACAAATAAGAAGTAGAATTCAACGAGCAAATGAGAATTTGTAAAAATGCAAGTAGATGTTGCTCGTGTAGCGAGGTTGGCTTATCCGGAGGTACCAGATAACATTTTGGAAGAAATTGCTGTAGATACCTTCGTAAATGGGTTGAGAGACAGTGAACTACAGAAAACTTTACAACTAATAAGACCGAAAGTTTTATATGAAGCGCTCGCCATTGCCTTGGAACACGAAACAACTAGTTGAGCTTCACGGAGCTATCGAGTACGAACCTCTGAAGAGAGCGACGAACAAAACGATAAACGTATGGAGGAAATCGTACGGAAAGTAGTTCGTAACACGATGCCGAAGAGACGCGAAACCCGATGTTGGAATGGTGGCGACGTAGGTCACATTCGCCGTAAATTGCAAGAAAATAATACAACAATCAGAAGCTAGAACAGATCGAACACCGGGCTGAAAAAAGTCTTTTAAATGCTGATGCTTAGTCAAGACGGCTATACAGTGCAAATTGTAATCACTGTCTTAAATTAGGAGAACGACTTTGCCCCGTGAGACGAACCACCGTTATTAATGATCAATGGCAGCCTCATCAGCTACAAGACGCTCAAGCAAATGATCAATATATAAAAAGAGTATTGGATTGGATTCGTCGAAGTGAAAGACCTTCTTGGCAAGACATCGGTGCATGTAGTCCAGAAGTTAAGTGTTACTGGAACCAATGAAATTGCCTAGTACTAAAAGATGATCTTCTGTATAAAACCTTTGAGAACGATGATAATACACAATTCAAGCTTAGTTGATTACACCTAAAAGTAAATTATCAGAAGTATTGCGTCAGTTGCATGACGGTGCACCAGGTGGATACTTTGGTATTACGAAGATTCTCTGCAAAAATCTGCGATTCGAGAACGGTTCTATTAGATGAACTGTAAAGATGATGTCCTTCAAAAAACAGTACAATGTTGGTAGTCCTATGGAAAGAGTAGCAATCGACATTGCGGGTCAATTTCCAGAGACGAATAGGGAAAATAAATATATCCTGGTAGCCATGGAATATTTTACGAAATGGACTGAGACCTATGCAATACCAAATCAAGAAGCTGCTACCGTTGCAAAGGTACTTGTTAAATAATTCTTTAGCCGATTTAGTGTTCCCTTGGAGAAGGGAACTCCTTCGCCCTTCCACTCCGGAAGGGCGAAACTTCGAGTTAACCCTTTTCCAAAACGTTTGTAAATTTATTGGTGTCAATAAGACCAGAACGACTCCCCTCCATCCTCAATCAGATGGAATTGTCAAAAGGATGAACCGAACGATGGGTAAACACCTGTCCAAAGTTGTATCAGAACATCAAAGAGATTGGGACCAGCACATTCATTTATTTCTAATGGCCTACCTCTCGACCGTGATTGAAACTACAGACCAGACTCCAACCTGTCTGATGTTAGGTCGTAAAGTTCGTTTGCTCTGCGACCTAGAGTTTGGCTACAGACCTTCCGAAGAACATGTTGCAAGCGAAGATTATGTTGACCACCTGAAGTTAAGAATGAACAACATTCATGAACTTGCCCGACAACACATCACAGTTAGCCAGTGACAGAATGAAAGATCAATATGATTCTCGATGCGAGAATGAAAGCTATGCAGTAGGTGATCTTGATTGGCTTTATAATCCACAACGTCGTGGAGGCTTGTCTCCTAAACTGCAAAGACAATGGGAAGGTCCGTATGAAATGAAAAAGAGAATAAATGACGTAATATACCAAATTAAGAAGTTGCCGAAAGGTAAACCAACAGTAGTTCACATAAATCGTCTTGCACCTTATGCTGGCTCAAATGAAACAGAAGCACGAACCCTTCAACATGAGATCAAAGATGACCGGCGACCAAGATTTAATAAATGTATGTCAAATTACGCAGAGAGAAAGAGTGCTAGATTCGGAGTGACCACAGAAGTTCAACAGGATCTTTTTAGTGTTCCGCATAACGTCTCTCTAGCCCACTGCGTTGCTCAAGATCTTGAGATGACTAAAGGAATCTCATTCATGAAAAAGACAGAAAAGATTTGATTTCACGTTCAAAGCGTCTATGTATCTGTTGATACGTATTTCGTATCGTAAGTCGTAAGTCTCATCAGAACAGTTATTCATAGCCGTTCCTAACGTGAAAAATAATCTTCTCTGTCTTATTCATCTCATCATATTTTATAAGAAGTTGCTGTATATGGTGACCAGGAAGTCATATACAGACAGGGCAAGCTACGAGGATATATGGTGCGCTCTAACTAATTTGAAAAAAATCGTGGGCAATTATGACATCAAGAATTTGGCCTTACCCAAGATAGGCCATGCACTAGAAAATCTGGATTGGAACGTAGTCAGAAGCATATTTGAAGTGATCGTGTCCTTCAAAGACAGTAGACTCTCCCCTAATGGGGGAAAATATCAATAAGACGCCATTGCCCGAACTACATACTTCTGAAGTTGTTACTGTTGATGAATAAGTTATGGATACAGGAATTAACACCACTGTTTCTCCTGCTATAATGAAAGTAAGACTTCTTCTTCGTCTCCTTTTTATATAGACATGACTATGTCTGTTTTTCAATGTGCCTCCATTAAGTTGTCATTCCATCGTTTTCGTGGTTTTCCTACTGATCGTCTTCCTATTGGGAACTGTCTCTTGTCGTCTTTACTACTCTATTTGTTGTCATTCGGCTTATATGATCATTCCATTCTATTTCTTGTTGATATACCCATACCCAGTTGTTGATGTTCTCCATCTTGCATCTACGTCGTATATCTGTACTTCTAACTCCGTCCCATAGTGTCTTACCATCAATTTTTTAAAGTGTTTTCATCTCTGCTGTTTCTAATACCCTTTTGTCCTCTCTGTGTTAGGTCTTGTTACTACCGCGTATGTCATTATTGGTCTGATGACTGTTTTGTAAATTTTGCCTTTCGTTTCTTTCCTTATATTCTTATTTCTCTATATTGTTTCATTCAGGCAGCCTGCGTCTCTGTTTGCTCTATTCACCTGATCTTCAACTGCAGTTTCGAGCTTTCCGTAACTAGATAATGTGATGCCTAGATATTTAAACTCCATCACTTGTTCTATTATCTGACCTTACAGCTCCAATTTACATCTTAGTAAATTTGCTCATGCACTTTGTCTTTTCTGGGTAAATTAACATGTTAAATTTTCTGGCGGTTATATTAAATCGGTGCAGCATACGTTGTAAATCATCTTCACTTTGAGAGAGTAGTATTGCGTCGTCTGTATAGCAGATTATTTTAAGTTCTTTTTCTCTCATTTGGTATCTGGTATTTTTTAGTTCTTACTTGTTTTTATTTCCTGCATAATCAGGTTGAACAATAGAGGACTCAGGGAATCTCCCTCTCTTATCCCATTGCCAGCTTCAATAGGGTGGGTTAGTTCTTCTTCTACTTTTAATTTTATTGTGTTGTTTTGGTTGATTTTGATTTGTCTCGCTTTTTGAAGAGAGATATTAGGATGCTTGATCTCCAATCTTGAGGAATGCTGTTTTGTTCTAATATTTTTTGGATTATTTTTAATAGTTGTTTGGTCAGATCTGGTCCTCCGTACTTTAGAAGTTCTTTCAATATTCTCTCCTCTCCTGGTGATTTTCTATTTTTTAATTTCCTTAACGCTTCCTTTACCTCTTCCTCCTCAATATTTATATCTTCAAAATCCACAAGGAAAATAATTCCTGCAGCTGGCTGTATACCACGTATCACAAAAAGAGGTTAAATCTTAACTGTAAATGGGTATATTTAAAAAACCCTTAAAAGGGCTACATCACATAACATGAACGTTTTCGGAATACGTTCGGAAAACGACAAACGAAGATATAAATAAAAAGAGGTTAAATCTTTGTAAATGGCTATATTTAAAAAACCCTTAAAAGGGCTACATCACATAACACGAACGTTTTCCGAACGTATTCCGAAAACGTTCATGTTATGTGATGTAGCCCTTTTAAGGGTTTTTTAAATATACCAATTTACAAAGATTTAACCTCTTTTTATTTATATCTTCGTTTGTCGTCACCTCTGATGTTGATGGTTCATTACAGTCATCTTTAGCAAATAGGGATCAAAAGTAGTCTACCCATGTTTCCTTCTGAATGTTTTTAGTTTTTATTAGTTTCTCTAGCCCTGCCAATGTTCCCTTTTTATTTGTCTAACTAAAGTATTCGTTTCAGTTCTTATTCGTTTATAGTGGTTGTATGCCTGTTGTATTTGTTGTGTTCTGTATTGTAAAAAGGCTTTCTTCTTTTCTTCGCATTTTGTCTTCACTTCCTCTCTAAACCATGGTGTTTTCTTTTTTGATATGTTAGTGTTCGTTACTTTCCGAAAGTAAAACTTTTTAATATTAATCCTAGTAATTACGACTTTCAAAATTGTTGTGTTTATGTGTAAAAGATGAATGATCAGAATATAGGCCGATTGCACCCGGTGGTTGTAAAAGATATTTTACATCAAAAATTAAAGATTAACAATATTAAGGAAATTAAAAGTATAGGAAGAAATTGTGTAAAAGTAGAAACAAAATGGGAAATCAAAGAACTGATACGTGATGTCGATACATCACAAACTATATGACAATCTCTAAGAATATCATAAGACGCAAACGTCAAGTGGATGGCAAAATAACTAAGCAAGAAAGGAATTCAACTACTTAGAAATACTGAATTATAGCTATAAAAATTTGTTTGAAAATTGTCTAACAAATGAGTAAAAATCTATAAATGAATTATAATCGTAGTAAAAATAATACAAAATCAATCACTAAAAGTTTGAAAAAGTATAAGAAATCATAGAAAAAGATCTACTGATCCAATAACAAGGCATTCGAAGCACGAACAGGGATAATATTATCAAAAAATAAGAAGATATATTATTCAGGTTTTTTCTTTATTGTCTAAAATAAGATATTTTGTAATATTTATAAAAAAAAATGTTTTAGCATATACAGGAAATACACATTTTATGTAATACTTGGATGTGGTGCAAAAGAAATAAATGTCATGCCAATTTTTTGACGTCAAAAAGTTTTAGGTTAAGATGTGTTAATGTTAATCAAGTCGATTAAATAGTCGCACCCACATAATTCGAAATATTTTTGTGTATGTGATTTCGGAAATAGTTGACACTATCATTAAAGTGTAAAAAGTTTTTTTTTCTAGTAAAATTTAAGCAAGACTAACTTATAACCATTTGAGAAACTGCATAACCTGTTACTTCTTTGATACTGTTCGTTATGTGTTTGAATTTTTATTCTATTGTTTTCTTCTATGCTTTAAATTTTCCATCAAATCTCCTTTGGTACAAGCACTGTAAGCTGTCATTTTTTAGGCTTTGTATGTTGCAATTTTAGTAATAATTTATTGTTCTGTCTTCAATTTTATTTGATCAATACTAATACTGATACTTTCATTTTAGTATGTCCTTCTTTTACGTAACGTATGTTATTGGCGTCTACTAGCATCATGGCGTCTACACTCCTAGCGGAGTGATTGCCGCCCTCTTTGGGCTCTTCTGATTCATTTGTCTCGGGGAATCAGACCGCATTAACATTTGAGTTTAATGACTTGATTGTGTGACTTGGCATCCTCTACAATATTTGTACATTCTTTCTTGTTTTTGCTTATACTTTTCTATTCTCTAACTCCCATTTTTTTAATGACCGTAATTATCTGGATCTTCCAACTCGTTTTCAGTCTTCATCGTGGTGTGCCTGATACTGGTCTCCATTTGATGAATTTCTTGATAACTGCTTTTCCCTGTGCGTTGATAAATCTGATGGTTTCTTCTCCTTTCAAAAGTTCTCTTATTTCGTAGTTCATCAGTTTTCTAAATTCATTATTACCTAAGTTTAGTAAATCTGCTGGGATCCTCAGTCTTTCTTCATCCTTCTGTGTCAGGCACGTTACTTCAGCACCATATGTGATTATTGGTCTAGTTGCTACTCTGTAAATTTTCAGTTTAGTATTCAGAGTAATCTTCTTATCTTTGAGGAAGTTGTATTTCCAGTAAGTTCTGTTTCTTGCTAAAATTCTTTTATTGATTACTATGCTACTATCATTAATTCATCTGCTGATAAGCCAGTCCATTGAGTTTCGGAGTCATGAGTATTTATTCCTGCCAATTCCTCTTTTTCCGTAGATATTTCCGTTGAGTATCAACTGCATTATCCTGTATCTGCTTCCTCTCATTATATGCCCCAGATATTCGAGTTTTCTCTTTTTTATCATCTTTATTAAGTCGCCTTCACCTTGAGCTACTCTGTTCAAGACTTCTCTGTTTGAAATGTGTTGAACCCATGATATTCTGAGCATTCTACGATATAACCACATCTCGAAGGCTTCTAATTTGTTCATCATGTTAACCTTCATAATCCAGGTTTCACATCCATACAGTAATACAGGATACACATAACATTTTAGAAACTTAATTCTCAGCTGTAAGTTCAGCTGAGAATGCTCAGAATAGATCTAAGTTTCATAAATGCTCCTCTTGCAATTTCTATACGAGTTTTAATATCTTCATTCGGATTTGGCGTCTCGTTTATCCAACATCCTAGGTATTTAAAATGGTTAACTTTTGTTATTGGTTCATTATTGACAATTAGTTGTATAGCGCCGAGGTCTTGTTTACTAACCACAAGTAACTTTGTCTTTGTTGTATTTATGCTTAGTCCGTTATTAGAGCATTCTCTAGTGACTCGATTTATAAGGAATTGGAGATCTTCGATATTAGATCTGCGTATCTGATGTTGTTAATAGTTTCTCCTCCGATTCGAACTCCACATTGCATTTCCAAGGCTTCGTTAAAAATTATTTCTGAGTAAACGTTAAACAAAGTTGGGGACAACACACAACCCTGTCTAACACCTCTTTGAATACAAATGTTGTCTGTTTCTTTGCCGTCTACCAATATAGATGTTGTAAAAGTCTCAGATCTTTATCATCTATTCCAATCATTTCTAGATATTCGAACAGCCTACCATGTTGAACCCTATCAAACGCCTTCTCAAAATCTATAAAACAGACGTAAATTGGTTTCTGTACTTCCCATGATCGTTGAAATAGTGTTAGCATTGAGAACAAAGCTTCCCTTGTTCCCAATCCTTCTCTGAAACCGAATTGTTTATTTCCCATTGTGTCTTCACATTTCTGCTTGTTTCTATTAAGAATTATCCTATGAAATAGCTTGAGAGAGTGACTCATGAGACTAATTAGTCTAAAGTCTTTACATGATGATATATTAGGTTTTTTTGGAAGTGGGATAAATGTAGACTCCAACCATATTCGTGGCAGTGTTCCAGTTTCGTATATGTGGTTATAAAAACTTCAAAATTTCAAAATCGTTCAAACTCATATTCGCCAATATTTAACCTTATCATATTAACTGTATTTTTTCTTGAGCATATTAATTATTTTTTATCTTAATTTATTGTCAAACCCCTTTTGTATGTTTTCCTTCACACTTTCTGCCTATAAACTTTTTAGGTTTCTGCTAATCGTCGATTGCAACGTCGATGTTATAATATTGTACCTTTCCTTTTGGTAGTTCTTATTGTCCCTTCTATAGCGCCATTAAATAATGATGTTGATGGAGAGTCGCCCTGTCGTACTCCAGTTGCTATTTCTATATTTTTGGAGATGCCGTCATCTGTTATTATTGCTGCCGTCGATCCTTTCATTGTCATTTTCGTAAGCTTTACGAGCTTCATTTTTTGAGGTTTTTCAGGTCTTTTATTAGGTACGTCTTATTACGCTGTCAAATGCTTGCTTGAAATCTATGAACAGGATATGCAAGTCGATGTAATGTACGTAACACTTCTCATTTGACTGTGTGATTATGTGTATTGCGTCTATTGTTGACCTTTTCTCTCTAAATCCCTCCCGGTAGTCTCCTATTTTAGTTTCAATGTATTTTGAGTAGTATTTGTACGATTAATGATGTCAATATTTTGTAGCACTTTACTCCTCTATAGTTGTTACATTGTGTGGTGTCTCCTTTCTTTAGAACACCAAATATCCACCCTGTTTTTCATTCTTCGTGCATTCTTTCTTCTTTCCAAATCCTTCTTATTAGGTTGTATATTTCGTTACATTCTTCTCCGCCTCGTTTTATTCCGGAGCATAAACGTCCGCCTATACACTGGGCTGGAAGTTTATGCTTTCAGAATTTTCCTCTAGGATTACTGTTGATTAAGAGTGGTTGCACAAGAAACTCGTCTTGTACTATCTGATATAGTCTGGTGTTGATTATACTATGGTATACTGCTATAGTATACCATCACGCAAGAATACCATTATTCTTATAACCTAAACCTAAAATTATAAATACATAAGTTCGCAGAAAAATTTAAAGAACTTATGAGCACTGAAGTAATTGAGTAATACTGAAATATGATGTAAATAAAAAACATCGTGAAAACCTTTTTTTATTAGAAAACATTTTAAAAACGTCTACAAAGACGTTTTAAATGTGAACATACATATAAAGAGTATTGTGGTATCATACGTACAAAATTATTTTGTACAAACATATTTGTACAGAATAATTTCTATACTTTTAATAGATGATGGAAAGTGTTCTAATATGTTTTGCCTCTTTATTGATGTGCACCCGCGTTGTTATTGTTGTCGTCGATCTATATATAGTCTTGAGGCATTGAGATATATTTAATATGATTTATTAGATATCAAAACAAACAAGTCACAAACACATGTATGTTTTAAAAATACAATAAGCAAAAACTTTTTTTTCGATCGTTCGAAAGTTATTAATCCGTAGTTTCTAAATTGTGTGTCTTTACAATGGCAAAGTAAAATAAAATTCTTATTTTAACTTCATTATTATTTCCCTGAAACTAAGTTTGAATTTTAATATTTAAATTGTTTTTTTTTTATTAACTATTAATTATTTTAATACATATTAGTAAAAGCGTGAAGTTTATAAACCAATGATATTGTTTATTGTATTTTTTGTTTCATAAAGTAAGCATATAATTACAAACCTAATATTATTCTGCTAAGCCTACTCGTACTACTGAAGCAATCTACTGCAAAAGCAAAAAATGTAAGCAATTGGTTTCTGTAACATAATTTATACAGGGTGTTTCAAAAAGGTATACCATAAATTAAATCACACATTCCGGGGACAAAAATAAATTGATTGAATCCAACTTACCTTAGTACAAAAGTGTAGATAAAAAAAGTTACAGTCCTTTGAAGTTGCAAAATAAAAATTGTTTTTTTGCATTATCTCCTAAACTACTTGACATTTTGTAATAAAAATGGACACGTTACTTTCTTGTTCTGAAAGCATTTTTTATACAATAAAAACAACAAAATCTAAGCGCACAGAAAAAATTTAAGGAGAGTGTGCAGCCCTAAATCCCCCCAAACTTTTGATTACTTCAAATAAAATGAATTTTGTGGCATCATTAGTTTAACACATTATTTTTAAAACTTTTTTGCCTCTTATCACTTTTTCGAAAAACTAGGTTTTTTCTAGTTGGCCATAAAATTAAATTAGTTTCTACGGATACAATAATTACAAACAGTTCCATCAATAATAGTCAATAATTTGAAGCTATCATTTATTGTGTGAATAAGAATAATATTAAAAATTGTGATATTACAATGGCCTACACATTTCAGGAAATGGCAGATATGCATTTAACTTTGGGTAAGTTGGATCAGATTAAATTATGATTTCAATAAACTATCGGGAATATCGTAGGTGAATGTCAAGGAAATAGTGCAGCAGCCGCAAAGCGTTATGCAGTAAAATACCTCAATCGAAATACACCCGATAGACGATTATTTCTGACCATTGATCGTCGTTTACGGATAACGGGTACATTCCAGCCGCAAGTTTCTCGCAATAGTGGTCGTCCAATAATGGATGCAACTGATGAAGACATTTTAGAAATCATTGAAGAAGTCCCTGGAACAAGTACAAGGGTAATAGCTGCTCAACAAAATGTTCTTCACGTAAGGGTTTGGAGGCGTTTGAAAGATCAGCTGCTTAAACCCTATCACTTAACAACGGTTCAAGAGTTATTGGTTGAAGATTATCTTAAAAGGATTGGATTTTGCGATTGGTTGTTAATGGAAAACACTCGAAATGTTAATTTTATTAGAAATATTTTGTTTATCGACGAGGCTACCTTCAGTAGAAATGGAATATCAAACCATCATATCGAGCACATTTGGACCGACAAAAATTCTCACGCTAAACAAACGACTCATCACCAAAGGACTTTCAAAGTTAATGTTTGGGCAGGAATTGTGGATAACAATCTAATAGGCCCAGTATTTCTTCCCTACAATTTACATGGTGATAATTATTTGCAGTTCTTGGCAAACGATTTACAAGAGTATTTGGAAGACGAGAATATTGCAATAAGGCAAAATATGTGGTTTCTACAAGATGGCGCTCCACCGCATTACAATTATTATTAATATATTAGTAATGAAGTCCGGGAATACCTTTGCAGGTAGTATCCTGGTTGGTGGATTGGAAGGGGTCGTGACGCACCTATTTCTTGGCCACTCAGAAGTCCAGGTTTTAACCCCATAGACTTTTGCTTTTGGGGGTTTATAAAAGAGAAAGTGTATTCTGTAACAATAGACAACGAACAACAATTGAGGGTTAGAATAATTGAAGCTGCAAATCAATTTCGTCAGAAAAATATGATTTTTCAGCTCATTTGGTTTTCCCTATTAAAACGATACCGAATGTGTATTGAAGAAAATGGGGGTCATTTTAAACATTTATTGTAATATCATATTTATAGAGGTTATAGACATTTTTTGTACTTGTTAATTCATTTAAGCCATTTATTTAGTTGCGCGTAATTTTTTAAAGGTTAATCAAAAGGGCCGTAACTCAATAAAAACTGTTTTTTGAAAAAAGTGATAGGAGGCAAAATTTTTTTAAAAATAATGTGTTAAACTAATGATGCCACACAATTCATTTGATTTAAACGTACTCAAAAGTTTGGGGGGATTTAGCGCTGCACACCCTCTTAAAATTTTTCTGTGAGCTTAGATTTTGTTCTTTCCTTTTTATGAAAAATGCTTTCGGAACAAGAAAGTAACGTGTTCATTTTTATTACAAAATGTCAAGTAGTTTAGGAGATAATGCAAAAAAACAATTTTTATTTTGCAACTTCAAAGGGCTGTAACTTTTTTGTGTACACTTTTGTACTAAGGTAAGTTGGATTCAATCAATTTATTTTTGTCCCCGAAATGCGTGATTTAATTTATGACATACCTTTTTGAAACACCCTGTATATAAGCGTATATAACAAGTGGTACTTCACATTTTAATAAAAGCGTTTCATATATGAATACACACACCAGCAGTTCATCTAAAAGTAAATCAATAAGCTTACAATAATTATAGAAAAAAAAATTTCAAAGAATAACTTACAAGAATAAAAATAATAGTAATCAGTAAAGAACCAATAAGATATAAAGTGGAAGTCGATGGACATAGCCAAAACAAAAGGGTACTGGAAACAGCAGTAATGAGAATATTGACAAGATTTACAGGAAACACACTGAAAAACCGAATAAGAAGTGACGAGATTTGAACAAAAAACTAGACACTAAATAGAAAAAATAATGGAACAATCACATCAGTAGAATGGCCACAAGAGTCGTTAAAATAGCAGGGGACAAATCACCAAGTGGTATAGTAGAAGCCATAGTTATAATGTATTTCAGGTAAGATAGGCAATGTATTTCTTATGGAAGAACGGCCAACCACGTTGCCGCTTTGCCCCGAGCGGCGCATCAGGACCGAATTTACGAATCATAGCACTGGAATATACGCGCACACAACAATTGCCTACGGTTGTATAAAAGACTATCATTATTAACACTAGAAATTATATAAGTATATATATTTATCGTATTGTATAGGCTAAACTACTTGCATTTTTTTGTATATATGTATATAAGTATTTACGAGGTATTAGATATTTTATGTACACGAGCATTTTTTATAGAAATAATTTTTTTTTTGTTTATTCTCTTATTTAACTCAGGTAAATTAATGAGTAAAGATTTTTAAAACGAAGCGCGAACGGTTTTGATTTCTCAGTCTATCGCCAAACTACCACACACCTACCACTGTGCCGACATAAGCGGTATCGCTGCGCTCCCTATGAACAACACTGCATTCTAACTGTGGCTTTTTTTATAGAAGAAGTATCAATAGATCGCGTAAGAGATGGAGTGACAATCTTCTATAGAAGCAACAACCCACCAATGAACAAGGAAACCTTTACTTATGTAAAGAAAGTAGAAGAAGAAGACCTTACGAGAATTTGTAGCCGCCAATTTGATAAAAGTAAAACATAAAAAAGTTCAACTCTAGAACCATGGACACAGAAAAGTAATATTTTTTTGAAGAAAAACAGAACCAAGTTCGTTTTTTATAAGTATAACAAAGATCAGAAATATATAAAAAAAATATATATAAATACTAGAATTTCTAACATGGTGTGAAAAACAGAATTCCAAATCACTGATAAAACGGCGTCTTGTGTCACTGAATATGAAATCCGCATGTATTAAAAAAATTGGGCTTAAAGAGTTGTGTGCACGGTGTGTATATTACACTGTACAGTATTTCAGCTACATGTGAATTTCTACAACGTTATAAAACAAAACAAATAATAGGCTGCGCCAGGGAGACCCTCTGTCTTGTATACTGTTAAATCTTGCTCTGGAAAAAGTAATACGTATGTCACAAATCACAACCACTGGTTCAATATGTAATAAATCAGTGTAAATCCTGGCTTATGCTGATGATATCAATATTGTTGGGAAAACGGAAAACGCTGTACGAGAGGCGTGTGTAGCATTAAAAGAATCAGCTACAAAAATGGGTTTAATAATAAACACCAACAAAACGAAGTATATGAAAATAAGCACGCAACCACAAATCCTACGATCACTCGTTATAGAAAACGACGTCATCGAAGCAGTGAACGAATTTGTATACCTCGGAGCGCTCCTTAACACTAAAAATAATACTACCGCAGAGATAAACCGAAGAATTTGACAGGCCAACAGATGCTATTTTGGGCTCAATCTCCTCCTTAAATCCACAATTATATCGAGAAATACAAAAATAAAACTCTACAAAACAATAATACGTCCAGTCCTAACATATGGTCAGAGACCTGGACTCTAAAAATAATGAAAACATGTTAGAAAAGTACTAAGGCGAATCTATGGAGCAGTGAATGACAATGGAGTGTGGAGAAGACGATACAACTTCGAAAATTTATAAAATATACCAGGAACCTGATATCGTAAAACATATTAAAAGAGGACTACTGAGGTGGATAGAACATGTAATGCGGATGGAACAAAATGACCCAGCTAGAAAAACGCTCCTTGATAGACCCATTGATCAGAGAACAAGAGGAAGACCCAGAACAAGGTTCCTTGATAACATCGATGAAGACATGAGAAATATGGGAATACTTACTTTGCAGAGAAAGGCGATGGATAGCGACGACTGGAGAGAAATTTTTGAGGAGGCTAGGACCCACGCAGGGATGTAAAACCAGAATGATAATGATGAGGATACAAAACATAATCACTATAAAACGTAATCACTACAAAACGTGAATCACTACACTGCTGAGTCAAAATGACAATCTTTGCAATGGCGCCAACCCAGTTTTCATGTCATAAAATTCAAACATAAATTTTCGAAAAAGAAAATCATAGCATGTCTCTTTGGAAAAACTATTTTATTAGATCATTTTCTGCCTATAGAGACCAAATATTATAAGTCCAAAAAAAGTTGGAAGGTGGACAAGTTTAAAAAATTTAAATTTCATTATTATCTATTTCCTTCTCGACCTTCACTAAGTATTACTTTTTGTATATCCAGCATACCTTTCAAGTTTGTCTGTAATTAAATTCACTTCACTTTATGCAAATAGATTTTATGTTATACGCAAATTTACTACTTTGCCTCAGTGCCAAATTTAAAATTAACTTGATTATGAATTTGCTATACTCTTTATTGGAAAAATTAGGTTTAGTATCAATAAACAATAGTGCCCTATATATTTCTTTTAAAATCCTATGCTTGACTTCTACAGGTTGCGAAGGACAAAAAACTGATTGGTTTTATTTGATGAAATATTTGAAACTGATGAAATCAAGTTAATCTCAATATTTTCCAGTTAATATCGAGATTCACCAGTCTAGTCATGAAGAGTCGGTGTCAAGTTGATTTGATCGATATGTAATCCGTAGCTGATGGACAATTTCGTTTCATCTTTGTATATCAGGATCACCTTACAAAATTCGTAAAATTAAGATCTTTAACTTCAAAAAAGGCAGATGAAGTAGCTACACATTTGGTAGAAATTTTCTGCATTTTTGGAGCACCTTCAATACTCCAATTAGATAATGGCCGTGAGTTCGTTAACACAGTAATAAATTAACTGAAAAATATGTGGCCAGATTTAAAAATTGTTCATGGAAAGCCTCGGCATAGTCAGTCGAAAGGAGTAATCGTGACATTCAGTATATTCTAATAACGTGGATGCAAATAAAACAGTCTCCCTACGAAGCAATGTTTGGTTCGAAAATAAAAGTTGGTCTATCGGATTTTATCTTTCCAAAGGACTGTAGTAATGAAATAGAAGAAGAGGATGTTCTAGGTACCTCCTTTTGTCTGGAGGAGATGAGCGGTACGATCTACCAAAGAAAAGATAATAAAGCGGCTGGCCTAGACGATATACGAACAGAACAAAACTTTGGACCAAAAACTCTAGAGTGGTTCGTACAAACGATGATGTCCGTATATTCCAAATCCCCAAAATCTGGAGGAAAGCTAGAATGGTGGCCTTTAAAACCAGGAAAGGATCCGGCAGATACAAAGAGTTTTAGACCTGTCTCTCTTTTGTGTCACCTTTTCAAGGCGTTCGAAAGAATGATACTAAACCAGATCGCTAAATCTGTGGACACTAAAATTATTCCTGAACAAGCAGGGTTTAGACCCGGAAAATACTGCTGCAGTCAAACTCTTAATCTCACCCAACATATTGAAGATGGGTTTGAATGGAAATAAATAACAGGAGTAGCGTTCATAGACCTGACTGCCGCCTATGACACAATTAACCATCAACGGCTACTGGTAAAACTCTACGAAATTACGAAGGATTTCCGACTAACAAGAATAATGAAATGTCTTCTCCAGAATAGACGCTTCTACGTAACGCTCCAGTCCAAGAACAGTCGGTGGAGGGATCAAAAAAATGGACTCCCACAGGGAAGTGTCCTCGCGCCATTGCTATACAACATTTACACCAACGACAAACCCAAAATCCAACAAACAAAACAGTTTATTTACGCGGATGATACAGCTGTGGCAGCTTAGGAAAGTACCTTCAATGAAGTAGAAGTAAAATTGACAGATGCCCTAGAAGACTTAGCACTATCTTCTTCTTCTGGTTCCTATCCGTTTCGGATGTTGGAAATCATATTGGCAATCATGACCTTGCTCGCTGCGGCTCGAAACAGCTCCGTTGAGGTTTTCTTAAACCATGTTCTTAAATTCCGCAGCCATGATATTCTCCTTCTACCGGGTCCTCGCTTACCTTTGACTTTACCTTGCAATATAGACTTCAGCAGGGAGTAACGGTGCTGATTTCTCATAACGTGTCCCAGATATTGCAATTTTATGCGTTTGATCGTAAACACAATCTCTGGTTCCTTCTTCATTTTTTCTAGAACTTCCTTGTTCGTGATCCTTGCTGTCCATGATATTCTCAGCATTCTTCTATAAAGCCACATCTCAAATGCTTCAAGTTTTTTAATAGTGGTGTCTGTAAGCGTCCATGCCTCCGCCCCGTACAACAACACAGAGAAAACATAGCATCTCAAATGTCTCATTTTTGTATCCAGGGATATGTTGTGACTTTTGAAGATGGCGCTCATTTTGTTAAAGACCGTTCTTGCCTTTCCTATGCGGCTCTTTATTTCCTGTACATTGCTCCACTGTTCGTTTATAATAGTTCCCAGGTAGCAATACTGTTTTACTCGCTCTATCTGCGTCCCATTAATGTATAGATGAGCCCCATTTATATTCTCCTTGCTGACAATCATTTGTTTGGTTTTGTGGGTATTAATGTTTAGTCCGTACTGTTGACTGTACTCGTTTATTCTGTCCATTAGCCTCTGAAGTCCCTCTAAACTATCTGCTATCACCATGGTGTCGTCGGCATATCTAACATTGTTCTTAGCACTATACTATGACGAAAACCATCTGAAACCCAATCCTACAAAAACCCAGGTGTGTGCTTTCCACCTTAGAAACAAGCATGCCCGAAGGACATTGGAGGTGGAAAAACGTCGATGTTGCGTTAAATGAAACGGTTGGTATAATATCTGGTTGCCTGAAACCGACAGGTCTATCGAAGGTATCGAAGAGGTCTAGCATATAGTTAAAAGACTTCTGCTATCAGAAGACAGGTCACGTCAGAGATAGAACGAAAGAAGCAGGAGACGGATCGAAGACACCCCTTGTATGACCACCAAGTTCAGCCAAGTAGATTAAGAAATGGGGGAGAAATGGGGATACCAGGAGGACGATACCTGCGACTGTGGCGCGGCTCAGAATAGTCACCATCTACTATCATGCACAGAGATGAGAGAGACCTGCACACAAGAAGACCTATTCTTAGCGAATAACAGGGCCATCTATGTGGCCAACCATTGGAAACACAAAATTTAAAGCTGTTGGTGTTCCGGACACGGAAAGTAAGTAGGAAAGTAAGTAGAAATAGAAACAGAAGAAGATCTTCAACATTTATTAGATAAAGTAAATATTGCAGAAGAAGGTGGGATTAATAATATCAAAGTTGCTGTAACAAATTCATCGGACTCTCGTAACAATGATAAGAGAACTACTACAGGTATATTGTAAAGCTATGGGTAGTAAATAATTATTGTTATTAATTATTCGTGTTCTTATTACTTACAAGTACAACTTTTATAACCAGTTCAAACATACCAAATGAAAATCACAAATTTAGCTCTTCTCTAAACATTATTCCTCCAGTTATCACAGAAGTTGCTGACAAATATGAAGTACCAAACGAAATCAACCATTCCAAGACATCTGTAAATATTATTCCTCCAGTTACGACAGAAATCGATGAAACAAACGAAGTACAAAAACAAAAACAACAAGTCCTGGTATTTTGTAAATCTTCTTCTTCTAGTTAACTCAGAAGTCGAAGGAACATTTGAAGATTTAAACGAATTTAACTAAACGTTAAATGAGAATCTTATACCGTTGATTGAAGTATTATAGGGGGAATATTATCCAATATTTCAATTAACGCTTATACCAAATAACAGCCTAATTGTTTGTGGTTTTTGTGAGTTTAATTGTTCGAACGTTTTCTTATGTATCTCGTACAATATGTTTGTTCATACAGCCTGTTGTGCTGAAATTAACGAAAATAATAAAAATGATTTAAGGTGCCTAATATGTTGATGAAAGAAATCTATTATCGAAAATAGATTTCAAGCAAAAGATGGTTTGCTTCAACAAGCAAAAAAATGAAAGTAAATTTCAATAAGTTACCGGCTGCAAAAATTGGTGATATTGTTAGATTACCTGTCCCCGATGTTGATAGAGCTAATGGAAGAAATATATTAGGCGTTTTTATGACAGTTGAAGATAACATGTATTACAAAATCGGGACATAAAAGGGCACATTCCCACAGTTATTTACAAGAAATCAGTTCAGTGTATGTCCAGCTTCCCTTATTGCTACCGAAAAAGTTTTAGTTGTTAAAAAATCTCTTCGTGAGATTGCCGCGTCTTTATCTCTATATGGTGGTCAAGGATATAAAAGATGCTCGTGCAAAATCAAATATGGTTAAAAAAAGTGCTAATGTAAGGCAGCTGATATTTTATGCAACTCTAAGTGTCACAGAAGTTTGTCATGTTTGAATAAATTGCAGGTATTTTTTATACAATTGGCAACGTTGTATTATTTTCAAACACATTATTCAACATTAACCAAGGAGAATAGTTAAACTTGACATTAACCTGTTAATGTCTCTGAATTTCGTAGACAAGAGCAACTGCAAAATCGTAATGAATACTACAACGTGACTACAACACTTAGTGGGTGTTGCTGTCTACACCAAGGATCTAAAGTAAAGAACCAGCTTTATTTAAGAGTTCCAGATACACAACACCAAACCTTAATTTCTTATTTTTCTTTTCTTTAAGCCTACTGCATGTTTTTTTTACCGTTGCATCATGTTTTGCTTATATTTCATACATTCACTGCTGGCTCTAAGTTTCAACTTCATTGGTTCTTTTGATACTACTAGACAACTACATTGTTCCATCTTTTCAATGGGCGTCCTCCTAATCTAGTGTATCACGGAATTTCATCCGAACTCCGAATTTCATCAACAGGCATCATTTTCTTAAAATTTTAACAGTAAGTAGGAAATACCTTAAAAAGCAAAATATACCGTACGCCGAGGTGTACTTTTCCCCTGGGGTGGACTCCACTCCAACTGAAGGGAGGGGATTTTATATTAAAAATAACCTCAAGAATTGAAATAAAAATCTCTGCCTCAGGAGCCTATATGCCTCCCATGTTAATATTTCCCCGAAAGCGAATGGAATAGGGATTTTTAGATGGCCTGGTAGATGAGTTGAGCTTAATGAAAAAGGGTGGATAGAGATGACATTGTTTTTGTCATGGTTTAAGAAGTTTGTCGAGTATTCTAGAGTTTATTTTTAAAGGATTCACCAGTTCTGTTACTGCTAGATGGTCATTCAACAAATACGAAAAATCTAGACGTAATTAATTATGCGAGGGAACATGGGGTGGAAATTCTATGTTTTCCATCTCATTGGACGCACCTTCCACAGGTCTTAGATGTTGCATTCCTAAATGCTTAGAATACATCCTGGAAGAGTAGTTACAATTCAGCAAATTTGTCCGTATTCAGTGTCGCATATATGAGCAGCTACAACGGCTACTGAGATAAATGGTTTCAAAGCAACCAGCGGGTATGCTGTGTATGTGGCCGTTTTTTCTGAAGCAGCAAAGCAGTTGATTTATCCGACCAACTAGGGGCATACTCTAATTCTCCAAGGAAAATCGAGAAGTGGTTTAGGAAAATAGCTTATTATCGACATCTATGGTAAATTCTTATATTTTGTACAAGCTTGTAACTGGAGAAAATATATGGGTGTCAGAAGAGCAGATAGTGAACCATCTAGTGACACACAATGAAGACATAAATTCAGATAAACAAATACCTACACCAATTGTTTATCACGTTATTGAAGAGAAATCAGATGGAAGTAAACATCAGCGAAGAAAGATATGCAAAAACTGTTATGAGAAGAACAGTGAAGAGTGTGACCGCCAATATATACTAAACAAAACTAAAAAGATAGATTCCTTTAGCAGAAGTTGTGCGAACGAGCCATTTTTGTGCATACCTTGTTTTAATGAACTTCATAAAAATTAAATAAGATAAGGATTTTTATTTCTGGTATAGCGATTAATGTTTAGTTATTACAGGGATCATTTTTCAACAGGGACCACAAAAAAATGTAAGAAATTGTATGTGGGTGTGTGTAATATAGCTTCTAGGCCATGTTGGTTAATTTCTACAATAATTGTACATAGGTTCAATATGCTGCACCGGCCCATCAGCTATAAGAAAAGGTGTTGACCCCATAAAACCAACATGGCCTGGTACGGCAAATTATATCTTGGCACCATCGGATCAATGTGGCCTACTAAAGCAGCATCGGTCTATGAGAGCATGGTCCTATGAGAGCAACGTAGCAGTGAACGTGTTAATGGAAGCTCGCCATCAATCCTCATGACACAATTTATTATAAGCGATGAAAAAAAATTGGTTACCTATTAGACACTATATCTAAATGAATAAACGACAAACATATTCTTTGATCAAATATGGATATTTTCTTAGATTATTAGATATAAAGTAGATTAAGTTAGAACAAAGTTCTTAATTTCAGTCAGTTTCAATTGTATAATGTATGCCGATATTCTACAGAGCTATTTCTGTAATTTTACTCAGTGGTAAGTAATTAATCTAAAAACACAGACTTTAATAATTTTTTAATTTTATAGCTTTGCCACCAAACTTTTTAACCAATCTATAATATCAACAACATTCCTACACTCGGCTGGTGTAAGTAGATAAAAATACAACACTCAAACCGTCCGAAAATAACACACTCTCATTTATTCTAAGCAGTTTTATAAGCGCTATAAAGCAAAAAATTGTTATCACTGATAGCAAAATATCAAACATATTTACCAGCTGCTTTCCAATGAACTTGTTTCTTATTTCTCTGTCGGGGATGGGGTTTGATGTGCGTATTCCCCATATCCACGAAAGTTTTCACGAAACCATCGTCACAGATAAACCAGGTTCATTGAGTATATTTAGAACGAGAGTGCCAACTTTCATTGCTTAGACGATTGGCAGCCCGCGGGCGACCACATGACTAAGGATTATTGTGTAGTAGGAGCATACACCAATATTATTTTTCTATTCTTATTTGTGTTCCGGCTTAGACACACGAAATGAAAATATTTTTATTTAAAATCTTTATGGAATTGGTGGTTATTTGACAAAAATTCGTATTCATTATAACTTAGAACATAAATACTTCCAAAAACAGTGCCTCTTAGTACAATCGCCAGATATTTGACCTCTAAAAATCATTCGAACAAACTGACTTTTGCCCAGAATGTCAATCACAACACCAAAAAAGATGCAAAATAGTTTGCCACCTCTACCTTCGGGCTTCCCCCTAAAACTCCCCTTGTGTGGGCTGAAAACATGAACCATCGGTTCACCAAGAATCTGTACGACGTAGAAAAAAATGTATCAAACAAAAAATGTAATAGAAATAATCTTGAACGAAAATATTAATTAGCACTTTTTGTGTAGAATGAACCGATCTTTCAGAAACAACGCTTGAAGCGACCGGTGATTTTCAATGTCTGGTACGCGCTCGAAATCAATTTTTTAAATTTGTATCAACTCGACGGTAAAAATTCGATATCTTTTGATTAGAGTGTTCTATCGACAAAAATTAAAATGGGTGTTAAAGATTAAGAGTGCAGTTTCCTTATAAAATATTTTTGTATTTTGCCGCAATAGAGTCACCTTGTATAAAGTCATTAAATGGAGAGTGGCCGAGCTAAGTGATCTAACTGCCAAAACATAAATTTTATTTTTTTTTTCAATTAATATGATCTATGTTCCGATGCCAATATCCCCTTAGAAGAGCCAACTTCACTCTAATGGTTGCAAACGAAGCCCAAAGATGGACCCGCCTGTAAATCCGGCATCATATACTTTTCTAATTGATCTAAGTGCCAGTATATAGGTTGACATTTTGTCAATAGAATCGATTATTATTGTATATGTATTTGCGTTTTAACGTAAATACAATGGATTTTAGTGCGTTTGGCGACAAAAAGAATACGAAATCAATAAGGAAAAAACAGAGTGAAGCTAGATTGAATGGAAAACCCTATGTTACACAAAAATGTAAGCTGCAAAAACCTGGAAAAGCCGTTCCAAAACATGAGGTTAGAGAGAGATTTTTAACAGATATTTCTCTTAAAATTTTAGGCCGTACGAGAGTCTAACTTGTGAAGAGCTACCAATGCTATTCAATATTACAACCTAAAACTCTTTTTATTGTTACTTTGGTTTTGTTGATATGATGTTATCATGAAACTTTTCTATTTTAGATCACATGCAAATGTAAATTTAGGGCCGTGATTGATATGAAGATTAAACTTTAATCGTGGCTTTGAACTCAACGAGCAAGGCAGCTATCTCATGGGACTATTGGAAGTTTCACCAGTTCAACGTCGACGCCATGGTAGTTATGATGATTCATCAGAAAGTAGACGACAGTGTACCGTAGCTTTTGCAGTTCCAGATGGGCAAGGTAACGTGAAAAGAGTTTGTAAAAAAACGTTTTTGGAAATATTTGCTATAAGTTCGCAAAAGATTACTACGCTTGTAAGGCTTAAAAATGAGGGGCACACAATCTTCAAGGAAAAACGAGGAGGTGTTAAAAGGTTTAAGAACACTCTTTATGATAGACAGAGGGTAAAAGATCACATCAATAGCTTTCTGAGGTACGAGAGCCACTACAGTCGATCAAAAAGTGAAAAATTATATCTCAGTCGCAGTCCGGACCTCAATGTTATAAAGCTGTTCAACGCTTTTAAAATAAAACATCCTAACTGTACCACAACATACAAATTTTATAGGAGAACTTTTATGAAGGATTTTCCGAATCTTTCTTTGAGACCACCTAGAGTTGACACCTGCAGGACTTGGGATTTTCTTTTTTTAAAAAGCAGAGACAAAGATGTTAATGTATCCACAAAAGCTAAAACTTAGTTGGAATTACATCATAGAAACACAGCTAACGCTCTTAACGTTATTCAAGAAGACAGTAGGAGCAGTACTCTTTCAGATAGCGATACCCGTACCCTTACCATGGATCTACAAAAAGTAGTTTCGCTTCCTAAATTGACGCATAGTAGTATGTACTACAGCCGAAAATTGTCATGCTACAATTTTGGAATACACGTACAAGATACGTCAGATAGAATAATGTGCATCTGGCATGAAGGATAGTCGGGTCATGGTGGGAACCAAATATAATCATGTCTTGTACAAGCTTTGAACACAGGCAGCTTTTAACTTATAAGCGAAAACTATGTATATGGAGCGACAACTATGCAGGGCAATTAAAAAACCGAATGTTTATTTTCTTATATATTTTCTTAGTAGCAAATGGACATTTTGATACCATCGATCATTAATTTTTAGTTTCGGTCATAACTTTTCATCTTTAGATAGAGATTTTGCTCTTATCGAGAAACGTGCAAAATGTTCCAAGCTTCAAACAGTAAACGATGTAAAAGCCGTAATTGCTGATGCTAGACCTTTTAGGCATTATAAAGTGTTAGATATGGAAGAATGTACGTTTTTTGATTTCGATAAAATTTCAAAATGTATAGATACATCTAAACTTGGCATTACTCAAGGATCGTGGTTACGTATGATGAAAGAAAATCCAGGAACAGTATTGTACAAGAAAAGTTTCAGTGACTTAATGGTATGGGAGAAGTGTCGTGTATTGAAAAAAGGTGAGAATGTCCAAAAGTTAAAGTCAACGGAGCTCTTCAGTTCAGCAAATAAACGAAAGTAAAAAAAAGGCTTTCGGGCCATGCTAGAATTTAGTAACCAGGAAAATACAGCATTTTTCACCTCTGTTTTAGATTTTTAATCATATATTATTTTTGTGGACTTAGATCATTGCCATTTTTTCTTTATTTATTGTCTATGACTAAGTTTCTTCAGTGTATTAACACCAAAAATTTGATATATGTTATTTCCGTACTTCAAGTTTTTTTTTTATTTCTGGCAAATTTTAATTTTGGCACTTGGATCCCTTAGATCGACCACTCTTCAAGTATATAAAAGTTGCGCCATTTTTGCCATCTTCTACGATTCTCATGAGATTAATAAAGTTTATTACTTCAATTGATTGGTCGCTATGGAATTTTCATTGACAGAACCTAATCTTCAAAATTTATAACACAAAATTTCGATTTTAAGATTTGGCAAAAAATATGAGGCATTTGAAATAAGCCTAAAAAACGCAAAATTTAAACTATTGCGTTACAAACGATATTACATTACGGGAAATGCTTCCACGAAGATGGCATTAGGTAGAATTTGCAGTTGAAGTTCTGGAGTTTTGAAAGACATGCCTGAGCAATCAAAAAGAAGGAATTTTAAACGTTTTAGAATCGTCGGTCGAGTCCAGCGTTGTTTCTGAGAGAACGGTTCATTTTACAGAAAAATGCTACTAAACATTTTTGTTCAAAATAATCTCAGCTACATTTCTTATTAGAAATATTTTTTTACGCCGTGCAGCGATGTTTTCTGTTGTCCCCCCTACGAGGAGGGTTTTAGTGGGAAGTCCGGGGGTAGGAGTGGCAAACTTTCTTTAATATTTTTTGGGGACCCAAAAGTGACATTCTCATCAAAATTCAGTTTGTATGATTTTTAGAGGCTCAGTGGTATTTTCGACTGGACTACCTAAACTCCCGGGAACTATCCGATTTTAATACATATGCCAGTATAGTCAATTCAGCCTAGTCTGGTTACAAAAAAAAAGGTCGAAAAATTTTTTGCAGATATTTGAAGCTTTTAACATAGGTGGGGGTTAATAGATGACGAATAGATGAAAAGATACTCGTATTTTTACCTTGCGTTTTTTTTTTAAACAATAATTTATGGTCACAATTTGATTTTTTGTCTATAAGTTTTTCCCTCATATTTTACATAAACAATATTTATATCATTTTTTTATATCAAGAATATCTTTATTTTCCCGTTTTTTAAATTCAAATTGATAAATAATTTACGGAGATATTTACAAAAAAGCAGTTTTTTTGCACTAATTTATAGATTTTATTAATTTTTTTATTAACAAAATAAAATGTTATTAATACATTTGAACATCGAGGAATTACCGTCTTTTAAATTTGTGCGAAATATACCCCGATCGGTCAAATAGTTTAAAAGTTATTTAATTTATTTATCCCTGAGACTAAATATTTAAACTATTGAACTTGCTCTATTAATGATTCTAGACACATTTAAGATCCTGGGACTGGCATGGGCGGCTTACGGAAAACTGAGAGAATTCTTTAGATCAGATATTCCCATATGCTTGAAAAGGAAGGTCTTTGATCAATGTGTACTCCCAGTTGTAACGTATGGAGCAGAAACATTTACCCTTACCAGAAAAGTAATCAATAAAATACAAGTGGCACAGAGAGCGATGGAGAGGTCAACGCTGAATATGTCCCTCAGAGACAGAGAGTATCAAATACAATAATTAGGAGAAAAACTGATGTTACTGGCCCAGTTCAAAGGATTACAACATTGAAATGGAACTGGGCGGGGCATGTTGCCAGATTAAAAGATGGAAGGTGGACGAAGAAAATTCTTGAATGGAGACCTAGACACGATGCTTATCGTAATCGAGGACGTCCTCCAACAAGGTGGTCAGATGACATCAAGCGCATTTAGCACAAACGGATTCAGGATGCTCAAGATAGAATGCATTGGAAATATTTACGGGAGGCCTATGTCCAGCAGTGGACTCAAAATGGCTGATGATATATTAATTATAATTATGTTGATTTTCCGAGATTTTCCGAGATTTCCGGGAGTGAAAATTATGTCATCATTGTTAATAATACTGTGAAAGACTATTCCAGCCAAATTAAAAAAACCGTAAGTTTGAAATTGAAATTCACCGTAAGTTTTAACGGTGAATTTCAAATGGACTCAATTTTTCCGAGATTTCCCATATTCCTCGCCCAGTGAAAACTAGGTATGTAGTTATTCATATTTCGACGAGTTACCCCAGATTAAAAAAAGATTCAACAGCAATGGAAGCCCAGATAATGTAAATTTTTCCTACGTGTTTCAATTTGAAGTTCCGATCTCGAAAAAAAAAAAACGGAGCTGAAACAGTTATCCCCTCCACTTTCCTATGTCGATCTTTCGAAAGTACCTTCGTTTCGAAGGGCTGTAAGTTTCGAAAAATTGGATGAATTTTATAGCTATAAGTTTTAATATAAAGTTTCGATTTTCATTCAAAATTTTACTTCTTAATGTTTATAAACAATAGAGATATGATTTTTTTAAAAATAGTCCCTAACTTTGTTCCTATTGGTCATAGAAGGTTTTTTTTAATATGAGTTTTTACCAGTTATCCAATGGTTGTACGTACAAATCCGTAGCTTGAAAAATATAGAAGTTATTACAATTGTTTATAAGTAAAAAACATACCCCTTTTTCAAACGCTTGTTTTGTAAATAATTTCGATGAAAACGCAATATGCATTTAACTTCTGAGATAGTTTAAAGCTTAAAGAATCCTATGAAATTTGCTAAATGTGTCTAGCATCATTAATATAGCAAGTTCAATAGTTTAAATATTTAGCCTCAGGGACGAACAAATTAAATAACTTTTAAACTATTGGACCGATCGGGGGGAAATTTTGCACAAATTTAAAAGACGGTAATTCCTCGATGTTCAAATGTATTAATAACATTTTATTTTGTTAATAAAAAAAATAATAAAATTTATAAACTAGTGCAAAAAAACTTTTTGCTTTTTTGCAAATATCTCCGTAAATTGTTTATCAATGTTAATTTAAAAAAACGTGAAAATAAAGACATTATTGATATAAAAAAATGATATAAATATTGTTTGTGTAAAATATAAGGGAAAAAACTTGTGGACAAAAAATCAAATTGTGACCATAAATTATTGTTAAAAAAAACGCAAGGTAAAAAAACGAGTACTTTTTCATCTATTCGTCATCTAGTAACCCCCCCCCCCCCCTATGTCTTAAAAGCTTCAGATATCTGCGAAAAATTTTGACGTGAAATCGATGATTTTTGCATAACCAAACTGGGCTAATTTGGTTCTACAGTACTTGCGATTAGCAACACAACGGAACAATGTTAAATTGGATATATAGTTCATCTTTTGGTGTTTATATCATAAGGTTTTTCCAACATTTTCCCAAATTAAAACTTAAAAATTGTACCCACCAACATCAGGACTTCGATTCAGATTAAACTCTTGAAGAAAGAGATTTGTAACTACTACAGTAAGATAAACTTCATCAACTGTAAGCTGAAGGTAACGTATGACTCTCTACTTGAAACATTAGGATATACTAATCTCACCACTTGCATGTCAGATATTCAGGATAAGGTTGATCACTCTCATTCAATTAAAATCAATAGATTTAACAACAAATTACAACATTTAATCAACGATAAGTTAATTTTTGAATTCCATTCCAAGATCAATAATCTTTCTAGCGTTCAATTTTCTGCGGAAGAATTAAAACTCCCAAACCTCGATCTCAAACACTCCGTCCCCACTAATTTATTTCCATTTCATATTTAAACTTATCCATTTCTCTCAGACAGAAAACTTCGATAAGAAATAAGTCCTAAATATGAAGAAATACATACAAGCAAATAATTTTCTTATAATATGTATTTCTTACATTACAATTATTGTAGAAGCACTCTACGTGAAATCAAAATTTAAATGTCTTTTCTGTATCTTTATTTAGTCGTATTTTGCGTACTAGAAGCCAGTTCATCAAAGGTTCTTACTTAGATGAAACGATATGATGCAGAATGCAATTTTGGATTCCCCATGTCGATTTATTTGATCTTCTGTTTGGTTTGACTATCATAGAAGGCACATATTTGAGTGAGTATCTGAATTTTTGGTTGCGAACATGTAGTAAAAACCTTTGGATTTTTTACTTCTTGCTTTATTTCAATAAAAAACGCTTGCATTCAAACAATCAATAGATTCAAAACCAAGATGCTCTCTAAATCTAATTCTTCCATGCCCATCAACAATGCAGCTCCATCTTTCCCTTTACCCACTACTTCTACGTCTATGAACAATACATGTTCATTTTTATCATTCCTTAACATGTTCTTAATAAATATGAGTCCTTCTGATCACTTTAAAATTCAATAAAAAGAAAATCAAAAATCATCATCTTATTTTCAGTAAAGCTAATAAAAGTAAATGCCTTGATATTTTAGAACACAAACTTGATATTGACAAAGTCACTTCTTTTTTATATATCAACAACTTCACCCTTCTCCCAGTTGATCTCTCTAAATCTTTGATTTCCAAAATTAAAAATAATTTAAAACAATTTAACAATTTAAAACAATTTTCTAATTTCTTTTCAGAACAAGAAGCACCCTACCACAAAATCACCAGCAATCCTCTCATCACCAGGTTGTATGGTTTACCGAAGATACACAAAGTTGACATTCCTATTTGTCCCGTGTTCAATCACAAATTAGTCCATTAATTTGTAATCTAATAATAAGTAAACCATAAGAGAGGCTCCTACATAAGCACACCCAACTTCGTAAGAGATAAAAATGGAGAAATGCTGGCTGCCGAAAACAAAATAATAGAATGGTTCGACCGCTCATCCGCAGAGATCTTTCGCGCAGCAGTTTCCAAAACTACAATTTCCATTTGGATCGCCAACCTTCGAAAGGAGACGGCGCAATGAGAAGAAGGAGGACAATATTGATGCCGAGCTAATTAAAGCAGGCGGTCATGAACTCATAAGTAAAATCCATCAATTAATAAAAATGGCCTGGCAACAAGAAATAATGCCGAAAGAATGGTGTGGTAGTATTATTGTACCAATACACAAGAAAGGAAAAAAGGGATCATGCATGAATTACAGAGGAATCTCACTAATCAACACTACGTATAAAATATTGGCTTCGATATTATTAAAAAGATTAGTACCATACGCCGAAGAAATAGTTGGTGACTACCAGTGTGGTTTCAGGCCTGGCAGATCGACTATTGATACAATATTTACAATAAGACAAATGCTTGAAAAGTATTGGGAATATAATCACGACGTGCATCAGATTTTTATAGACTTCAAACAGGCTTATGATTTAATTAATCGTGCAACATTATGGAAGGCAATGATCGAGCTCGGCGTACCCAAGAAACTAGCTGCGATAACACAAATGCGATAACATTATACAATTATACATATATGATTTCACAATCATATATTAAACTGACGCACCTCCACTTCAGGAATCATTAAATTCCTTTTTCATTATTACTTTTTCAATTCTACCTTTTTCAAACAAAATTGAACTTTACATTACAATACTTGTACCAACTTATGCTATTGACTATAATAGATATACCTAATTCTATTTCTACCACTAGCACATTTTATCTTGTGACCCCTGTAACATTGACTGAAAAATAAAATCTCTTCTTTCCTTTATAAAATATTAACAATCTCTTATTATTAATAATCTTATAATGCCCACACTTTTTCATCCGATTCAAAATATTTATATTGCAGTAAATACAATTCAACTTTCTCTTAAACATATACAACCAACTTTACATCTTGCCTGTAGTTAAAACGTTAACACATTTTTCCTTATATTACTTTTCATTCATCTCTTACTTTACTTTCTTCACATAAGATAATTAATTGTAAATCACTCGTCATTGGTCTATAAGAAAAATCTCCTTTTTTAACATTTTATTATTTAACCCACCATCTTATTCTTAATTCACTTCCTTTCTCTTATTATCACAAAGTGTATTCTTTCTGTCCTTTTCTAATGTCAGTTTCAAATATGGCTGATCAAATTAATTTTATAGTCAATTCATAAACTAAAACTAAATAATAAAAATAATAACTATTGTCTTTAATTTTAATAAACTAATTATATAAAATTATAATATAGATATCAACAGATGGGTCCTTGACTTGGTTTATTTCTTAGAAACGAACTTTAATATTGTCCTGAATGTAATTATCATTGAAACAGGAAATTATTATTTCTGGCATTTCAAATTTAATTGGCAAACTCCCGTACTCACCTGCGGATGTAAAAATTCTACTTCGAGTACGGACATATGGTTCCCGGTTAGATATCTATTTGTGATCAGTGGTGCGATTTTTATATGTTACTGAATGATTCTTTATTATGTCCTTGATTGGTGGGATGTCCAGATTATTGTGAAGTATTTGGTTAGATACATACTAGGGAGCTTTACTTATCATACGGAGTATTTTGGATTGGAACAGCCCCATAGGACTATTCCATATGCTCAAACTGGTATGAGTATATGTATATATGTACTGAAGCAGTTTATTTTAAAGACATAACTGAGATCTTTTGTTAAATAGCTAGTTCATATTTTTTAGTTTAAGATCTAGTTGTTTCCGTTTAGTTTTAATGTGCGTTTTTCATGTGAGTTTTTCATCCAGAACCAATCCCAACTATTTGACAACTGGTTTTATGGGAATGACGGTTGTATTAATAGAAACTTGTGAGCATGTTGATTTTCTTGTTGTAAAAATAATTTTTACTGATTTGATGGTATTAACATTGATCTTCCATCGCTTATCCACTGCCAAGATTCCCGTGTCATCATCAAAAGTAGCTAAAAAGGTGACATTGTTGTTGGAACGTCTACTGTAAATATCAAATGAGCAACTTCAAATTTCAGGGTATCTTTTTCCTTTCTGTAGTTGGTTGTGGAAAATCAATTTTTTTAAGAGTAATATTTGCTAGTATTTCTAGTAGAACTAAGCGACGGGTGTCTGGATGTTGATCTAGGCGACCTTCTGACCTCATTTTTTGATTCTTCTTTCCTTGTCTACGAACGGCCTTTGCAACTATTTTGCAAATGTTCTATGTATCCCCAATTAAAACATATTCTGTTTTGATGTTGAGATTTTAAAGATTTTGCAGTTTGCTTAACATTCTTCTTCTTCTTCTTTTTATTTATAAACATTGCTTGTTCTTTGGCGGATTAATACCTCTATGAAAGGTTATCACTCCATCTTTTGCGCTGTCGTCCTATACTTCTTTTACTGAATATGCTTAACATCTGGAATTAAACAGGATGTTGGTTATCTGAGATAGTTCCTCATTTTCTCGAAATCCTATTTCTTTTAATTTTGGAAGAGATCTGAAAATACTTTTCATCACTTCATACTCCTGGGCTCTAGTGCCCCATTTAGCATGTTGTAATGTCATCGGAGAGCTTTTTGAATGTCATCCTGTAGTTCATCTATACATGCCTGTATAACTTATTCAAATTCAAGAAAATCTTTAGGTGTTTGAAGATACGCCAAATGCAATATTCTTTTAATGTTGGCTTCAAATTTCTGCATGCTTTCGTTATGTTTTTGATATCGAACTTTTAGCTGACTTTGGAAAAGCTGCTATAGATAAATTGCAAGACGGTTGCTGTCTGTTCTCGAAGCGGCACTACCAAGGAAGCTATCATTTCTTTCGGAGTCTAGCCATTTGCTCTAGCTGCAGCTTTGAATTGAAAACGATGAGTTTCTTATGATGTTTAATTGTGGAATGTGATTTTGTTGCTTGTCTTTTTTGTTTGTGAAATCGGTTTTATATCGTTTTTTGTTCTTCTAATTTGTCTATTCTACTAGTAATTTGACTTAATTCTAGCGTAAAATTTTCGTAAATGTGAAATACACTATTTATGAATATACCTCTACTTTTTTACGCTTCTCGTCTTTATTTTCCTCTTCTTATATACGTCATCACCTCTTTCTTTTCTTGCCCGCACTTGCCACCTTCTTTGTGTCTACGCTTTTTCTCTTCTTGTTCTCTTTTTTCCTCTTTCGTTTTTAAAAATCATGCGGAGGATAAAGACGTATCTATTTCTTTATCAAATTCAGTAGAGCTTGCATTAATCATTAACAATCACTTAATATACTACTACTAATAACCATCTTTATTAACATTCCTGTGCAATATTCGTGTGTTTACATACATTTTCTGATATTTTAAATCTTAAGGGACATTTCGGAGTATTTCGATGATGTTTAGAACATTCTAGATTTTTAATACATTTATAACATTAGCAGAAGAACAACAAGATCGGGAAGATCATGCACCGACGCTGTATTTATAATGAAACAAGTGCAAGAGAAATCATTAGAATACAACAAACTGGCATGTATATGTTTCGTGGACCTTACGAAGACATTTGACCGGGTCAAATTAAAAGACGTTATCCTCTTACTGTACACAAGAGAGATACCTCTAGGAATAATCAAAACAATCGAAAATATCTACCAAAATAACACAATAAAAGTAAAAGTAGAAGAAGAACTAACCGACCCTATTGAAGCTGGCAATGGGATAAGGTAGGGAGATTCCCTGAGTCCTCTATTGTTCAACCTGATTATGGATGAAATAATAAAAAAAGTAAGAACTAAAAAAGGATACCAAATGGGAGAAAAACAACTTAAAATAATCTGCTATGCAGACGACGCAATACTGCTATCTTAAAGTGAAGATGATTTACAACGTATGCTGCACCCATTTAATATAACCGCCAGAAAATTTAACATGTTAATTTCCCCAAAAAAAGAGACAAAATACGTGGTTATAACAGCAAATTTACTAAGATGTAAATTGGAGCTGGAAGGTCAGATAATAGAACAAGTGAAGGAGTTAAAATATCTAGGCATCACATTATCTAGCTACGGAAAGCTCGAAACTGAAGTGGAAGATCAAGTGAATAAAGCAAACAGAGCCGCAGGCTGCCTAAATGAAACAATATGGAGAAATAAAAATATCGGGAAAGAAACGAAAGACAGAATTTACAAAACAGTCATCAGACCAAAAATAACATACGCGGCAGAAACAAGACCTGACACAGAGAGGAAAAAAGGATGTTAGAAATAGCAGAGATGAAAACACTTGGAAAAATTTATGGTAAAATACTATGAGACAGAGCTAGAAGTACAGATATATGATGTAGATGTAAGGTGAAGGACATCAAGGACTGCCTTCTTGCCTACGCTTGTCATCGTCTTCTTGTCTACGCTTTTTCTCTTCTTTGTTTCTTTTTTCCTCGTTCGTTTTTAAAAATCATGCGAAGGATCCAAACGTATCTATTCCTTAATCAAATTCGGTAGAGTTTGCATTAATCATTAACAATCACTTAATATATCTTTAATCCCACCGCTGTCACAACTTAATAACCATTTTTATTGACATTCCTGCGCAATATTCCTGTGTTTATATACATTTTCTGACATTCTAAATCTTAAGGGACATTTCGGAATATTTGGATAACGTCTAGAACATTCTAGATTTTTAATACCTTCTCCTTTTCGTCAAGGGAATCTTTGTATATGGAATATCTCATGAAACATCGTAATAATACTTTATAATAAATTAAATTAAATTAAATTTTTAAATATGAATCATATAAAAAACTCAGCATTTGAAAATAATGTATTACAGTAAACTTACTTAACAATTGAGTGAAATACAACTTAAATTTAAATTACAACAAAATCGTACCTTAAGATTATGGTCTAAACTCTCCCCAACCTAAAAAGGAATAAATCGTCGCAATTATCACGTCCAAAGAAACACCCATCTTCTTCAGTTCAACCAGAACTTTACGAATCTGTGGAATCTGAAGCGCATCATTAAATTTTAACTTTATTTCAGGACTCTTCAGTTGCATTATTAGCTGGAATATATTCGGGATGTTTAGTATTTGGTTGAATAGTAGTTTCAGAAAGTATCCAGGAGGAATAGCATCTCCGGCTTCTAATAAGAAAGAAGTTAAATTTCTGGGAGTATCTTGGACTAGGTTTGTTTCGGTAACATTTTGCAAATACGTGTCTACGTGCTTAACCATGGTATCTATTGAAATACCGAATTTTTTTATATAGTCTTTCAGTGTCACCCATTCTGGTTTCTTACTGATAGTTTCTGTCAGATTTCTCCACTCTTGACTTTTCAAGTAATTAACAGCGGCTTTGAATCCTTCGTCATGTTGGAGATGTTTATTAGCGATTTCAATAACTTTCTCTCTGGGAAACTCGTCTGAAATGGCAGCAAGAGATTTCAAAGAATATGGGTTATTTCTTTGATTTTCCTTTTCCGAAGATAATCCTACCATAAACAATAAACAACAGCATATAACGAAACAACACTTCATATTAACAAAATTGAATAACTGTTATGAATTTGCAATTTCACAAACGTGAAACGTTTGCTTCAAACGTAAACACTAAAAATATAATATCAATACGAGTTAGAAAGATTTTAATAATATTAACAATACACGGTAAAAAATATTGTAATGATCATAAACGCCTACGTTCATTGTTACGGTGATCGATTTATTAATTTATTATTTATTATAAAATTGTTTTTAATATTTGCTTTTGGAAGCTAAATTGCTTTTATTTTGTCACACCAAAAATATTCTATGCAGATTTATTTTGATATCATGAATGCATATGAAAAATACAAAATAAAATATTTCAAGACGCATACAAGTGTAAAGTTTTAGTTTTAGAAATTTATTGAAACAATCGTGTATGGTATAATTTCACTATTTGAGAGAGTAAGTCATCGTTTAAAGGCCCAGAAATGCGGAAAGACATATGAGAATCCGGTGACGTACACTCACTTATATTTTAACGTTAATTATATTTTATTTTTCAAATATTAATGTTCGAAATAGGCCTGACGTTTCGATCTCTATATCCAAAGACCGCTTTCAAAGATATAAATGATCGTTATATTTATTTTATTTGTTTATTATTATATATTTTTATAATCTTATATTGTTGATTTTCTTTTTTTATCTATCTTTAAAAACGGAATAGAGATCGAAAAGTCAGTGTATTAAACATGTAAATAGATATATTGTGGCTTATTTCCAACCTTCTCCCTAAAAATACAGAATGCCACAAACAAGAAGCTATAGAAAAATAAATATATCTGTCATTTGTATGTTTGAAAATGGTCTCTTTATAGAGATCGAAACGACCGTAAATTAAACATTTGAATAAATATATTGTGGCTTATTCCCAACATTATTTCTAAAAATACAGAACGACAAGCGAAAAGCCATAGAAAATAAATATTACTATCATTTGTATAATTGAAAACGGTCTCTGGATATAGGGATCGAAACGTCAATAAATAGACATATGAATAAATATTTTGTGGCTCATTCATAGCCATATTGTCTTATTAAATAAAATGAACAAAACACTTAAACAGTATAAAACAAAACAAAATAAAATCGTATAAAACAAATTAAAATTCTATAAAAACAAAATAAAAATAATGTTTGATGTACAAAACATTGTACTATTCTATTTAAACACAAACACTATACACACTTACTATGTTGTTTTCGTTTTTTGTTGGTTTTTTTATGCTGATGTTCTTATTTAACTATTAGAAAATATTATTCGCTGTCTAAATCTGAAGATGCAGTGCTGCTATCGCTGTCATTACCTTCACCACCTGGTGTAATTATAATTGGCTCTAGTAAAACTTCGATATGAGTGTCAAGTTCTCACATACGATAGTTTCTTAATTTAGTTTAATTTGAACGTTTTGTTATTGCGTGCTACTTCTACTTTCACTTGCGCCCAGATAAGTTTAATGGGATTAAGTTCGCAATGATAAGGTGGTAGACGCAGAACTTTGACACCATAATCTTTTGCAGTTTCATTTACAGCATATTTAAGATATTCACCTTTCCTTAACCGTGCAATGTCGAGTAGCTAAATTTTGAGCTTTGATTCTTCGTATGCAATCCCCTTTTCTGTAAGCCATTCTTGAATCCTCCCTTTCAATTTCTTTTAATCTCTTAATCCTGTAGATCAGCCTTCTATAAATGCTTCGCGTTTACTTTTGACATTTAAATCTTGCCAAACTTTTCCAACTGATCTTCGTTACTCCAGGTTTCATCAAAATAACATATTTTGCGTCCGGTGCTGCGAATTTTGCGTATTTCTTTTAAATATTGTCTTCTCCACACAATAATTTTATTTTTTTCTAATAAACGTTTCGTATCATTACCTTCTCTTCGGACTTTAACATTTTCCGTCTCTTTTGCGGCTTTTCATTTTTGGAATCAACATCAGAATTTTGCTGTCTTCTCTTGGAACAACTCGGTTTTTCGTCCAACTCCAATAAAACTCAAACCAAATAATCACAGAATATAACTAAAAATTTACTATAAAATGACAAACTATAACACTCGTATTATCAATAACACGTTTTATCAATAACACAAACTTATCGCATAAAATATATTCACAAAATGCAACACATGCCCTACCCTCAAAAACGCCAATGTAAATGAACTATTGTTGATGGACACTTGCTCGACAAAAACTAGTTTTACGGCTTTCTGTGGGTCGGAATTGAACCGGAGTTTTGTCGCTAATTCCAAAGTTGCCAAACGATTGAAAAATATTGTTTTAAAATATCGATTTTTATTTTATAAATTTAAATGTGTAACGAAACGGAATATATAAATAAAATTTATCTCATTACAATTTTGTGCCTAATTTTTACTATTAAAAAAATCATGTTTTTTGGTATTTTAATGACGGTAATAATCACTGCGAGGAAGAATACAGGTTTTGTATGATCATAATTACTACTTGTGAACAAGAATTGGCTACACTGTACAACTCCTGGTCAGTTTTTCGATAGAGAAGCACAAATCAATATACTACTTATATATTGTGTAATTTCTTATGAGAAAACGCAAATTACAATTGAGAAAACGGGTAGTTTTCGAGGGCCGCCGTGTACACTTAAATTTGAGGATATTCACCGTTTAAACAATGAATCACTCTCCCAAACATCAAAAAGTGATTGCAGAATTAAAAAACCATCTTGTGCTTTGGCAGAACATGTAATCGATAAAGACCATATTATGGATTTTGATAACATTAAAATTTTATGTAGTGAAAGTAATAAATTTAAAAGGACTTTTTTGGAAATGGTTTGTATTAGCAAAAATGATAAAAGTTTAAACAAAAGATCTGAAATTCAAAATTTAAGCAAAATTTATAATTATATTCTTTCTTTATGATTTATATATAAAACTTGTAAAATGTCATAATTAATTCTCCATATATCTGTCACATTTCTTTCAGACATCTGTCAACGGTGAATAAATCTTCTTCTTTTTGTTACTAAACAAAAAAGAATGTTTAAACGAAATTTTACTTTTGGCAATATAATTGTCAAAAATAAAAATTTTATGTTGGCATTTATGACATTGAGGCTATTTGTAATTGGTTGCTATTTGAACTTATTTATAAATTCAATTATTTTTATATTAAAAAAATGTTTTCAAAATTATAGAAATTTTCGGAGAAACATTTATTAGATAAAAACATTTTTGTATTAAATATTTTGAAGATGTAAGCAGTAATTTTTACTTACCAAACTAATTTTTATTTGGTAAGTAAACAAAAAATTGTTTTTTCTTTTTAGTTCAACCTTGTAAGTATTTTGTCTTTTTTAGCTCTTGATAATAATTGTAAACACAATTGAAAGCTCGAGAATTAAAAAAATAGTTAACCAATAGCCCTTTTATTGACTCCAACCCATCCAAAACAGTTATATATTTGTTCCAAACGAGTCACAAGTACTTCTTTTTTCTTATTCTTATATATATATATATATATATATATATATATATATATATATATATATATATATATATATATATATATATATTATTGTGATATTTAAAGTCTTGGTGCGCCAAGCAATAATTAGCTAATTAATTTTTTTGATTAATTAAAATTATTTAAATGATATGATTATGACTCTATCACAATTTTTAATTCTTTTATCTCAGGGTTAAATTCGTGCTTCAATATCTATGCTATTACATGTGAAAGGTAAGGTCCAGAGAATACCGGAATAATTAAAAACACATATGATCTAACACTATATATTGAAATAAAAATAATGAAATATTCACACTCAAAAGTTTTCAATAAACAAATCTCATATAAGGATTCTCAAAATTTTGTTCTCCGTACGTGAACAATCAAAATTAATGGTACAAACAATATTAATTGAAATCTCAAAATCCCAAACTATTCTAACTCTCCTAATCAAAATATTTATATCCTTTCTAAATTACGTGTAAAAATTGTGTTATCAATAAAAGAAAAAAACTGCAGAAACAAAAATATCTCTCTCTGATGATGAGTGGTCCAAATCCTTGTTCCTTGTAGACTATATTATCTCCTCTCAACCGCTCCCTATGTAATCAGCAATCTTACACAGATTGTTGCAAGTATATCGTCCTTAATGATCTCCTTCAAAAGCACAAATCATTCAAATTATGATAGCCTTTCTCCTCTCGATAAACTGAATCTCTCGTTGGCCCGAGTGAAAAATGACTCTTGGAATATCGTCTCTTTACGATAAACTGAATCTCTCGTTGGCCTGAACAGTGACTCTTGGAATATAAGTAGAGAAATATGACTTACAATATTTTGCTGCTTCAGCTTCTGTCAGATACACTAACTCCACAAAAACTCACTAACATTCAACACTACTGCTTGCTACATTTCAGGAACCGCCAGAGAACAATCACTGTTCGTCTTACAGACTTGGAAACCAACTGATTCTCTCTTCTCTCTCCTCAATCTCGCTAAACTTTTTCCTACATACTTATCCCACCTTTTTCAATCTCCGCCAATCAAAACTCGTCACAATTCCCCCATTTTTTCATTTCGATAACAAACAAATTTTTACCTATAATTATAAATTTCCTAAAACTTATTTACAAATAATATTTTTCTATAATTCTTAAAAACTAACAAAAACCTCTTTCTATAATCCCTTCTATTGTCTTTAATCACTGCATTATTGTATTTCAATTGTCTTTGGATTTCACTTAAAATTATGCGGGTCACTCAAGTATAACAAAGAAATAATTTATGCAAAGCTTACATTTTGTTTAGTACAGGTAATCCAAGAATTTAATAACTTTCCTTCTCCGAAATGTTTGTTGGATATTATCCTACTTATCTGAATTATTTTAATGTTTTTGAACTTTGAAATATTTTTAAACAACCCAATATTTTTCTCGATTTTGCATATCATAACAATATATATATATATATATATATATATATATATATATATATATATATATATATATATATATATATATATAATCTATATATATATATATATATATATATATATATATATATATATATATATATATATATATATATATATATATATATATATATAATCGAACACCTCTCTACCCTAAGGTGTGAGGTAAATATAAATACAGGTTACAGATATACATTACATCTCAAATCCAATGAAAATACAGAATTTTTTTTTCCTATTCTATTCTGTGCACGAATTTTGTCCATTCTTTCTTGTTTTTTGCCTTATTTTGAGCTTCTGACCATTCCATTCCCCTACTTTTCAAAATCTGCCCTACTTCGTCATCCCAGGTTTTCCGTGGTCTGCCTCTGGTTTTAAACTTTTTCACTTTAGCCTTCCAGACTTGCTTAACGGGTCGGTTGTCGCTCATTCGGCACAGATGACCAAACCATTTTATTCGTTGTGTTTCAATAGCGTGTAGTACAGATTCTTTGCCCAGTACTTCTCTAACATCTTCATTTCTTATTTTGTCTCGTCGTGTTATTCCTTTGACTCGTCTTAGATATTTCATATCAATGGCTTGTATCTTGCTTTTTAATTGCTTTGTTAAAACTCAGCTCTCGCTTCCATATATCAAGATTGGTCGGAATACTGTCTTATAAATTGGAATTTTGGTTCTTCTGCTGATTTCAGGTTTACCTATGAATGCTCTACTAAGATTATGGTACACTTTTGAAGCACTACTTATTCTTTCTGTTATTTCATTCTGCATGGTACCTTCTCTGTCTATTGTAACCCCTAGGTATTTGAATGCATCTACTTGTTCTACGAGTTGTTGGTTAATTTCTATGTTAACATTTCGGTTAGTTTTCGCTATTAGCATCACCTTGGTTTTCTTAACATTAATCTTCATGTTTCTAATTGCCAGCTGATTATTCCATCTATCTATATTTTTCTGGAGGTCCCTCTCGTTGGAAGCGCATAAAATGAGATCATCTGCGAATGCACACTCAGCTATACCAACCGGTCATAGTTTACTCTATCCGATGTGTACTTTGTGTATACTTGCTTTTGTTTCCTTAATTATGTCGTCAATAATCAATATGAACAGGACATTAGGAAATACAAAACATTTATTGTTTTTTGAACTTTTTCTCATAAAGTTAACTTCGACAGCCATAATATTGTTTTACAACTTGCCCCACAAAATACTTTTTTACTGTTTTATTTTTGGCATCATAATCAAGTCTAACCAATATGAAATCTTTGACTTGAATTCTTGAAACTATGACTGGGTCAACTGTTAATTGGTAAAATCTTCTTGATCATCATCTGAATTTTTAAGGCCCATTGAACTATCTGAATCGTGAACTAAAAATTTTGAAGAAGACGAGCCATCAGATTCTATCATTTTTTCCTCTTTAGAATTACCTTTGACAATATATTTACCTTAACAGTTTCAATCGCCGTCTTCTTTATTCTAATTTTTTGTAGGTCGTTCTTCTCCAGTGTATCTGTAGCGATTATTTTTTTTTCCTTTCTTCTTGTTTTGCGTATTGCTGGTACGTTGGCTTTCTTTGGATATCCTCGTATTTCCACAGGACTCACAAATTGTAGTTTCATATCTTTTTCTGGTGTCTTTTTTCTTTTTTCGTTAAGTTGATTAAGCTTAATTTCACAAGTAGAAGTAGAAGGTAATTCTTCGAACGAATGACTTTTAAAATGCACCCGTGGAAATACCATTAATGGTGGCACTGCACTACCACAGGCGTTTACGATGCAGCACGTTGTAACTAATGTGCCTCGTTCGCCACTTTGAATTGTTGAAACTTGCTTGACGACCTTTTGGGATAGATCCTTAGCTGAACTGTTTGCAACAGTCTCCGTTTCATTCAGGTTATAAATTCTCAGAATATTTGAGAAATTTTCGTGCCTTCTTAAAACATTTTCTAGTTTTTCAAAAAATAATTTTACATTAGCAGGATTAAATCCTGCTGCTCTAGCTAAACTACAACCTTAGGGGGTACGTAGGCTCAAATTTGGATGCCGTTTTCGACATCCTTTGTACCAATCTATTGATGCTTGGGCTGACTGTTCCCAATTGTCCGGTAGGTTAATATTATTAGCTTTGGCCAAATCATAGGTTAACTTGCGACAGTCGGTTACAGCTAGCCCATAAAACATCTTTGAGCAAATCACAATGTATTGGACAAGAACTTCTTCTAACTGTGACGAAAAAATTTGTTTAACTTTTTAGTTAGGAATCATCCTACAAGTAGGGTCTTCTTTGTATTTTTTACATATCTGCTTAACGTTTGGCAGCTTGAGTTTGTTTCCTTGGCAGCACAGCGTATTTTCCATCGAGCAAAAAGACAGGTATTTTCATACCATTTGTAACTAAAAGTACCACCTCCCTCATTTGTTCGTCCGTAAACCGACCAACGGTTTTTGCAGTTCTCTTGGGACGACGCACCATACTGCAAATAAACAATGACTAGTTTAGTTAGTTTAATTTTTTACCAAAAAGATGTAACGATGTTCTGATCGTTTAACAGTTCGAACCGTGGGAGTGTCAATATTTGCGCATCCACTGCGCAACCCGGACAGAGAGATTTCCGTTTTGAGGATGAGAGGATCGTACTCTGTCCATAACCAAGCGGAACCCATCGGTATTGTGTATTGAACATTACCGTGGGTCTGCACAGCCGAATATTTTATTTGCGAGTGCGTTCGGAGCTCCCGCTAAATTGAAGCAGAAGCGAGCATAAGTCTGCGTGTGATCGACTTCACCTATTTCATTTCTTTATTAGTAATAATTAATTTCTTTTCTTTAACAGACGTTCGCCGGAGAGTTCATTCATCGCGGGACCCAGACGGAGACGTAGAATTCACTTCATTTTTATTTATTGTATATGCGGCGTAGAATTCATTTTATTTTATTTATTGTATATATGCTAAATTAATAGATTTATTTTTTATTTCAACCTGTGTTTTACTGAGTCTGTCGCCCCGAAAGAGCTACCCATCGCAAAGAAAAAAAAAACATAATTTTATAAGAGAACAGTGAGACAATTTATAAAATGTCTTACTGTACCCACATATGAAATGTCTCACTGTACCCACATCACTCCGTCCGGCTCGCGGAGATAAGAATACGGCCGGGGTCAGAAAGCCCTGCCTGTCGTAAGAGGCGACTAATGGGTAGGAATCGGGAGGTGGAGAGCCGTCGTTTGAGGTGTCGGGTTGGTAGAAACGCACACGGTCGCTTCGGCGACACGGTCACCGATCTACATTCCTAGTATCCGAGACGAGACTCTCGTGGGACCACTCTACTCCCATTCCAAAAGAGCCTGGTGAGGTTGAACGAGCTGGGCCCGTATATACCTCTCCTGACCTCGGTCAGGCGTGGTGTGGGTGCCCCGGCACGTACCCACCAGGAGATCCAAGAGTGGTAGAGGAGAGATCCTCGGCGGCGACCTGTCTACGTGTGAGGTGGAAATTCCTCCGCCTGCCGAACCTGCCCGCCCGTGGTGTGGGAATAACGGGTAGGCAAGGTACTCACAACACAGGTACTACGGGGAAGGTGGAGCCCCCGCGGGTCGTGTATAGTAGACGTGTCGTGGTAACCCCACGGGGTGACCCACGGGACGTTTTTGGTACGCGCCCCGTGGCACCTTCACTTTGGTGTCGGACTCGTAGGGGCAGAGGTTTCACTAACGGGCGTATGCCGAAAGGTTAGGTAGCCCAGGGTCCTGCCAGGTCTTAGTATTTGGAGGGCACGCACTAATTGCAATGTACCCACATCACAATTTTTTCAGTTAAGCGACTTAAAAATGTTTCTGAAACTAATGCGTAAGAAAATAACATGCTTTAGACTTACCTTAAATACGTAACTATCGGTTACTCTCAACACCACAATTTTATTGTTAATAGTTTTTTTCATACAAACTTTAAAATTTGCTAACAAAACAATTACTTTGACAATGACTGAACACTTGACATCGGCTAAGAACAAAATGCTTCAAACTGTCACTGCTTCTAAAAGATCAATATCATAGTTATACAGCCAACTTAGTTTTTTTTTTTAGTGGTGCCAACAATCGTAATTCAATTTACCAAATATTGGCAAATCTCACTGTTCCCTTTGTCTTACTGTACCCTCTTCTCCCCTACTCATTAGAACATTGTAGATAACAGAATTAATGTTAATAGGTTACAAATATACATAATAAAACTGGTTGTGCAATACAACAATCAAAATTTTTTAATAGCAGTTACGTTATTCTTTGCAGGAGTTGATATGATGTAAATGTGTGTAGAAAATTAAAGGAAGAGTATTCATAAGAATGGACAAAACAGCAAACTAACTGAAGAAGAAAAAAAGTTATCATGATTTTAATAATAAAATAAAAATAAAAATATAATAGAGATAAAATGGCACAGAACACATTCATTTTGCAATGCTGATTAAGAGATCAATTACTTACAGAATTAATTAGTCTTAGTCATTTACATACTGTGGTGTTCCCAAAATAATTTTTGTGTATATTTTTATGACACAGTTTTTGTTCCACATGGCGAGCTCCAATATTTAGAGAGAATCGACATTAAATTAAATCTATCATTGTATAATTCAGTCACTCGAAATTCTATTTTTATGTTATGATCTGCATATCCCTCATTCTCAAAATTGATGCCAATTTTCCTTAGGTACGTAGTTGAACATTGACTGTTAAAATGTGACAAGTCTAGTAGGATTGGAAAGTTGGACAGTATGAACTATAGGTTCTGCGAAAATGTAAAAAAACTGTAAAACATTTAATATGAAACTGCATAGCTGTCTTGTACTTATACTCTTGGAGATTATTTTATTTATCGTATGGCATACAATAAGAACACATAATTAAAAATCAATATAAAACGTTATATGGAGTATTACAAACTAACATCTAATATATTATTAATATAATGTAAAACATTTTCGGTCGCATTCAGAAACTCATCGAAAACTCCAGAGAATCGTCTACGGGGAATTCAATCGACAGTTACGCTCAGAAGTAAGGGCTTTTCCCCATCTATATAAGTTGTCAGCACATCTACCGCTGCTTGTTCTTATTATGTTTGGCGTTATCCATGTATTGCGGGTCAGTTCAAAGCCTGGCGGTTTCTGATCGGTACATGCCATTTGGTGTGCTTCCTGTAGTTAGTCGCTCTCCCACTGTCTTCTCCAAGCGTTGGTGAGATTTAAATGTTCCTGATGTAAGGAGTTGTCTTCTAACATTGGGGGATATCTGGAGCGCAGTCTGTTTATTTCGATATCATGATTATCAAGGTGGATGGTTAGTTGATGGTTAGCCTCGACTTTTTGATATTTCCTGAGAGAAGAGAATGACTGCTTCGAAGTTTCAGCGGTGGAATGTAATTCAGAATGGGAAGCCAATAGTTCGGTGTTTGTCTAATTGTACCTAAGATCATTCGCATTGTCTTGTTTAATTCTGTGCCAATAATCTTAGTGTGTTTACTATTAAGCCATACCGGGAAGCATATTCAGCAGCCGAGTATATAAGTCCGAGAGCGGATGATCTGAGTACGGAGGCTGAGGACCCCCCATGTGGTGCCACATGGCTTTTGGACTATATTATTTCGCGTTTTCAGTGTTTCTGCCGTTCTTTGTAGGTGCTCTTTAAAACTCAATATTCTGTCCAGAGTCACTCCAAGATATTTTGGTATTGAGTTATGAGTGAGCAATCTGTTTCCAAAATGAAGTGTGAGAGTTTTTACTTGGCTTGGGCATTATTCAGATGGAAGCAGCACATTTCGGTTTTCGTTGCCTTGAGCCGTAGTCCTCCATTTGCGAAAGTATTCTCCCATTAAGGCAAGGTTATCCGTTAGTATTCTTTCTGTAATATTGTAACGATATATTTTGCCTACCATAGGGGTATTACTATTAGGGTTAGAAGATGGGGGATAGAAATTTTTGGGGCGAAGATAGGGTAAGCAAAATAAACGCTACTTGTGCGAACGGGCACTCAGGCTTTGGTAGGAGAGCTGGGGTCGTGGATAAGTAAAAGACATGGGGGTTTGGATTGGTGCAACTACAGAATAATAAAATAATGGGTCATAAATCTCTTGGGACAAACAAAAACAAAACGAAACAGGAAACACCTCAAGAAATTTAATATAGGGCGCCACTTGAGGTGCCTAATTATACCTATTACAACCAGCTAGTTGTAACTGGGGATATAATTATTAAACATGCAAAACATTCAAAATCTTTTTCAAATTAAACTCAAAAAGAAAGGGTTTGTTAAAAAAAAATAAACAAAATGTTGAAAAACAAAATTTAACATTTATTTTTGTGTCACCACAAACAGTTACAAAACATAGAGAACACAAGAATGCTCAAAAAAAGACAATACAAAAATATAAGAACAATAGCTGCAAAATACAAAAATACAAAAAAAAACTTACATGTGTTATCTGTTTACAATTTCCAGGAGTTGAAGATACTACAAAAACTTACAAAATTCCATAATCTGGAACGAAAATCTGACGTGGATGGAGTTGAATCCTAGACACTAACACACGAACAAAAGGGACTGGATCTCACACTACAAATTGGATCGACCATTTGAGGCCGAAGCCGGCACTGAGCACAAAAACTTATGACCCTGCCTCTTAAACAACCGGAACAGGTGGAATTAGACGATTAACTGCTACTAAAATTGATTTCCTTAACGTAAGACCGAAGATTTCCCTGAAAAGGGACAAAAACAGAAAACTACAAATTCAAATTGAATTTGGACATGACGTTGGAGATCAGATCACCGCTCTTCACCGCGGCTCCAATGAAAGTGACGAAATTATCTTTAAAAATTGCTCGCATAAACTAGAATAAGCAAAACGCTAAAATAAACAAAACACAACGGAAATTAAGACGTAAATTAATTTGAAAACGCAATATCGGGCGGTTTGAACAAAGAATTATCGAAGAATTTGCGCCTGTGACATAAATAAACAATAAAATGAATTATTATCGGCGGCGGCAACCTAAAAAAAGAACGAAAGATTATATGGGTTTTAAATTGAAGGATACGAAATAAGAAACATTGAAAAAATTCTTCGTTATTATAATGCATATATAAGGGGATTTCAATTAACACATATACAAGGGGATTCCAATAAATTTCAAATGCTACAATATTCATGTTTATTATTTCTTGCTACAATGGCCCAGTCGTTAGCGTAGCCGACATTCTGCGAAGTTGTCCCAGATAGGTCCGCGATGTATAAATTAAACACTAAGGGTGCCAAAACAGATCCCTGTGGTAGTCCATTGCTGAGCTTAATTTGGACAGCTTAAGTTGCCCATTGTGACTTGAAAAGTCCTGTCGGTGAGCATGCTATCAGTTTAGTTAACTTTTGACACGGGATAGCACGGATTAGTTTGCAGATTAGACCTTGTCTTCAGCGAGTATCGTATGTAGCTGATACGTCAATGAAAGCAACGGATATTTTTTACTTTCTTTGAAAACCTGCTTCAATGTGTGTTGTTAGGAATAGGATCTGATCTGTGCAGCTGCGGTTAGATCTGAACCCTGTTTGCTCAATAAGTATCAATTCAAATATGTTTTTACTAATTCTGTTGTAGATTAAGCGTTCTAAGAGTTTATAGACACAGCTCAGCAGTGCAATCGGTCAGTAGTTTTGGGGCTGGTCATTTGCTTTTAGTGAATGGGGTATTTCTCCTAATTTAAACATATCTGTATAGAAATCAGCCAGCCGTTTCCTAGCATATTTGCCATAGTGGAGTAAAAATTCTGGATGGATTTTATCGGAGCCGGGTGCCTTTCCAGATTTAATTTCTGATATTGCTGAAATAATTTCTTCTGAAGTAAACTCGTCAGAGTATTGCATACAGACTTAAGTATTTTTAGTTCTTGTTTTACTTTGGTGGTGTGGTCACGATCTCTAGATGCTCTTAAGGTTGCTATAATGTGGGAGGCCACTCTGTTGAGAGCATTGGTACTTTGTCTCTAGTTGGGTATCTGCCATTACCAAGTTTTCTAACCATGCTTTACTACTTGCTTTACGAAAGTTTTAAAATCAATGTGCAACGGCTTCTTTGCACTTAATATAGTCTTCTTATATATCTAAGGCCAACGTTTGCAGTTTAAGGATTTGTTCTGGTTCAAGCATCAGTTGACTAGTGAATTTCTATTTAAAATTGTACAAAGCAACTTATCTCTAGTGTTTAAACTTCCGCTACCCCAAATTGTATAGTAGGGGGTTGGCATCGACTACAATAATTAGCTCCGTTTGCTTATTTTTGGTATATTCTAGAAGGTTGTCTTAGTTAGTATTTTTAAATCGTTCCTTCGAATCAATAGGAATGTATAGAGACCCAATAATAATCTCTATAACCAACCCATTACAATTCAGTCTTTTTCTGGCAGCTGTCATGTATCCCTGCAGAGCTCCATAGCCGATACCATGTTAAGGTCAGACCTACAAAAGATACAAGTTCTTATTTTAGTGTCTGGTACTTCCAAAATTAGTTCCCATCTCTTAGCATTTATTTTCCGTATCTTAACTTCATTTATTCACGGTTTTTAAATAAGCATCATGTCAATGTTCTCCTTAACTATTCTTTGGCACAACAGTGTCGATGCTTTTGTTTGTGCTATAAATTGATCTTGAATTTGCAGTTTATTCATTTTTAAAACCTTCATCACAACTTTTTGTAATTTCTACAACCCGCATGTGCATATCCTTCCAAACCTCACGAGACCTTCGGTCTCCTGCAGTTTGGAAGCAGTGGTTACAAGTTTGATTCCTCAATGGTTTCTGCTTCCATTAAAGCCTTTTAGCTCTTCTTTTGACTCCTTATTAATCCGAATACTCACATGTATTCCTCCGTTAACGGTTGGTTTGGAGCCAGCATTGCCCATGGATTAGTCTTGGGACCAGTATTTTGTTTTTTAAGTCATACCAACGATGCTTTTAAACTTTAATTATTATTCTGTAGGAGGTACATTAGTACCCGCATGGATTCTGAGATTTATTCAGCCTTAACTAACTTCCACTCCGTTTTTTCTTCAAAAAAAATTTTGTAATCTTAAAGGTCTCATCTCCAGCACATATCAACCCAGTACTCATCCATGAGTCGGTTTCCTTTGTAACGCGAAACGCAAGGAGCCTCTTTAATAAGTTTAGTACGGACAGTTTTTATTGCCCCAAGGTCATTCTCACACACATATTTGTCTAGGTATTCTTTTGAAATGACTACTGTCTTCACCGTAATAAAAGCAGCCTTGTAGTTACCGCTAAGCCCTTTAGAACTTTTTTGTTAATTTCTCCTCAAGAGTGCTCCTATTTCTTTTAAAAAAATTGTGTGATTTCGGAATTCCTTAGAGTATTATTTTAAGGTACACCTTTACCTTGTGTGTTGGAGCATGTAGGATATAAGATAACCTTTTCTTGATTGTACTCAGAGTTTGGGATAGATACATCTAATATATTACCCAGTATAAATGAGACCACCGCAATGGGACGGATTAATTAATTAATCGGTTAATACTTTAATCACCAGTTCTACATAGTTTTCCCATACCGGCCCTTTTTTGCGACCAACTATTCTAATAACATCAATAAATATTGAGGAAGTATCCAGAGATAAAAAAATTAGCATCAGACATATGTGCTAAACACAAATGGGACGTGCTTCTAGGTAGAGGGGTGAAGAATTCACCCAAAACTAGGATATTCGGTATGAAGCTAATCGCTGAAAGACCACATGATAAATTCGATAGTGGTATTTAGAACGAAAGTACAATTACCCAACTACCATAACCAACTTCATCCTTAGTGTTTTAATTGTTAAAGTACTGCATGGGTATACAGAGAGATTGATGATAACGGTAGAGGGTTGGAGCTGTGGGAGCGTCATGGCCAACTATAACTGATAGACGACGACATACTTTCCTCCTTTTTTAACAGTGAAAATACAAACACAAACCACACATTTCTACTGTGAGCGCTATAATAACACAACAAAAAACGTCATTTTAAAGGAGATTTAATTTTAAAAAAGCAAATTGGGAAAAAGCCAATATTATATCTCGATAACGACATTACTAAAATTCGCCCAACAACAGAAAACTATGACAAATTTATCATCATTGTGACAACTGTTTCTAGAAAAAACATTCCATAATGATGCCTGGCTCACTATGTTCAATAACTATCTCCAGACTCTGATCCATTACCCAACTGGCTCAACAACTATAACGTGCAATCCCATGGAAAGTGTGAACATAGCAGAGAATAGTAGACCTACTTGGAAACTAGTAGAAAATTTTAGCCAGGATCTTAGTGAAAGATCAAACAACTTGCCAAATGTCACAGAAACCACATGGCGGCACAACTCTTAAAAATGCAGAGCACCTGGAAAAAGATGTAAAGAAAAACTTAAAATGGTAGAGGACAAGACTAGTCAGCTGAGCGAACCTTTCAGCGATGCTGAGCTTAGATTCGCCATCCAAATAATGAAAAATTAATAAGGCGCTGAACATTGACGATCTACGCACAGAGCAAGTAAGAAGTTTGAACCAAAAACACTACAATGACTCCTACAGATGATGAACAGCTCTGTTCAAGCTCTGCGGATACCCAAAGTCTTTGCGTTGCTTAAACCTTTCAAAGATCCCAACGACCTCAATAGCCATCGACCAATATCTTTGCTCTATCACCTATTCGAAATACTTGAACGCATGATTGTTATTGGAATTTTATTGAGAATATACGAAAAACTTATAAAAGAACGAAGTGGCTTTAGGCTGAGAAAATCACGTACATCAAAAACACTAAATCTTACATAGCACATTAGAGAAGTGTACGAAAGACACCAGGTATCCGAGGCGGTGTTTATGGACCTCACTGCTACTTATGACACCGTAAATCACAGGAAAATGTTACCTGTACTGTATAATATTTACACAAATGACCAACCCATACCAGTCGATACTGGAACTTTCATATATGCTGACGATGCAGTTATTGTGGCACAAGCAAAAACTATTGACGAAATGGAGAAAATATTAACTATTAACACAGTACAAATCAAATTATCTTAAGCAAACCTCCGGAAAAATTAAGGTGTTCTTTTTTTACCTTCGTAACAGAGAGTCTTTCAGAAAACTAAACATTTGATGATGTAATAAAACACTTGAACCACTATTTCTCCTAGATACCTTCGCACTTTGTCATTAAAAAAACATTATTTGAAACTAAAAGGAAAATTTGTAAATAAAAAGTTGGGTGCACATCCACCCTTAGAACGTCGCCGCTTAGAAGTATTTCTGCTACCGAATATTCCTCACCAGTATGAGAAACAAAGAAATATTAAATCTTGCAGTCATCAATAATCATCACATTACTCCATCAGATATCTGAAGAGAAGTAGCTAGTGATGTCGAACGCACGAAACAAACTCTAGATTCGCTATATCCACTCCACGATTACCAGCCTACAGCACGAAGACTCAAAGGGAAAAGCTTTCTGACCAGATCAATACATCTGCAAAATACACCAGAAAGAATTCGTCTTACCAAATGGAAAGAAGCTATTCCTAGCCATCTGAATTCTCGAGAGAAACTTCCTCTGGATCTCAGTATAAGAGCCTTAAGATGCTACGTGTTCTCGACTTTGTTGTATGGAATGGAAAGCTGGACACTAAAAGTGGATATTATAAAGAAGTTGGAATCATTTGAGATGTGGTGCTATAGAAGGATTTTGAAAATACCATGGACCCAACGAGTTACAAACACAGAAGTGTTAAGAAGGGTACAAAAGGATTGCGAGGTCATAAAGGACATCAAAACAAGAAAGCTGGAATATTTAGGCCACATTACCACAGGTGCAAAATATGAGATATTAAGGCTCATAATGCAAGGTAAAATCAAGGGTAAAAGATCCATAGGAAGACGAAGAATTTCCTGGCTAAGAAACCTAAGAGGGTGGTATAGTTGCAGCTCAGTAGATCTTTTTAGAGCAGCCGCCAATAAGGTACGGATAGCTGTAATGATAGCCAACCTCCGATAGGAGAAGGAACTAAACTACAAGTAGAAGGTATTGACGATAAGGAAAGAACTTTATTGGAACCAATCAGCAGAAATCCGCATTAATAACAATCTTTTAACGGAAATTTCCGAAATATTAAGGGGAATCCTTTATTTTTCAATAGTTATGTTAAGAAAATATTTCAACTAGCAAATGAGACACACAATTCTGGGCGTCCATAGAACAAAATTGGATATTTGATCGCCGACTTGCAGCTTTGCACATGGCACTCAAAGAATAAGAATAAATAGATCGGTAGAATAGGAAGATTTCCTTTTAAAAAGACCTCATACATAATTTTCCTTTTAGTTGTCGACTGTGCCTGAAATCCTTTTATTAATAGATTATAGAGTTTTTACCTTGAAAATATACGCTCTCATTCAACAATTTAATATTCAGGTCATACGGATAAAAATTAGAATGGACAAAAAATTTCAAAAAATATATTTCTAAACCGGACTATTTCCAATTTAGATACATGTTACATGTTTCCAAATACTACCTGTTTCAGTTGTAAAGTCCCCTATAAGTTTTCAACACAGCGTCGAAAAAGAACTATAATGAATATACAATACCTTCATGTATTCTAAAATAACTGTATTTAAATCTATTGTTCGTGTACCTTGTGAAGTACGTAAATAAGTTTGCGCCTTCCCATAAAAACAACGTTAATCCCGCAAAAAGACTGTATTACATTAATTAGTTGTTGTTAAGGAAGTTTTGTTTACCTTAAAAATGTATTGTGGTGAGTGTTCAGAATGTACGGCTGAGGCCATGGATGTTCTTTCCAAAATAAGTGGAATTTATAAATATTCATATGAGGTAAGTACAGTTTCGTTCTTTATAAAAGATGCGGGATCTGTAAATGTCATTTAAAAATTCTGTTTATGTGGAAAATTATCATCATGAAAGTAACGATTGGTATTTAATATACAAAAAATAGTTTTAACCCTTTCTACCCTACTTTTTACTTTGCAAAAAGAACTAATTTGTAACATTTTATTTTATTGTTTAATAAAATTAATTAATCTCTTGGGATTTATTCCTATGCAAAAGCAGCTCCCCTTCTTACATTTTTCTATAAATTTTGTGAAGCATATCAATATCAATCTCCTTTACTGACATGTCCTGCCTAAGTTTCTCCTACCAAGTCTTCTTTGGTCTTCATTTTCTAGTCCTTCCAGGAACCTGATTAAACCATCTTAACATCTGCTCTCTCATTTTGGCAACAATTGGTGCAATCCCTAGTCTTCCTCTAATATACTCATTCTTAATTTGATACATTTTTGTCACTCTACTCATCCATCCAAACATTTCCATTTTCGCCACCTGCCTTCATTGTTTATCTTTCTTTTTAACTGTAGTACTAAACATTTAGTTCCGTACATCACTCTTATGACAGTTTTATATAATTTCACTTCATCCTTCTTCACGTGCCATATTTGCCACATGACATAATTGTCCTGCATTTGATATCTGAGTCCATTCATGAATGTTTTTTAACCAAGAAACCTTTTTTCTTCCTACACTTCTACGGCCTTCTATTTTGACTTTACTCCTGACTCCTATGTACAAGGACTCCCACATGAAATCGGTATTCGCACTCCAATTATGAGATCGTTTTTAAGCGTCTGATTTCGCTAGTAATCTTGATAAATGCTGAGGTTGGATCCCCCCAAAAAGTATAAACTACAAGAGATTGAAAGGAGCAATAATGACATTAACAACAGCAACAATTTCTAGAGCGTACCATAAAGAGTATATTCCTGTAAGGCCTGAAGAGAGCGAAAAACTGTATGAAAAATTCTGTGACGACCGAAAGCAGAAAATTTCAGAGGATTAAAACAATTGAAAATCTAGATTTCAAATATTCCAGTAGGCAAGCCTGGTCACTGCTTCGAAAACTAGGAGGCAGTAACCCATCCGACCGCCCAACCAAACTAGCAACACCAAACCAAGTGGCGTCCAACATAACCGCAAAACCGCTTACACAAATTAAAGTTGAAAAAGGCCTCAAAACTTAAAATCTACTTATCCACTTAAAACATAGTATTCCAACCCTTTTCCCTTTGAAGAAATCACGGAAGCTCTTAATGAAATAAAAACGGGAAAAGCCACTGGTTTTGATAGCATTCATGCTGAGTTTCTAAAGCAAAGTGGTCGACTAGGATATGGCCTGCAAATTTCTTCTCCGACATTCTTCAGACGAGAAATGTTCCTAATCAACTAAAAAGATACGATACCGTATCGACACAATACCAACAATGGCCTCCCACAAGGATCGGTGCTGACACCTCTACTCTTTAGTAGAGGGGCCAGCTTAATATAGCAGACATGCACGAAACCACATCAAAGAAATTTGGATATGCAGACGACTGGACGCTTCCTTCGAACCATAAGGAATTGTGGACTACTGAGCAAATATTACTACACGACCTAGCTATCCTCGGAAGATATTTTCGCCGCTGGAAATTACAACCCAACACCGCCAAGATGAAAGTATCGTACTTTGATTTAAACAACAGAATTGAACACAAACACCTTAACCACACTCAACACCCAAAATATCTGGTGTGACACTTGATAGAACGCTAAACTTTAAAGAACATCTTACAAAGATCACTGCAAAACTTAGAACGCGAAATAACATTCTACAAAAGTTATGCGGTACCACATGGGGTTCCTCAGCGTCTAAATTTGGATCGATAGCACTGGGACTGTGTATCGCGTTACGGAGTACTATGTACCAGTGTGGTTCAACAGCCCGCACCAGTAGCGCACCTAGAATTTGCCCCAGGGAGGGGGGTCTTGGTTGGTCACCGAAAATTTTTTTTATGATGTTACCTCCATTGTGCGTCCTTAAAATGTGTGAGTAACAGTGTCAGAATAGGGTCCTGGGGGGGGGTTAACCCCCCAAAACCCCCTGGGTGCGCCACTGGCCCGCACATCAAACATGTTGACGCCCAATTAAACCAGGCTTTACATATTATATCGGAAACAATAAAGGCCACACCAACATACTGACTACCAGCACTAAGCCACATAGCCCCCTCACATGCCCACCAAGAACATACCCTTGTCAGGGAGTATAGAAAAATTAACGCTGATTCTTTATTTCGCTCCCACTTTGATCATTTTTTCTTCTTCATGTGCCGAGCTCCATTATCGAGCGTTGGCTATCAAATTGGCTATAGTAATTTTGTTGACGGCAGCTCGGAAAAGAGATGCAGAGGATCTGTTAAACCAATCTCTCAGGTTTCTAAGCCATGACGTTCTTCTTCGACCTAGCCCTCTTCTGCCATCTACCTTGCCTTGTATTATTAAATGGAGTATATTATATCACTCTGGGTGGCGCATAAATAAGGCCTCTTAAATATTATGTGTAGTCAGTGCTTCTGTACGGAATAGAAACGTGGACATTGAAGGCGGAAACTCTATCAAAACTTCAGGATTTTGAGGTATGGTAATACAGAAGGATCCTGAAGGTACCATGGATAGACAAAGTCACCAATGAAGAAGTACTGCGGAGGATGAACACAACTGCGGATTTGGTCAACATCGTGAAGAGCCGTAAGCTGCAGTACTTGGGACATATAATGAGAAATCAAGGCAGATACGAGCTACTTTAATGCATTTTGCAAGGTAAAATTGAAGGAAAAAGGGCCCCAGGACAAAGAAGAATATCCTGGCTTGCTAACCTAAAAGCATGGTATAGAAAGACCTCAACACAGCTATTTCATATAGCAACCAACAAAGTCATCATAGCCAAGATGATCGCCAACGTTCGGAACGGACAGGCACCCTAAGAAGGAGAAGAAGGGTGGCGCATAACATTGCCAAAATATTCAAGTTTGCTATTTTTAACTGTTTTGACGACTTCCGTAATTTTTCCCATCCGATGCAAAACAACTTCGTTACGAACTCTATCCACGCAACTTATTCGTAGGATTTTCCGATACACCCACCATGACATCATTTGTAGAGACATAAATAGACTTCGTTTAAGATAGATAAAATAGATTATGTACGAAGTCTAATTCAAAGCAACTTCAAGATAACTGGCCGTTGGCGAGAATATTGGGAGAAGAATGCACCACCTGACACCGGGAATATGCCATATATCATAAGCAAGCCAGAGGGTTTCGACCAACCAAGCTGAATCAGGGCCAAACTGAACAGAATCAGAACAAACTGTGGCAGTAGTTGTTTCGACTCACTTTTTAGGTGGGGCAAAATACCCTCTCCAAACTGATATTGTGGTGCTACACAGTGGCGTACCCAGTGCACTATACGACACTGTTACTTACAAATTTTAGGGACTCAAAATGGAGGTAGCATAAAAAAATTTCGATGACCAACCAAAAGGATACAGTGGCAATCCGTCCGATTTTTTAGTTGCGACCAAAGGTTAAATTCAATATATTTGTAAACTAAATGTTTGTAAAAATTAATCAGTATAATTTACTCTTTGTAATATGTATACAAAACTTAACTGTAATATAGCCATACACTAAATAAATAAATAAATATGATACAAATAAATCTAATCTATTATAATATCATACTAGAAACTAGAATACGATATCTATAAACTGTTCGTGAAAATTCATTTGTTAACAACGCCTAATATGCATACCGGATAAAACGTAAACAAGGCAACATTGTACCTATTATTTTAATATTAATAAAATTAAATTTTAAATTATTTAAGGAATAGAATATGTATATACATAATAGCATTTAGCCTGACTGCCTCCGCCATCTATGTGTCAAGTAATGAATGAACAGAATAGGAAACTGTAAGAGGACATACCCACTCGACCGGTCGAGAATCAATCAGACGATCTTCTCGTATTCCTATTACCCGGTTACGGAATCTTACCAACTTGTTGGATTTCGTTTTGATTACATAATAACTATTATATGTTCGATTGAATAAAGTTATTAAAGGTAATTATTATAAAAGCAGACTAAATTTAAAGTTGCCTTTAATTAATATCAATTTTCAGTTCATAATCAATTTAAATGATACTTTTTATCAAAAGCCCTCTTTAAGCTTAAAGGGGACAATAATCTTGAATTAGAGTCCGCATACCAGGCATGCACAAAAAATGATATAAAAATAATCTATGGAGAGCTAAACTCAAACGGACTTTGTATAAAAGAATTGCTGTACAATGTTCGAATTTCAATAAGTAGCCATGCGTCAAAGTTTGAGATAATATAATATCAGATATCGATTCATATCGATTTTTACGATTATTCCCCATTTGTTATTAACAACAAACATCAATTGAGGTTATAAATCCATAATTAATCAGCGTTTTTGACTTTTGAATTTGTAGAACTAAACTATTTTAAATTAACATACATATCTGTTGAAAATCTAAGATGCTTTACAAACATCTTCCCTATATTATAGTGATGTATCTATCTCTTGAAGCTTTGAAATGTTTCACTAACAATATCTCTATTGTAGAACAATTTATTTTTCGATTCGATTGTCGCTTGTTAATAATAATCGATTCGAACCGATGAGCATTTCGACAATTATTGTGATTATTTCGGACATTTTACAGTTTGGGAGTATAATGCTAAAAGTGGACAATAATTTCTGTACAATGTTAGGATTGTCCAATTTCGGGCTTTGCTCGTAACATATTCGTATATATATATATATATATATATATATATATATATATATATATATATATATATATATATATATATATATATATGTATTCGTATGAACTTTACACGTTGCAGTTTTACATTAAAAATAATGATAATAACAATAATAAATAAGAAAACACAAACATAGAACATATAAAATAAAAATTATTAAAGTCGAAGGTTACAGCCTCGAAGCCAATCTCTTGCCTTGGGAGTGAGTTGGTGGATTTCTTGAAGACTGCCAACGAACTTGGTGGCTGGGCACTCGAAGACCATGTGGTTAATTGTTTGTTTAACAGCGCTGCATTTGTCACATCCCGGACTGGCATTTATACCCCACTGGTTCAGAGACTTGTTACAAACTCCATGACCAACTCGTATTCTATTAAGGTTGCACCATTCACGACGAGGAAGAGAAAAGCCGTCTGGTTTAATTGTAGGGTTTTCTATGAGATTAGCATTTCTGATATTTGGATTCCATTCGCCCATCCAGTGCTCCTCAGTAGTAAAATCAGCCAATCTTGTAGCAGTTCTAGTAGGTGGGTGTCTGGATTTCAGTCTTAACTTTCTTTGGTCTAGCTCAGCGATGTCTGTATTTATCGGTAGTGCTGGGTTTTGTTGGCATTTTTGAACTAGGGTGTTGAGTGCGGCTAGTCGTCTTGTTGCTGGTGGAGCGATGTTGCTTAAAACTGGAAGCCATTCGGTTGGTGTGGGCTTTATAGTTCCCGTTATGTGCCTCATATTGTGCTATATATGAAAGAGAGTTTTGCACGACAGTGCATATTGTGGCATATATGACACAAGCATATTTTTGATCAAAAAATATCAAAATATAAAGAATTACGTGAAAATACTTACAGAAATTCTTTCTTGAAGGAATTTTTGTACAAAAATATTCAGTAGAAACTTCGATAATTGAATATCAAATTTAACAATTCTTATGAATAGCTGTCAGATAGCGGCCATTTGCAAATTTTCATAAAAGTTGACTTTGCTGCATTGAGATGGCGCTTTATTACCGGTTATACGAAATATGGACATGTCGTGCATAAATACTTTAAAATAAGATTCGATCTCTAACGGTTAGGTATAAAACTAAGTATTGTGCCATATATGGCCCACTATGCGGTAAGGGCTTAATATTTAAGCTTAATGATATATTGATTTTCGGTTCTCCAATAGTCCATGGAGGCCAGAGTTTACTGGAAAAACTTTTGAAAATTGAATATTTATTTCAAAACAATGCATTCGAATTCTTTTATTGTAATGTTTTGGCGTGTGAGGCCTATTATTAAAGTAGTTCATGTACTTATCATTAAAGGTATTGTCATATAAAGGTTTACTTGGATCTGTGGCTCACCAGCTTCACTTAGTAAGATTTCGGAGGAAGTTATCCGGAATGCTCCAAGAGCAATTCTAATGCCAAGATTATGTAGTTTCAAGCTTTTTAAGTGTAGTGTCTAGTAGTCTATTTTAGACCTTATTAATGTTTCATATATTATAGGATTGTTTTATAATAAGATTAGTCTTTTATAACATTCAGATAACGACGAAGCATTTTACTTAATGTAAATATAGACGAAGAAGAACACTTTAAGTTACTTATAGAATAGTTTCGCCATAATAAACGGCTATAATATTACGTCAACACTTGCATGCCATTCATGTTTACTTCTCGGTAGGCCTTAATAATGTAATGAAATTTAAACAAGCCCCGCGAAATAATCAATACCGAAGGGAGTGTCTGCCCTGTCTGTCTGGTTCAGCAAAGGTTATTCCATGGTATTAAAAATATAATATAGCTTCTGGTAAAGCACGGAAGTTTCCTGGCTAAATAAAGCCAGTCTGGATATTACAGGAATTTTATCGATTTGTGCGCCCAGAATGTATTATCAAAGTATAACAAGAATTAGGGGAGCACTTGGATAACAAATAGCATTCGGAACTAATATATTATTACAATTTTAACGAAGTTGTCCTAAATATATGTGGCCTTTTTAATATGTTTTCTTTATAAAAGTTGATAAAGTACGGGTATTTTTATATTGATTGAAGTTATTAGAGTTTTGAATTAAAAATATTTGGTGGGGTATTCAATATATTCTGATTTTTTTTTCATTGTTTTTACTTATAATACAGCAATGTTTCTACTAGACAAAAAAACGTAAAAATATATAATAATATCAAAACTGGAAAAGTTATTTGATCTCCTTCTTCTTCTTCGGCTTTTTCGAATTATAAGTTCGCCGTTTTTGTCATCCACAGCACTCTATTCTCCTATACATAAGCAGCTCTACTTATCATTGAACCTAAATACTTAAAAATCCGTGAAGAGTTGTCTGTCTCCAATCGAACGCGTTCCTAGGTGGTGGATAGGGGAACATCCTAACCGGTCATAGGACCGGTGGGAAGTTGGGAAATAAAAATACCAACCGCCAACCAAAACAGACTAAGGTATGGCAAGCCTAACAGAAGAGTTCCTGGCCCTCTAGGTTGGGGGTTGGGCTAGAGGCTGACAACCTCTTCCTGTAAAAAAACATATGTTACGGAACCTCAGGAACTATTAGCTTGACGGAACTCACGACGACGACTCTGCAAACGAAAAATTTAATTAAGATTAGGAACATGGAATACCCGAACCCTGTACCAAACTGGAGCACTCACATATTTACTAGACATAGTGAACACATACAAAGTAGATGTTTTAGCACTGCAGGAAATGCGGTGGACGGGAACTAGCACTTTTGACAAGAGAACCCATTCCATATATTACAGCTGCAATGAAAACCAACACATAGATGGGGTAAGATTTATTGTAAACCCAAGAACAAAAGGCCTTGTTATTAACTTTAAAGCCTACAGTCAAAGAATGTGCTATTTGCGCTTAAAAGGAAAATTCTTTAATTACAGTTTGATCAATACACATGCCCCAACTGATGACAAACCAGAGGAAATAAAAGAATAGTTCTTCGAAGACCTAGAGCAAGCCTACAGGAGATGTCCCAGAAATGACATTAAGATTGTATTAGATGACATGAATGCAAGAATAGGACGAGAGCGAGTTTTCATGCCCAGGATAGGAAAGCATAGCACACAACATCAGTAGCGATAATCATCAGACGACTTGGTAATCTGCGAAAAGTAGTGAATGTAATATATTCTTTTGTACTGGTTTTTACGGTTCCACTTAAGGCCTATTAATTTAGCAATTATATTCACCAAAGAACTGTAAACTTTAGTTTGATTTTTTTTATGTGTCTCGACAACTAATGGTCATTGACACGGGAACTTAAAACAATGTTTGAAATATTAGTTAAAATTTTACAATTTTAGATACTGTTAATATATACATATATAAGATAGATCAGTCTCCCTTGCAGGCTGATATATCTTTAAGAACAAGACAATGTACATAATTTAAGTACTGGATGATGAATAAGTCCAGTTGAAGTTTTCACTAATCTTAAACACAATGATATAGTAGATACTTTAGCTAAGAAGGCCACCGAACAAGAAAATGAAAGTGAATATAAATTAACATTAAATGATGTTTATGAATGTTGTTTCATACATATACAGACTTAGATTTGGACACTGCCTAGTTCCAGAACACTAATTTAAAATAGGTGTTAGTGATAGTAATCTGTGTGAATGTGGTGAGTTAGGATCTGCAGAACACATGATACTAAACTGTAGACTAAAGATAATAGAAATAAATCAATTCATGAATCAAGTATATAGAGAAATCAATATTACAAGACCTTTTAATCTAAAAACAATATTATCTAGTTTAGACGAACGTGTATATGAGATCCTAATTAAACACGTACTTAATATAAAATTAAAATTGTGAACTATTAATACCTGTGTTTATCCCATTTGTCTACCTATCTTTCCGTGGTCTAGTCTTGTGTGTGTGTGCATTGCTCTGAAAGACCCCTGAGCAGAAATACTCCTTGTTAACATTCCTTATAATGTAATTAAAAAAAAAACGAATATATAACTATAGAATATATTTTATGATATAGATATATCTATATAAATGTGTAATATTGTATGATTGTAGCTGAAGATTAAATTATCCATTTATTGTTATAGAATCTAGGTATATCTTTAAAATACAAAATCTTATTTTAATAGTAATATGTGACATAAATATCTGTAGAGCAAAAATAAGTTCGGCTAATGGATTAAGTACACAGTCAGGAAATTCGATGACACACAAGTTTTCACCGTTGCACTATGGATGACACCATTAGGAACAAGAAAGGTCGTTTGCACACGACCTAAGGACCATTTGAGAGGAGAAAGTCCATCCTCCTTGATTAGTACAAGTTTACCTGAATTCAATACTTGGAGCTCTGATTTCTTCCATTTGTTTCGGGATTGTGTTGTGGAGTGTATTCGGATGACCATCTCTTCCAAACTAATTGAAGTCTTCGTTGGATCAGCTGATATTTGGTGAGACGGTCTTCGCTGACATCAAGCCAATTGTGGTCTGGTATAGAGAAAACTGATCCTCCTATCAAAAAGTATGCGCGTGTGTCAGAAGATTAGGATCGTTAGGATGATCAGATAATGGAGAAATTGATCGAGAATTTAAATAAGACTCTACTTGAGTTAATAAGGCCGAGAATCCCTCAAAGGTTGAAATACTTTCACCGATGTTACGGCGCAAATAATGCTTAACCGACTTAACGCCGGCTTCACAAATTTCGCCAAAGTGCGGACAATTAGGCGGAATAATCCGTCAATCAATGCTTTCCTGGCTGAGCTTCGTTTAAATCTTATTCGAATTGATTTCAAAAAATTGTTGTAAATTTGTATCAAACAATGTAATAGTTTTAGAAACGTAAATTTAGATATTTTTTACAACAATAACTTAAAAGTTGAATGCCTTCATTACAATGCCATCTTATATGCATCTTTTGTTGATTTAGGTATTAGACGGTGTATAAACCGGAAAAGATTTTTCCAAAATTTGTTTCATATTTGGATTGATTCAACGTCATGTCCTGAAGTCGTAAAAATGTTATCTGTAAAAATTGAGGGTAAATAAACATCGAACAATTGCTTAATTTACCTAAGGTAATTAGACGAAATGTGTTCGTTTTTAGATTTTGGTTCACATACGAACATTACAATTGGTAATAAATAAAAGATAGTGAAGTATTTACAAAGGAGGTTCAATGGTTTTCTGTTTTTATCTTTGGGAAACTTGTCTTAATTTATGTGTTAAGTTCTGGTATAAAAAAAAAAACGAAGCGAAACAAAATCTGTTTTAACGGCATATTATTTAACAGTTTTTGTAAAGTTATATATCTTACTATTACAGTAATTACTATTTAAATGGGAATAAGCTACAATTAAAGGTTAAAGTACGTTTATTGACGTTTCAATTTCCACTTCGGAAATCGTTCTCAAAATACAAACATTAGTAAATTGATTATATAAATATATATTAAATAAATTTACTAATGTTTTTATTTTGAGAACGATTTCCGAAGTGGAAATTGAAACGTCAATAAACGTACTTTAACCTTTAATTGTGGCTTATTCCCATTTAAATAGTAACTACTTTAACATGCCACGAGAAAATAGCTTCAGAACAATATTACTATTACAGGCTGGCCCATCTTATATGCCTCGGTGTCTGTACGGAAAACCACTGAATATCAAAAGATTTTTTCCTTATAGAACTACACACGGCCATTAACACTATAATTTAAAAATAATGTGAATTATCCAGGATGTTACAAACAAGCGTGGTATATCAAAATCAAAGTTATATTTTTTCTTATGGAACACCATAAAATTAATGACATTTTTTAATTTTCCGTAAAAAATAACCTATATAAGGGTTCCCTATACCTGGGTGTAAGACGGGGTGTTTTAATTTATTTCGATTGTTCTAAAAATGTAAGGTTTTAAAAAAAAATTTATCTTCTAACCTAACTTTCTAATCTTCTTCTCGTAGCACTACAACCCGGGGTGGGTTTTGGCTGACTGCACAACTTGCTTCCATCTTAAACGGTCTTCCATAATAGTTGGGTCAATGGGCAGCCCCATTTTTCTTAGATCTGACCATATATTGTCTCTCCATCGCATTCGTATACGTCCTAAGGGTCTTCTTCCTGTGGGGGCTTCCTCCCATATTAATTTGGCAAGGCGGTTATTAGGGAGTCTATGGACATGGCCAGCCCATCTAAGACGTTGGGATTTAATCTCTTGGACTATATCGCTCGCTCTATACATCTACCTGATCTCAGCATTTGTTCTCATTCGGTATTAGTTGCTATTAATGTCGTGATAAGGCCCAAAGATTCTTCTGAGTATTTTCCTCTCAAAACATCTAAGTTTTCTTTCAGTTTCTTTGGTCAGGATCCACGTCTCACGCCCATACATGAGTCTCACCGGTCTAATCACCGTTTTATTCTAATCTTTGATATTCTTGTTAGGCTTTTAGATTTAATAGTATTGTGGAGGCTGTACATACATCTGTTTGCTACCTGAATTCTTCCTTTAATCTCTTCCGCGATATCGTTATGTGCAGTGATTGTTGCTCCGAGATATTTAAAACTCTCCACTCTTTCAAAGTTTTATGGGTCTATTGTCACATTTTGCCCTATTCTATCTCGTCCCTTTTGTTTGTTGATGCACATGTATTTAGTTTACCCTTAAACCAGTTTTCTTTGCCTCTACCTCCAATTTATTAAAAGTCTCCTTCACATTGGTGACAGTGTTTCACACAATGTCAGTGTCCTCTGCGTATGCTAGTAGTAATTTTGGTCCATTCACTGTCAGTAATTCTGTTTTAAGGTGTGCTGCCCTTACTACTTTCTCCAGGATGATGAAAAAAGAGGAGAGGTGACAGCGCATCTCCTTGTTTCAGGCCATTGCTTATTTCGAAAGATTCTGAGAGTTTGTTACCTATCCGTACTCTGGATCTACAGCTATTCGCACATAACTTAACAAGCTGGATAAGTTTTTTTGGAACTGAAAGTTCTGCCATTGCATTCCACATCTGATCCCTTTTAATGCTGTCGTACGCTTGCCGGAAATCTATGAAGAGATTATGGATAGTTCTATTGAATTCCCATCCTTTTTCAAGCAGCTGTCTTAGAGTAAAGATCTGATCTATGGTCGATCTATGTTTTCTGAAACCGGCTTGGTATTCCCCCATGAAATTTTCTACAAATAAAAAAAAATATTGTCTACGAATCTAAGAATTGAAGACAAATTTTGTCTCGGGCCTTAGTAATAACATATCTCTCTTCATTTTTAAAATATGTATTTAAAGATTTCCTAATTTGTAAGCTTTAATAATTATAATCAAGTACGCCGTGGAACAAACACATCACCAAACTGCGGCGATATACTGTTAACAATAACATTTAAACTTTATCATTTCCTCACATAGGATGTTTTATTATTTTAGTTGAATTTGACCTACATGTGACTTTGAATAATATTCTTATTTCAAATGGATAACCACATATTCCATACCGTATTCTGGAAGACATTCAGCCTGTTTTGTCTTGTACAGTGCTATACAGAAATGTCAAACTGAATGTCAATCACAATAATTGTAAATACTAATAAATCCAACTAAATTCAATGGCTACTTTCATGAAAACTATCGTCTTAACAAAAATTATGTTTAATGTAAAAAATATGTATTTACTGAATAACCGGTGAAAATTTGGGTATACGGTATAGGGAACAGGTAAAAAGAAATAAAATAAGACTTACAATCAATTTCATTTTACCACCAAAACGACCGGTTTCGCTTACTACACTCTGCTAAGCATCTTCAGGTCTAACGGTATCAGGTAAATTAAATGCTGAAATTGCAAAGCCCACATTAGGGTGCTGACTTATAAAGATAACAATTACAGTAATTATGCCAATATTACATGACTGTGATTATTAATATGAAAAAAATTGATGAAGCACACAAAGTAAAAACCCAGAAATTGGTATAAGATAATTTCAAATTTTGTTCTATTTTAGTGCTATTCAAGATCTAACTCAGTTTTCCAAATCCTGCCCACGCTAACCTTATTCTTTTGGTAATTTTGGCAGTTTAATTTTCTTTGTTAACTTTCATTATCTGTCCCAGGTAGATGTATTCGCTTACTGTTTCTAAATTTTATGTCATTCAACGTTATTTATGTAATGTTTGGTGTATTTGTCATTATTGTTTTTTTCCAAGTTCAACTTCCAAGTACTTTTTTCGAAACTTGTAGCGAATATTACAATTTCATCAGCGTATCTCAAATGACTCAGTTTTCTTCCATTAACCTGTATTCCTTTATTTGCCCAGTTAATGTCTTTGAACACGTATTCCAGTCCAAGTGTGAATAGCTTTGGTGAGATAACATCTCCCTGGTGGACTCCTCTGTTGATTGGTATAGCTTTGGTTTTTGCATCTATTTGTATTTTGATTGTAGTTTTCTTGTAAATATTAGGTATGAGCATTCTGTATCGGGAGTCTATCCTGCAGTTGTTCATAGGTCTCTCTATTGTCCAAAGTTCTATGGAGTCGAATGCCTTTTTATAATCAACGAAGCCAATGTATAAGTTCAAGTGATATTCATTGGCTTTTTCTATTAGCGTTCTGACTGTAAGAAGATGATCCGATGTACTGTAACCTTTTCGGAAGCCTGCCTGCTCTACCGGTTGATAGCTATCGAGCTTCGACGTTAACCTGTTAGTTATTTCTCTCATAAACAGTTTGTACATTTGGAATATCAGGGAGATTTTCCTATAGTTCTTCAGATCTCCCATGTCTCATTTTTTGAAGAGAAGTATTGTCAAACTTTCATTTCAATCATGTGGGATTTCTCCTCTGTGAAGACATTAGTTTTTCAATTCTTCTAATTTCACTCCCCTCCTTCAACATTTTTACAAGTATTCTATCTGGTCCCGGAGCCTTATTGTTCTTTAGTTGTGCCATAGCTTGTTTTATTTCGAAGGATTCTACGTTAGGGAGTATTTCTGAGTTGACATTCGTTATCTTTCTCTTAAGATCTTCCTTTGCAGTGTTATTTGGGTTCTTGTTTGAGGAATATAAGTCACGGTAAAATGTTTGAGTAACTTAGGATTTTGTTCTTTTCTCTCATTTCTTTTCCATCTTTATCCTTCAATGAGATTATTATAGGCTTTCCTAAGTTTGATCTTAAGCATTTCAGGACTCGGTTCTTTTCTATTATTTTTTCTACCTTGTTTTCATTGTAGATCCTTAAATCTTCCTTTACTCCCTTCTTTATTTGTTTATTCAATTCTTTGAAACCATCGGTGTTTCGCTTTCCTTCGCTTAGAAATGTGCGTCTCTTTTCCATCAACGGTTTTGTTCCATCACTTATTCTGTCTTCTTTATTTTTCGTTTTCTTTGCAACAGTCAGTCCTGCTTTCAAGAGCTTTTGTTGAATTTCTTTATTAATTGTGTTCATGTCGGAATATTCTTGTCGATAATGTTTTATAAATTCTTTTCTTGAGACTTCTCTGTACTCATCTTCCTTCTATCGCATTTTAGTTTGAGCTATCTGATTACAATAATTATGTGGCCTGTTTCTACTGGTTTTTGTCTGTTTAACAAGAATCCTTGTTCTTAAAAGGCGATGATCGCTGCCATTTGTGAATCGATTGAGAGCAGTTATATCTTCAAAAATGTCGTTGTTCCCACACAAGACGTCTTTCACGGTCACGTCTTTCGTCTTTTTATGTTCGGTTTGCTGGTTTCTTGAAGTGTGTGTTCATGGCATATAAATTTTGTTGTTCTAAGAAGTTATATAAATAATTTTTCTCCGTTTTCATTTCGTGTACTATAACCATGCATTCCTATTTTAGTTTTAGTATTTTTTTCTTTTTTTTTATTTCTTTATTATCGAATTTTATTTGTTTGTTACTTTTTTCATTTGTCGATTTTTTATTAAATATTTTGTAAATAAAAAATAGCCTCATTTTGCAGTAAAACATTTATTTAACATTGAAAAGTGAAAAATGTGTGAATGCGAAGAAACCATTTTGATCCACCTATATACATACTAAGTATTTTGAGTGGGATATTACTCATTTATATAAGTTTCAGCCTGTTTTGCCACTGAAAGACATTCGACTAAAAGACGCAAAGATTCAAATAAAAAGGTGGTGGTTTTAAATTTACTTAATCGTTGGATTTACGTATAGGAATACGGTACAGAATATGGTATGCCATTTAAAATAAGAATATTATTCAACGTCACATGTAGGCCAAATTCAACTAAAATAATAAAACATCATATGTGAAGAAATGATAAAATTTAAATGAACCTGTTAACGGTATCTATAATAGGCTAGATATATCGCCGATTTTTGATGATATGTACCACAGCATACTTGATTATAATTATTAAAGCTTATAAATATTTTAAAAATAAAGGGAGATATGTATAGGAAACTCTTATATATGGTGTTTCATTTAAAATAAGTACGTTATACAGCTTGAATTTGCTAATAAAACATTCGTATATTTTGACCACCCTGTAAAAATGTTGATATAATAAACATCTGCTTAAATATGGCAAATAGTCTCTTATGAAGGCACAAGACAAAATTTGTCTCCAATTCTTAGATTCGTAGACATTTAATTTTTAATTAAAGCATTTTGAATAAAATCCTTTATAAAAAGGTATATAAAAAACCCAGTTGGGCTATGTTGCATTGACAAAACGTTTTCGGAATAAATATTCCATCATCAGTGTCAAGTTAATACATGGATGTAGCCACTAAATATGTGGGTAAAAACCCTTTAAAAATTATTAAATAAGATTTTATTTACATTATGTCTAATTTACAGTTAAGATGTTAAAGTTACCGTTGGATTGGTAACATGGCGACATATGACTCTACATTAGTTGCGAGTCCTGAGACGGTATGTCTACGAGGACTTTGTCAGTTGCTTTGATATATATATATATATATATATATATATATATATATATATATATATATATACATATATATAGAATAAGACTAATCATCCAATACAAAAATTTGAGTGAGCTATTAATACTAACATACGGGTACATATATTAAAGCCGGATCTGTGTAAATATCGTATTTGCTTATGTTATCTTATATTCATTGTCTTTCTTGCAAGGTGTAGTCACATGAGTGTTAAATGTAACTTTCTCTGTTTCTGTATTAAGCGCGGAAAAATAACGAAAATAAAAGGGATCACCTATGAGAGTGACACTGTAATTTGCATAGAATGACTATTTATGTGAAACAGTTTATTTGGACTCCATTTAAGAAGACAAAGTTCTATTTAAACAACAGTTAGAAATAGTTTCAGAATAATGCTTTAATTAAAACGCTTTTGCTTTATTGTAAATAAAACATTTAAACTGTTTGCTACAAGAAGAAAGTATAGGTATCCTTACAATATGATAGGTAGTTTACAGATTATTTTGCCCTTAAATCTAATGTAGTGTAGATTGAGACAATAGGAAATTATATCAATACAATAACAATTATGTAAACATAACAACAAACACACTTTTTGAATGATTATTATTACGGTCAAGTCCCGACTATGCAGATTTTTTAATCTGATATGAGGTGGTAGGACAGCTCGCGAAATGTAAGTATACTGAAGTGGGAATGAGGTTTCACAATCGTCACACTTAATCGAGGACAAAAGAACTGGCATTAGTACAAAAATTTGCTCATATTCATAATTATATTTATTTCAAAGAAACCAAATGTTGAACTTTACAATGAATATGATACGATAAGTTAAATCAGCCATGTATTAAAACTGTTTCTAAAAGTTGTATAAGATAAACTGTATGTCAAACTGGAAGAAGACATGAAAGACTCAATTTGGATGCAGAGAAAGTTTAAAAAATAAAAAGTTACTTTTTTTCTAGTTTTCCATTTCATATAATAGATTAAAGAATATATAACACTTTAAGGCTCTCATCCGTCATCTATCTTTTGACCAGTTTTCTTTGGCCTTCTTTATCTTTACTCTTGATTTATTTGTAGTACTTATCCACTAATCCAGTACTCAATCCAGTGATGTAAATATTTCTTATATGTAGTTTCTGGTACGTCTTCGTTGTTAACTGAAGATTTTTTAAGAGCATCTAGTACTTCATTACTATATATACCTACATATATGCGATGGAATCTACATAAATTTTACCATGGCATTTTTTTATTGAAGTTGGTATAAACCTTTATCAATTGCAACAAAGGATGAGTTGGGTACATGCTGCCTAAGCTACTCATAGATCCTAAACAATCTGTCATTATTATAGGCATCTGTCTAAGTTAGCGTTCAGGGCATATTCTAATGCTTTGTAGATTGCGAATAGTTCTCCTGTATATACCATGCTAAAATTTTAGATTTTGTATGAAGCACTGTAGTCATTGTGTGTGTTTAAGTAACATCCCACTCCTTCTTCTGATTTGGAGGCGTCAGTATAAATATGTTGGTAATTCTGGTACTTATCAATCTTACTGTTAAATTGTTTAAACATACAGGAAGCACAAAGTTGATTACTAGTCCCTTCTTCCAAAACATGAGTTTGATAAACTCAGGTCTAGGAAGGGTTTTGTGACCATTCCAGGGGAGCGGTTAAGAGGTTGGTTTGGTATATTTTAGGGAAGACAATATTATTACCTACTGGTTATGTATCTATTAAATCTTTCATATAAAAGTTTAGATCTGTTCTTTTGAAGATATGTTGTGTGGAAACGTGAAGCAAAGACATTATTTCTGATGGGATTTTCACTATTTGCTGAAACATTTGCGTCGTATGGTAGGCTAAGATATTGTCTTTTTAATTTGAGAGGCGTTTCTCCTACTAATCATTGTAAGCTATCTTTGGGATTTGTACAAAAAGCTCCTAAGACTATTTTTTATAGCAATATTTTTGATTATTGGAAACTCTTTTATAAGTGATTGACTGGTAGACCCATACACTATTGAGCCATAATCAACTTTAGATCTAATGAGACTTTTATGTACGGTCAATAGGATATCTTAATCACATCCCCAATTTGTAGTAGATAGGACTTTCACTATGTTTAAATATTGTTTAAATAAACATTTTTTAAGATGATGTATTTTCTTCTTTACGTGCCATCTCCGCGACGGAGGTTGGCAATCATTAAGGCTATTCTGATCTCAAATGCTGCCGATCGGAATAGTTCGATTAATGTGCATCCGTGCTATTCCCTCAAGTTACGCAACCATGAGATTCTTCTCCTTCTTACACTTCTCTTGCCCTGGATTTTCCCTTGTATAAATAATTGAAGTATGTTATATCTTTTATTACGCATAACATACCCCAGGTATTGCAGCTTTCGTGTCTTGATGGTTTCCAATATTTCCATTCTTTTGTTGAATCATCTCATGACTTCGTTGTTTGTTACATGCTTAGTCCATAATATCTTCAGGATTCTTCTATACACCAGCAGTTAAAATACTTTAAACTTTTTAGTAGTCGACACGGTAAGTGTTCATGCTTCTATCCCGTAAAGCAGAGTCGAGAAAATATAACACCTTGCCAGCCTAACTCTCAAGTCTAATTTCAGTTCTCTTGCACAAAGTACCTTTCTCATTTTATTGAAGTTTGTTCGTGCTTTCTCTATTCGAACTTTGATTTCTTTGAAGTAATCTTTTAAGTGATTAATTATTGTACCAAGATAATTGTAGTTTTCAACTTGTTCTAAAGTTTTCAGGCTTTCATCATTATTTTGGGTTTTGATATCCTCATTAATTTAGTTTTCTTGATGTTTATTGATAATCCATATTCTTCTCCATACTCAAATATTTTTTTCATTAGCTTTTAGAGGTCTTGTAGGTTATCTGCTATTATGATAGTATCGTCCGCATATCTAATGTTGTTAATTGGTGTTCCATTGACCTTTATTCATGCTGTTTCTCCCTCAAGAGCTCTTTTCATAATTTCTTCAGAGTATGCATTGAATAGTAGTGGTGATAATACACACCCCTGTCGCACTCCTCTTTTAATTTCGAACTCTTCTGATGTGTGTTCTTTAATGCGTATGTGTGCCTGTAATTGTGACTGTCTTTGTTCTTATCTTGTCTTCTTTGGTCCATCCTGCCGAGTATTTCGTCGGTCATCCAGTTGTCTGTCTTTCTTATCGGTTCTTTTCTCTTTGCATGGAACGAGGAGGCAGTTTTTAAATGTTTTTCATTGTTGGTTTATCTCGTAGGTGTTAGTATCTAATTTATCTTAGTTTTCGTATATATTCTGTTGGAGTTTGTTTTTTTACATCAGCTTCTTTAAGTTTTCTAACATCTTATTTTGGAGTTCTTTGGGGTTTTCAAATATGTTTAAGCTTAAGTGTGACATTAGCGATTAGTGGGTTATGGTCTGATGTGACTTCTGCTCCTCGATATGTTTTAACTGATTTGATGGTGTTACGGTATCTCTCTTTAATCATTAAATCTGGAATTATATAGAATTTGTTTTCTTACCACTTTTTCCGGTTTATCTGCTGGTGAGCGCCATGTATATAACCGTCTCATAGGTAATTTAACGAACTTGTGTGTGATTATTAGACTTTGTTCTTGGCATAATTGTGTTAGACGATCTCCTCTATCGTTACGTTCCCCTAGTCCTTGATTTCCCATTATTGTTCCAGCTCTTCCCTTGCCGACTTTTGCTTTAAAATCGTCCATAACTACCGTGATTTCCCTGATCCTTGTCATTTTCAGTACATATTCAATTTGATGGTAGAATGTTTCTACTTCATCTTCTGTTGCATCCGTCATTGGAGCATATACTTGGGTCAAATTTAGTTTTGTGTGTGATGTCCTTATTTTTAGTAGCATCACTCTTTCTGAGATTGAGACAAAACCCTCTATTGACTTGTTGACCTCTGTGTCGACAATAATTGCTACTCCACGTCTATGCTGGTTGTCAATGTTTCCCGAGTAATATAAGGTACCGGTTTCTGTTGAAAGTTATCTTAAGTTAGGCCACCATGTTTCGCTTACACCTAATATATTTATATTCATTCTTCCCATTTCTTGAAGGATGTTATGCATTTTACCAGGTTGATACATGCTTTTGACGTTCCAAGTAATAATTATATAATTTTACTTTGTCTTGTTTCGATGTTTGACAAGGGTTTCGCCGGTTAACGACCTGGGAGTCCTTGTCTGTTCCTCCCCCGCCGGATCTTAGACTCCGATTCCCATGATCAGTTTCTTTTTTTCTTTTAGTACTCATTGCCATGATGATTGCACTAGAGATTGCCAAGATAATGTATATGTTGCTTAAAATTTAAATGTTGGTCAAAATTAATTCCAAGGAATTTGATACATTCAACATATTCTATTTTTTTATTAAAGATTTTTAGTTCGAGACTAGTAACATTACGTTTTCTGATAAAATGAATACTGGTAACTGATGAGTACGTTTTTTAGGTGTTGGTGGTAAAATCTGGAGCTCATTTCGTGAGCTAATTCGGAATTAATATTATCCATTTGTATAAACTTTGAAACTAGTCCTTAGATCTGAATGCTAGTCATTAGGTCCTGTATCAAAACTATAACAAGGCAATTAAGACGGGAAAAAAAAGATAAGAAAAGACTAAAGTGGTATGCACATGCAAGAAGAACTAGGGACAGCAGGTGGATAAAGAGAATGACAGAATAGAGCCCCATAGGAAGGAGGAATAGAGGACGATCCCAAAGATCCTGGAGGAACGAAGTAGACGACGACATGAGTAAGAGAGGCCTAAACGATGGAGAATGAGACAACAGATAGAGATGGAAATGGTTGAGCGAGGGAAGGCAGTGAATAATGTAGACTTCCTAAATATATATAGATACTGGTTATTTTTGTTTATTACTGATAATTAATGTAATATAATCTGAGTACAAAGCCTCTAATGCAACTCCTACTCCGGAACTTAATTAACTCACTCTTATATTGTTTCAACGGGAATATTTATTCCGATATTTGCCTACTGTATTGGTTAACGTACAGGTCAGGATCCAATATTTAATGTTGTTTAAATTTGTCGACATTTAATTCAATTAAATACCGCTATCAGCGAGTTCTAGTCTGAGTTAAAGTCTTCTTTGGAGTGTGCCTTTATAGTTCTAATTGGATTTTTCATACAATATACTTATAGAATGATGCTTAATTGTAATTCTACAGACCTTATTTAACTCCCTAACTATTTTTTTTTGAAATATGAAACTTATGTTGATAAATTTTGGGTGACTAAACTCAAACCTCTGTTCAATGTGATATTATTTTGCCGTATGACTTGATTTATATATTTTCCTCAAAATTCAAGACCAAAACTACCATCCCATACATAACCAATAAGCATTTTTTGCAAAGGTGCAAAAATTTAACATTTTACAAATAGCATGTCTATCTCGCAACTGGCCTAACTAGTAAATACTATTTAGCTCTTACATTATACGTAATGCCCCTAGAAATCGTGTACGCCTTGTACCGATTCTTATCAAATTTATCATGAATAACGCGATACGATAACAATCTAAAATTAGTTGAATAAGCCGATATGCCAAGAGAATCGCAAAGGTGATATAACAGGTCATGGGAGTATTAAATGGATTATGTTCCGCAGGGTAGTAGGACAAGGCCATTCTACGCTGTCTGAGTCATCGACGTATTGCGAGGTTATGAACCCTGCTAAATGGCTACGATTACAATTCTCTTAGGCTTTAATAAGTGTAGAATAGGACATCGTTGCTTTGTTGTTTTATTAGATTAGGATTAGAATTAAATGAAATGACGCTTTTTAAAATAAAATAAATTACCGTTTCTCAAAATTTGCATTTTGTTTTATTTTCCTTTTGACGGTATAACATGATGGAAATTTTAATTAAGAATTATTTTATAAAAGGTATTCTTCTGAGTCATATATTCTTCTGAGCAGTAAAAGCAATGTTTCAGAAGATATTTTTTTATAACTTTTTCGAAACTATTATAGCTTAGCTGTTTAATACTTTTTGGTAAAATATTGTAATACTTATAATTAAGGCATTACTTTACTGCAGTAATTTACTGTCAATGCGCTTGTTCATAAGTATTAATATTAGTTTTTCATGTTTTACTTTATCGAAAGCTTTTTCGTAGTCAACAAAGCACAAGTGTAGATCAACGTTTACATCCCGATATCGCTGAATCAATATGTTGATAGCAAATAGTCCTTCTCGAGTACCCATTCCATTTCGGAACCCGAACTGCGTCTCGCTAATATCCTCCTCTAGCCTTTCGTATATTCTCTTGTGTATTACTTTCAGCAGTACTTTTAAAGTATGAACCCATGAGGCTCAATGATCGATAATCAGAGCACTCTTTTACTGCTTGTTTTTTAGGGATGGTTATAAATGCTGACTTCAGCCACTCTTGTGGTATTATTCCCGTATCGTACACCGTGTTGAATAAATCTGCCAATACTTCCAAGATATCCTCTTCCACTAGTTTTAACAGTTCTACTGGTATTTTATCTAATCCAGCTGCCTTATTGTCTTTAGAGTTTTTAATAGCATATTTTATTTCATCTATCTTCTGTCTCTGTAAAGGATTTAATTCTTGTATTTTCTGCATTTCACCTCTTTCCTATTGGAAACGTTCTCTAGCCAATCGGAATTCTTTTTAAAGACGCGCTGCAAGGGAGATTCAACCTTAACATGGTTTGGGTTTAAAATTCGAAGAGTTTTTAAAACTCAAAATATGAATTATTTTATTACGCAGTGAATTCTTTCTTCGAAGATGGAATATAAAGAAAGACACACGAAATTTTATACATAGCCCAGGGGCGTACCAAATAAATTTTATAGTTTGGATATTCGATGGTTATAAGGAATTTATACATGCTACAAGAGGGATACCTCTGATTCCATAGTAATTTGATTTGCGGAGCAAAATGTCGTGTCAAACGCACTCAAAAGCCTTCGACAAGTCGCAAAGAGAAATTGCTATGAGATTGCCGCGTTTAAGCCCCTCAAACATCTCGCTCACAACATTAAATACCGCATCCGTAGTAGAAGGAGCTCTTCTGAATCCATATTGTGAGTTGCTAAAGTAATTATTTGACTCAAAATAGGAATAAAATTGTTGTTTGATAACCCTTTCAATCACTTTCGCAGAAACAATGCTTATGAGTCTGTAATTGTCAGTTTTTAAGGAATCACTTGTTTTGTAGATAGGTAGTATTTGAGTATTTTAGTACTTCCGGTATCCGAGGCTGTATCTTCAGGGTTCGCCTGGGAGATATTCTAAATATATTAATAGAAAATAAAACGCCGACCAACATAAGAAAGATAGTCCATAACCTAAACAACAACAATGTAACCAAAGTTAGAGCAGAAGACCAATTCACTGAAAATATTCTAACACCGGGAGGAATTAGACAAGGCGACGGTTTAAGCCCCTTCTTGTTTAACTTACTCATGGGCAAAATTATAAACAAAGTATCTCTCAATCTCGGATACAAAATGGGCAACAAACGAATTGGTATGGTGTGTTCGCAGATGATGCAGCAATTATTGCCGAATCAGAAGATGATCTTCAGAGACAGCTCTTTCAGTTCTTTCAAATCAGCCGCCAACTAAATATGACCATTTCTACCAACAAAACGTAATGTATGATAATAGCAAAAGATCCGCTCAGATGTAAGTTAGTGGTTGAGAACAACCCCATAGAACAGGTGATGCAATTCACATATCTGGGCATAGATATATCAAGCAGACACGACCCAGTAAAGGACCTAAGGAGTCAGATCAACAAAGCATTCGGATTGTCGGGATGTCTGCGGGAGATGGTCTGGTCAAATCCGTATATGCGCACAGATAGTAAAATTAGAATCTGCAAGACTTGCATACGACCGATCATGACATATGGCATAGAAGTGCGCGAAGATACCAATAAAACGAAACAGATGCTAAGAACAATAGTGGGCAAAACAAGAAGAGACAGGGTAAGAAATACAAACGTTAGAGAGCAGTGCAAAATTCAAGATATTGTAAGATGAGGAAGGCAGCGTAAAAGGATGTGGTACAGTCATGTAAGACGAATGGATGAGAATAGACTCCCAAAAATTGCCCTAGAAAACAACACGTCCGGTTCAAGACCTCCCGGAAGACCACCTAAAAGATGGAGGGATAATTGGCAATTTATCTCCCAGGAAATTAACCAGAGGCAGCTTCGGAATTAAACAGATCGAAAGATCTCCAAGAAGTAGAAGAAGAAGTACTTCCGGAAATACTTCAGTGGATAGAATTAAATTAATGAGATTAGTGAAAGGTGTTAAAACTTTCTTATGTTTCTCTAAAAGTATTTCTTTTAAAATGTTGCTATTTATTTCGTAAACTCCCTACAATTATAATTATTAAGATTATTATTTGAGAGACCTCTTCTTAAACAGTGGAACCAAAAAAGGACTTGCTTGGAGAAGGATAATTTCTATAATTGAAGAGGACATTGACATTAATAGTGGAAAGAGATGTAATTGTATTCTCTGCAATTGTAGTAAAAAATGGATTTATTTCGATTGGAGGTAGATCAGGCTGCACCGAACTGGATCTTGTATTGTTTCCTTCGAAATTTACTGTTTTCCAGCAGTCTCAAGGTTTATTATTGGAATTAGTAATACAATCACAGTAAGCTGACTTTTTAGCATTTTGTAACTGGCGATTATTTTCAAATTTTTGTTGTTTATATACTTTGAAACAAATCGGGATCCTTATTGGCGGGATTGGCATCTGCAATGTGTTTAATAAGGGAAAGGTTAGATCTGTAAGACCTTAATTCATTATTACACCATTACACGGGTGTTTTTTCAGCAGTTTGTCGTACTTTTTTTTAGTGGAAAATGCTTTAATATTAAGTTGTTATAAGTTTCGGCGAGAAAGACTGTCAAAAAGTCAGGATCATTATTAATATCATAGAAAAATTCCATCTTTGTTCTAGCTAGCGCACGTTTAAACTTCTGTAAACCAGAAGAAGTAATAAACCATTGAAATGTTTGATTAGTGTCAACAACTATATGCTCAGAGACAATAAATAAAAATTGAGCTCGATGGTCAGAAAAACAAGGTTCAAATACGACCACTCTTTAAATATTTTCAGAAAATTTGTCATATTATTGTCGATGCAACTACTGGAGTGGGATGTGATTGTAGTATGTATAATCGTTTATATTTTAGTTACTTTTAGACCAAAAGATGTTAATAGATATTAAGTATCAAAAGAAGGGTCAGATTCAATTTTAAAATTTATATTAAAATTACCAAGTATGACCAGTTTGTCTGCTTTACTAGACAAGGACGTTATGTTATGACATTTTCAAAATTCACCAAAAATAAGTCAAAGTCACCCTTACCCGATATGTATACCCTTAAAATATTGGTTTTTATTGAAGGTAGTATTTCACAAACTGAACTTTGCTCTACATTATATTCACTTAGATTAAGAGAAGAATACATAAGATTTTCTTTTACGTAAATTGCAACTCCACCTTGTTTTTTATTACCATACAAAAGAAATTAGCTAATGAAAAGCCGGAGATGCTAATTAGTTTTAAAATTTTGTAAAATTCTAGGTTTCTTCCTCCGTCTTTTTTATGTGCTGAAAATTTCTTTTGAAGTTAAATAATCTCCTAACTGCAGCTTCTTTGTGTCAAATATTGGATCTGTAGACTTCGTCAATTTTATCGAAAAGGAAAGATACCTTATATGTAGAGGGTATATACCGTCTCAACCAAGAATTTTAGAATATCGTCGGCTTTCATATCAACATCTATGTGGGACACATGTACATGACCTTGTCTAGGAATGGTGTTTACAGTAGACGATTCGTTGCTTCCAATAATCGGTTTGTATTTGTTTTCTTTTTTCGATTGGGTATTCCAAGATGAGTGTCCTGTTTTTAGATTGTTTTTATTTTCTTTTTGCTTATCACTCATATTTTATGAATGAGGTCGAGTTGTGTTTTTGTTTAATGACAATTTAATGGGTTCTTGACTAGTAGAACCTGAGTTGCTCGGGCCTGCTTTATTTACAGTTTTTTAGCTAGATGACGTTATTGTGGGTATGGATGAATTTTTATTATATTTATTTTTTAATAAAGAAATTAAATCCTGTTGCTCCTCCGTACGTTTTTCTAAATGTAATTATGTTTACTTACTGTGGCAAGTTCACTTTTAATTTTACTTAGTTCTTTGTTTGTCTTTATACACTGATCACACACAATAACGTCTGAGGATCAGAACTGGCCAGTGGTAACTTAAAATTCACTATTACGTCAATTAGTGTTCTTAAATGTTGACTTCAGAGCTGGCGTAAACAACTTTGGTGAAATATTGTCTCCTTGTTATACTCCTCGACCTAAGCTGATTTTTTTTTGTTTTCGTGTAGTCGTATACACGGTATAGCGTTCTAATAAATGGTTTTAATTAGTGACGTATACCTGTAATCTATTCGGCTTTCCTTTAGTGCTTCCAACTCCATAGTGTATCAAACTCTATAGAATCAAAAGCATTCTCGTAATCGACAAATGGTATAAAAGAACTAGTGGTATGTTGTACTCGATGCATTTTTCAATAATATATTTATGTTATGAAAATGGTCCTTTGTGCTATATCCTGCTCTTAAACTTACTTGTTCTTTGGGCTGATATAAATCAAGTTTAGGTGTTAGTTTCTTCGTTAAGGTTTTTATAAAGAGTTTGTACATATGTATGTACCAAGAGGCTGATGGGTCTATATCACCTTTTTGTGCATCAAGACTATCACTGCATTGTTCCATTCTTTTCTTTTGGAATCGTATCCTTGTGTGAGCATGTATTAAACAGTTCACCTAATAAATTTAGTAGGATTTCTCCCGATGCTCATATTGCCTAAATAACTAGTTCGTCATCCCTATTGCGATCGACGGTTCTTTATTTCCTTTAAAACTGCTTTTTCTTCTGACATATTTAATATGTAAATCCCTGATTTATGAGTCTTTACTCGTACCAACCAACTATCACTCGTCTTGTAGCCTTTGGCTGGTATAGAGGTCTTTATAAAACTCTAGTATTTTCAGAATGTCCTGTTTATCTGTTGTTGCCTTTCCGACTTTGTCTCTCACCTTTTTTCCTTTTTGTGATTTCTCTTTTCATTATCTTTAATATTCTCTTCTACTGTTTTAGTAATTACGTTAGTATTATATCTTCTTAGATCTTTCCCAATTTCTGCTGAAATTATTTTATTCAATTTTTTATATTTTTCTTTCATTCCCTTCTCCTTCTCGCTTAGGTTTCGTCATGTTTCCATTCAAGCTTCTGTGTCTATTCTAATCTTTTCCATTTTGGTGTCATTTTTCTTGTAAAATTTGAATTGTGCGTTTTTAGCCGAGTCTGTTATTCATTTATTGAGCTCGTTGATACTTAGAGAGGTTTGGAATTATTCCTCTGTAAAGTTTCGACTATATTTTTTATGCAGGTATTCTTCTGGCTGCTTTGATAGATTCCAAACTATGCGTTTTGCAACTGCTTATCATCTTTGCTCTTTTTTTTATAGGTTTATCGTTGATCTGGCTCTTACGTTATGGCATGCAATCGCTTCCTACTGATATTTTATTGAGTACAGTTATAACTTAAATTATTTGTTTTTTGTCTGTTATTATATAATCATATTCACGTTTAGTTCTTTCATCTGGACTAGCCCACGTCCATTTCCTATTCTGTTTTTTGTTAAAAAAGTGTTCATTACATATAGTTTCTGTTGAAATAGAAAGTTAGTTAGCATTTCGCCTCTTTCGTTTCTTACTCAGATTCCAAAATCTCCGATTACCACTTCTTTTTTCTTTCTCAGTTTGCCGTTAAAATCTCCTATTAACAGAATGTAATGGGCCAGATCCTCCTTTTCTGTTTTTTCGATTTGTTTAGTCTTAGGTTTATATACATAATTCTTGCGGAAATGCAGTCAATACTCTATGTACTACTATGGAGATAGTGGAATCTGTTAACTGATTTTAGTTTGATTTGATCTCCAACTCTTCTTTTGACTTCGCTTATAATATCCAATATAATATCTCGGTCCTCGGACATATTACACGTGGAGAAAAATACACCTTGCTCCAACTGATTATGCAGGGAAAGATCCAAGGAAAGAGAAGCATAGGGAGGCGTAGAATGTCATGGCTGCGCAACCTGAGAGAGTGGTACGGATGTACATCAAATGAACTTTTCAGAGCTGCCGTCCCAAAAGTCCGAATAGCTATGATGATTGCCGACCTCCGCCGCGGAGATGGCACTTGAAGAAGAAGATAATGTCCCATTGGATATGTTTGAGTTCAGCCTCCAGTTTCGTGATTTTCTCATCCTTTGGTAACGTTCATTACATGCCAATAACCTGCGGATACTTTGCACCTTCTGTCCACTTCCGTATATCATCCCGCTTCCTTGATTGGGAACGAGTGAGCTTACTGGGGCTGAAGACCCTTTTCTTGAATGTCTCTTCATGCTGAGAGGAGACAATTTGTCTTGACGAGACATTAAACAATTAGGATATTTTTATCTCCGCACAGATTTTACCAACTGATGCAAGTAGTGCACATAAATTTCAGCTTAAATCATGTTAAATAATAAAATGCCAAATGTTTTAAAAATTTCTTATAAGTATGCATTTTTTATTTTTGTGAAGGTTGTTAACCCCAAATTTTAATTATCCAATCTGTGGTTAACATTCGTATCACTTTTTCAGCTCTACTGAGTATTTAAGATGATTTTAATTATTATGTTGTTACTCTTACTATCCATTGGCCTAAAATGTTTTAATTGAATTTTTATATTACATACATTTAAGTTTATTAACAATAAGGTATAATTTATTGATCTTACCAGGGTTGTTCCGGTAATATTTATTAATGGAACCATGTCTAACAGGAACAAAATAAATTACTAAGTGATTGTTAATCTTATTATATTTTGATTTTAAATAAATATAAAAACTGTTCTAAAATTAATAATATTCATATTTTTTATGTATATAAAATCATCGACTTGCCTGAATTTATTTAGTAACAATAATTCTTTTATTATTTTATTTTTTAGTATATTAAATAAGAAATAAATTTTAACGTAGATTACTTTTTTTTTGTAATAGCATAGACATTAGTCATTCAGTCAGTACTTCTTCAGTTATTACTATTGAAGGTAGCGAAAATGGACGTGCACGAACTCATCACTTTATAGTCCCTCACCACCGCAGATAGGTAAAATAATATCATCATCATAATCCTGGCTTTACAACCCTGCGTGGATCCTAACCTCCTCAAGAATTTCTCGTTAGAAGAAGCACGTATTCCCATATTTCTCATGTATTTATTGATATTATCAAGGAAACTTGTTTTGGGTCTTCCTTTTCTTCTCTGGTCAATGGAGCTATCAAGGAGCGTTTTTATAGCTGGGTCATTTTGTTCCATCCGAATTACATGCCCTATCCACCTTAGACGTCCTAACTTAATATGTTTTACGATATCTGGTTCCTGGTATATTCTATAAAGTTCGAACTTGTATCGTCTTCTCCACACTCCATTGTCAATCACTGCTCCATAGATTCGCCTTAGTACTTTTTTCTCTAAGCGTCCTAACATGTTTTCATTACTTTTTGATAGAGTCCAGGTCTCTGAACCATATGTTAGGACTGGGCGTATTATTGTTTTGTAGAGTTTTGTTTTTGTATTACTCGATATAATTGTGGATTTAAGGAGGAGACTGAGCCCAAAATAGCATCTGTTAACCGTGCAAATTCTGCGGTTTATATCTGCGGTAGTATTATCTTCGGTGTTAAGGAGCGCTCCCAGATATACAAATTTGTTCACTGCTTCGATGACGTCGTTTCCTATAACACGTGGTCGTAGGATTTGTAGTTGCGTGCTTATTTTCATATACTTCGTTTTGTTGGTGTTTATTATTAAACCCATTTTTGTAGCTGATTCTTTTAATGCTACATACGCCTCTCGTACAGCGTTTTCCGTTCTCCCAATAATATTGATATCATCAGCATAGGCAAGGATTTGCACTGATGTAGTAGAGAAACTTGCCTAAACCCGAGTCCTATTCCTAAAGTGGACCCCTAGCTTGATATATATGTACATTTCAGTTGCAAAGCGGCAACACTGTTAAACGTGAAGTTCCTTATGAGACCAAAGCACGGCAGACCATTTCAGTCGCTGTCGTAACTCGTTTGAGGTGTAGTCAGTGAATAAGCTAAATCTTGGCTTGAAAAGTTTTGGCGCGCTTTTAGTTTCTGTTGCCTGAATTTAATATTATATTGGCAAGTACTTTAACTATTATATTATTTTAAAGAGGACATTACAAGCTACTGATTCATGGTCTAACATTTGGCTTTAGTTTATTTTTAAAATAAGAAATTTGATATTTAAATTTTATTTAAGCGTTGCTTAATCAGGCTCCCCAAAATTTTCTAATGTGGGCCACTTTTTTGGCTTGTAAAATTGAAATTGATAGATATCATGCCGAAAACAAAGACATTGAGATCATGGTCCTCTTCGGACATGTCAAGGGCGATTGACACTCTCCGAAAGACAATGGACTTAAAAAAACCAGTAAGATGTATAATGTGCCAAGATCAACTCTGCAACGATTGGCCAAAGAAAAATATGGAAATATTTTAGATGCATCTCTTACAAAAGTTGGTAGGCCATCAGTTTTTTGGAAAACGCTTTGGCCTTACACGAACAGATTTACGAAGAATGACTGTACAATTAGATAAAAGGAATCACGTTTAGCACCATTTCAAACATGAAATGGCTGGGCAAAAATGGGCAAGTCTTTTTTTTTAAACGCCACAAAAAGAAGTTATCATAACGAAAACTAACTGCCACGTCCTTTGCAAGAGATTTAGGATTCAGTAAAGTAAATACCGATAGATTTTTAAAGCTTCTAGAAGAGGTTTATGGCAAAGAAAAAATTACCCCTGATAGAATTTTCAATGTAGATGAAAGTGGTATATCTATCGTACAGTAAAATGTGGCTAAAGTAATAATTGGTTTGCGTGGAAAAAGGCAAGTTGCTGCACTGACATCTACTGAGCGTAGATCTCTTATTACAATCGTTGCTTTTATGAATCTAATATAATAATCAACTCTAATCTTCGTTCCCCCTTTAGTCATTTTTCCTCGCAAGAATTTGAGTGATCAACTGAAAACCGGGAACCATATTTGCGACACATCCCTCAAGATAGATACAAGCAAATTTGTTTACAATGTGGTTCCAACACTTTATAGCATTTGTAAAACCTTCGGAAGAGAATCCTGTCCTTCTCATCTTAGACGGACATTTCAGTCACACCCAAAATATTGACTAAATCGATTTGGCCAGACAAAACTATGCTTCAATTGTATCACTCCCACCCCATCCATCACACAAAATACAACCACTTGACAGGACACTCAAGGGACCTCTAAAAGCCATATACAGCGAAGAAATTCGACAATGGTTACGACATAGTGATCGGCCTGTTAGTGCTTATGATATAGTGGAGCATTTTGGGAGAGCCTACATTAAATGTTAGAAGGCTGATAGCTATCAATGACTTCAGAGTTACTGGAATTTTTCCTATTAACCGAAACATATTCACAGAATCTAAATACATTGTGTAGGCACGTAAAAATCAACAGCTTGCTCCAAATTCTACCATTTCTCAGGAACTAGACAAGCAGAGAGAATTAAATCCCAGTGAAACTGAATTGAATGGCGTTGAAGTTGACCTGGCTGTAACATCAACATCAAGAGCATCTGATTTAGTTGTTTCGCCAAAATCATCTGGATCCTGTCAAGCTAACCTGTCATCACCTGTCATTTTGTTGTGTTAGCAAAATGCCAGAATTTTGCTAACACAGCAAAATTCTTTCCATATAAGCCCATTTTGTATCAACCCTATACCGAAAATTAAGAAAAGAGCTTCTGCTAGAGGACGTAAAGCAACCAGTTCAGCAATTATAACTTCTTCTCTTTACAAATCGCAATTAGAAGAGGCTGCAACAATTAGAGAAGAGAAAGTAGCTAAGGCCAATAAACAACCGATACCTGGTAAAGGTCTTGGTACAAAATGTCTCCCATTGCAAATAAAAAAAAAACTAAGAAAAGTCTTAAGTCCAAGGGAGAATCTAGCTCCGGAGAAGACTCAGAAGACACCATATCCTCAGGTTCTTCTGAGTTAGAAATTCCACCATGTGTATCTTCTGTCACAGCTGAAGAGGACGCAGAGTGTTTGTTTTGTTGTGTTAAATTTTCAGATGACTGTAACGGAGAGCGTTAGGTTAAATGCCTTTGCCTTATGTGTTCCCTCTGGGCTCACGTTGAGTGTGCAGGCGCAGAAAAAGACAACTATATATGCGATTATTGTAGCACTTGACTCTCAATTATTATATTTTCAATGTAAAATTACAATTTTGTTCATTTAAATTGTTAGTGTTTTATTTTTAAGTTTTTCTTTAAATTTTCTCTAATATTTTGTTAGGGGCACACATAAGGAAACATTTCTCAAACACACAAAAATGCAATGTTCAAGAAAAAAAAAATCACGTCTACAAAACTTAATAAAAAATATAAATAAAATAGACACCTATGTAAAATATAGTAAGATATACAGGGTGGTCCTTAAGTAATTGTACAAACGAAAACCGTAAATTCTACACTTTAAAATATTACGATTTAAGCCAAATTGCTTTAATAAAATGTTGAGATTAAGAAAGATACATGGTGTTAAAGTGCAAATTTAACATTCTATTATTCGCTATAACTTTCATGTTTGTAAATATTTATGCATAAAAATTTACAACTGGGTACTTTTAAATATTAGAAATTATAATTTGATGCACACTTTGATGTAGCTCATAGAGGGCGCCTCATATGCCACATATGTGGCATAAATTTGCACTTAACTTTTTTGCTCTTTAAGTTACCTGTATTTGTGACAAAAAATATTAAAGATACATTATTTTACCAAAAAAAAGGCATACTTCTTAATAACTTCAAAACAGTTTTCGTGATAAACGCATTTTACAAATCAGCTGCATAATTCTGATTTAAGGCAATTACTCCAGGCAACGAAGGAAAAATAGACAAAATCAATAATAAATCTAAATTTTGGTATAAAATACCTTTAACTTAAGTTTATAGTTAACGAAATATTAAATAAAATAAATATATCAGCAGGATAATTAATAATAGGATTTGACAAAAACAGAATAATAGGATTTTACATCAAACATTTTACGTTTTATGTTTAATTAAAGTCATAATCAAAACATTTTGTTTACAAACCAAATTAAGAAATAGTTAAACTAAATAACATAACTTTTTGTCAAAGTAAGTGTTCGATATGTACACCATTTTCTTTAATTCATTTGTCAATATATTACATAAAAGATGGTCTTATTAAATAGCATCATTGGTTCTAAAGAAACTGCTGCAGTATTTATTTCTCCCCATAGTTGGTTGCGAATGTTTATGGGATTCTTATAGACACGTTGTTTTAATACGCCCCATATAAGAAAATCAAGCGGATTAAATTCTGGGCTACGTGGTGGCTATAATGTATAATGGATGAATATATTCTTTTGGATACATATCCAAACCTTATGGAATATTATGGAACTACATCTTATTTGTCGCAGAGGTTAAATAATGTATTAAACTGTGATGTATCTGATTCATTGGTTACTTATATAAACACGGAATAACCTATCGATGACATTACTTATTTATATGATTACGTTACAGCTTACGAGTAACTATAATTACATCTCGAACAAACGGTCTATTATGATTAACTAACGAACTAATATTATGCTGAACTAAATTACCTGTGTGTTTACTATATTTATAACAATATCGGTTATTAGGCCAACGATGATGTTTTTGTAAAAATGCTGAGTCTTTAAGGTTAGATTGGTAGCAAAAGTATTATGAAACAAGACACATATGTGTTATTCAATACCTGGGCTTTAGTTTCTAATTGTCCTAATAAAAATGGGTAAACAATTTACGTAATGGATAATAAGTATTTTTTGGGATTTTTTATAAATTAAATAATTATATCAATATCTCACCACATTACCAAGGAATATGACTGCCACGATCAATCCAACGTTCAGAACAGTTATATTTAAGTATGTTCTCACTGCCTTCTCTCTAGAATGTGGTGGTGTACCATCTTACATAAATCACATATTTTGGGTTTTCAGCATTTTACAATAGGGAAAAAGTAATACAACGCCAGTAGGTATAGAAACTTAAGAAGCGATAGAAAAGGGAAATTGTAAACATGATGACGGCCAACGTCTGAATCACGGCACCTAAAGAAGAAGATGAAGAATATTTTCTTCAATAAGACATTTAGCAGCCATAACAAAAATTTAGTAATGTTACATTATCATCTTTGAGTTGTTTAATAAGAATAAACTGTGAATTATGCTTATCTACAGGTATTCAGTGCTTTACCGCACAAATATTACAACTAAGAATTATTATGCAGCTGACTTATAAAATGCGAATATCTCGAAAACGGTTAAATTTTGAGGTTACGTACTAGTATACCTTTTCCTTGTAAAAATAATGTATCTTTAAAATTTTTTAACACACATAGAGCTAACTTAAAGAGCAAAAAAGTTAGACGCAAATCTATGCCACACATGTGGCATATATGGCGCCCTCTATCAGTTGCATTAAAGTTTGTATAAAATTATAATTTATCCTGCTTTAAAGCATCCAATTATAAATTTTTGTTAAAAAATATTTACAAACGTAAAAGTTATAGCGAAAAATAGAATTTTAAATTTTCACTTTAACACCCTGTATCTTTCTTAATATCAACATTTTATTAAAGTAAGTTGGGTTAAATCGTAATATTTTAAAGTGTAGAATTTACGGTTTTCGTTTGTACAATTACTTAAGGACCACCCTGTATATCGAAAAATGTTTTTTTTTTCAAATTTGAATTTTTTGAAATTCAAAAAAGAAAGTGGGGTTCAGGCAACTTCCTCTATCTATTGAACCAATAGTTGAGATATGTGACTTACGTATTACTTTTTTCAGAGCTAGATTGAAAGTGTACAGGAGAGAGGGTCTCCCTGGCGCATCCCGTTATTTGTTTTAAAAGGTTCAGATAGTTCCCCCTGAATTAGTACTCTACATTCAACTTTTTCAAGAGTTAGTTTTGTTAAATTTACCAACTGATTTGGTATTCCTAGTTCTTTCATTGCTTTGAACATTTCTCTTCTATTCACAGAGTCGAAGGTTGCTTTGATGGGCAAATAATATACCTAATTAATTTAAATAAAAAATAAAAAATGGAATAACTGCAACAACATACTGGTATATATGTAAAAAAAAAAGAATAAATATTTTTTGCATCCTAAAAGAGATTGTTAAAAATCGGTCGCAAAAATGTTGTACATCCTGCGAATGACTAATAAAATTTCCATGCTATGCCATACTGACAAACCACAAGTTTAAAACAATCCGTTCAAAATAAATTTAAGCCATTCCGGATATGATATAGGACAGAGGTATTTGAAGCTAATATTACCGAAAAAACAACTGTTTAAAGTTTAAAGAACATATCGTAGTGTCTAGTTTATATAACCTTATACTAAAATAGATTATTCTACGAATTAAAAATTATACGAGTTTCTCGTTATATGTTCATTTTTTAAGGGGTAGTTGAAACAATAAATTGAAATACCATATTAGATCAGTTACTGAGAGTTTTTACCTCCGAATTCTTTATAACTGAATCGATTCATTTGAAATTTTGTGTGTAGGTAAATAATTACTCAAGGAACAAAAGTTCCTTGTATATAGTGCCGATGTGCGCTTCCACCATGGGGGTGTTTGCCACCCCTTTTCGAGGGTAGAAATTTTTTTACTCAAAATAACTACGCTATTTGATAGAAGGACAAATTTAAAACAAAAAATGTGGTAAACATTTTTTCCGCTAGATCAATACTTTTTAAGTTATTCGCTGTTGAAAAGTATCATTTTTCGTTAAAGAAAACATGTTTTTCAAAGGTTTTTTAAGAATAGCTCTGAAACTAAGAGTTTTATCAAAAAAAGTGTAACGACTAAAATTAAAGCTCATAAAACAAAAACATTGGCCTTTTAATGAATATTTTCTATTCAATATTAACTGAGTTATGGCTGTTCAAAGAAGGTTTGTTTTTGTTTTTGTCTTGCAATACGAGTATTTAACGTTAAATAACGGAAAACGGGTACATTTTTCGACAAAAACTCATATAATATTTTTTAAAAGAGCTTGAACAGACCTTTAAAATGAGTGGTAGTAAAAGTCCTTTGAACTAACTGTACGTGAGATACGATCAAAAAAACGATGGGTTTCTCAAATTTTTGTAAAAAAAAACGCAATAAAACTAACGTCATGTTTACTAGGATTGAAATAAATTGTTTTCCTTATAGAATTCACTTTATTTTATTGTTTTTTGTATGATCCAAAAGTTTAGCCACTTTAGAATACCCAGTTTTTGAAAAAAGTATGATTACATTTTTTTTGTAAATATTAAAAAAAAATCTTTTTTTTCAAAACTATAAAAGATACGTAAAAGATGACCTAATAAAAAAAAATATGTTTTTTTTTCGACAAAAATTTTCATTTTTTAATTTTTTTTTGTAGCTTAAAAAATAACGGAGATATAGTTGGTTGAAGTTTGCTATATAGCGCATGAACCACTGGTCTCTGACCCTTTGATCCTTCACCCTTTAAACATGAAGGACTTAAGAATATTTTAACATTCCTATACTTATAGCCCGTTAAATTACCTGTAAAATCGTTTTTTATGCATGTTATAGCATCAAAATTAACCGAGTTATTGTAAAAAAAACCAATAGTACTTTTTAAAATAAATTTTGGAGCATGGAAAAATTTTATAATTTGGAACATTGGAGCATTTCGATGGAACTAATTTTTGGAAACATCTTTCTATTTGGAAAATCTGCTATATCTAAACCGGCTTTTTTTCTATGTGTGTATGTACTTTTTCGTCAGTATAGCTCTGGATGAACATACCAAAAGGGTTTATTTACAAATCCAGATATGGTTGGGAAATAACAGCTTAAATATTTTGGATTGGGGTTGGTCTAAAAGTGGAGATTCTTTGGAACCAATTAAATTGCAAAGTTTACCAGCTCAAGAAGAACTGCTGAAAATGATTGTTTGCAATTGTACAAAAGGTTGCGGATCAGCCTGTGGCTCTCTTAGGCTGGGATTATTTTGCAATGCAACATGCGGAACATGCTGTAGTGACAATTGACAAAATTGTCCTCCAGTAAACGAAGACCAATTGGACGGTGAAAATTATGATTCCGATGATGAATAGATATTCATTTATTTTATACCTCGTTTTATATAAATATTATTTATTTTTAGTGTTTTGGAAAATAAAAAAATTGTAATATATTATAAACTAAATTTTTTCTATTTATGTCCATGTCTAAGTTAAGGATTTAAGGATTTTATTTTCATCAAAAGGGGTGCTTGTAAGGGTTGAAAAAAGTAGGCTCATTTTATAAGTAAAAAATTAATTTTTGTCTACAAACAATGCACTCTAAAAATGTTTCAAATCGTTAAAAATATTTTTTAATTCATTTTTGACAAAGAGGGTGGTTGTGAGGGTTGAAATGTTGAAATTATAATAAAATGTTATTTTATAAGCAAGAAATTAATTTGTGTTTAATAAAATGCACTCAAGAAATGTTTCAGACCAATAAAAATATATTAAATTAATTTTTTAAAAAAGGGGTTGGTTGTGGGGGTTGAAATGTTGAAATTATAATAAAAAGTTATTTTATATGCACAAAATTAATTTTCGTTAAATAAAATGCACTCAAGAAATGTTTCAAACCGATAAAACTATTTTTTAATTCATTTTTAATACATTTTTGTCATAAGGGTGGTTGTAAGGGTTGAAAATTTCCAATAAATAAAATATTATTGTATAGCTAGGGTATTAATTTTTATTTATATTTAAATACATAATTGAAATATCTCAAGCTGCTACGACTTTTTTTTTCATATTATTTTTATAAAAAGTATTAGCTTTTAAGGGTTTTTAAGGGGTTTTAAGGGTTGAAAATTGTGAATAATTAATTTTTATATTAGAGAACACATTACAATATTTACCTTATGCGAATAAACAAGATTTAAGTGCATAAAATAATTAAATCCGTGTTTTTCCCAGTTTCTTCAATAAGGGGTAGTTTTCACCCCTTAAAAACAAAAAGCGCACCTAGAGCGTATATAACTTTTGAAGTGGAGGGTAAGATAAGCTTAATTTGAAATTTTCAAAGAAATCGATGCAGTTATAAAAAATTCGGAGGTATTACCATATTTTAAGCCTCAGTAACTGAACTATATTCAAACGACCAGCTTTTAATGAAGTAAAATAATAATAAAAATACAAGAAACATAAGGGAAGGGGTTATATATAAAAACTATTTATAATATTATGAAATGATGTAGATTACAATAAGTTATTTGGCATAATAATACGAAGTAAACTGTGGAATATAAATTCAAAATATCTACAGATTCAAATAGCTGAACCTTCTTTTTGTTCTTCTCATATCAGGCAAATTACTATTTCATGTCTCAGGTACTTCGATGTGAGACCTTTGTATATAACCCTGCTCTTATATTTAATACCACCAAGTATTTTACTCTCCCTGATAAGCTGGTGTTCCAATATTAATATCTTTTAATTTTAGGTAAGCATAATTTAAATTACTTACAGTTGTAGTAAGATCTACTTCATCGTCACTCTCATTGTCGAAAACATTGGACACCTGTTCGTTTTCTTTAAAATCACTAACGCTACTAGCTATGTTTACTTCCGAATTTTCCGTCCATAGGGTTGCATCAATCTCTAAGTAGTTCAAAAAATCTCCATGACTTTCGCAAAAGGTTGACAATGGCAAATCATGACCAATGATAAAGAACATTCTATAGATGATAACATTCTTCTCATCAAAAACTTTCTATACAGGGATTTAAAGTTTTAATTATTCCTTGGCCTAACGGTTGACAATGTTCTGTAGTATTAAGTGGCAAAAATATTATCGATATGGTAGATAACTGAATATCCGGATGGGATGTTGCGTTGTCTAGGAATAAGACAATTTTTCTTTTTTGACCTTGCATTCTTCTGTTAAACTTGTGCAGCCAATCTATCATAATATCTCTGCTCATCCAGGTTTTCTTGTTGTAGTACCAGTCGACTTGGAGTTTATTAACATGAATATTTTTAAAACATCAAGGATTTTTACTTTTACCAATCACAAAAGGTTTTTCTTTTTCCCCATTTAAATTTGTACACAATAATACGGTCAGCCTTTCTTTAGCAGATTTACCCCCAGTGTACTTTACATTACAAAATGTAAAAGTTTTTCTTGGTAAGGCTAAATAATACAGACCAGTCTCGCTAGCGTTATAAATATCTTCAGGTAAATAGCCACCTAATAAATTTGGCAGAAATAATTGATAGATGAATACGTGAAGAAACCGAAATATCCGATAATCCGTTTGGTTTTATGCAAGGCAGATCAACAACAGATGCAATTTTCATTATAAGGTAGTTGATGGAAAAATACAGAAATAAAGAAACGAACGTTCATAGGGTATTCATTAATCTTAAGAAAGCATATGATAGAGTTCCTCGGGAGATTCTGTGGTGGGCACTCAATAAGAAAGGAGTCCCCGGTGAATATGTTAAGATTGTAAGAGACAAGTATGAAGGAGTAACAACTAGTGTTAGGACAGGTGTTGGAGAGACTGATAAATTTCATGTGAAAGTAGGATTGCACCAAGGCTCGTTGCTTAATCCTTATTTATTCTCATTAGTTCTGGATCAAATACCAGCGAAACTATAGTGAAATATTTTGTGGTGCTTAATGTATGATGATAATATAGTGCAAAATAATTCAAAGTTTTCACAATAAAGAACCGAGGAACTTTGTTGAAGTAGCGACCTACACCGAGACCTAGATGTACAATTGGTCGCATATATAGAGTATTTGCAAAAAAGCATGAAAATATACTTCATAACCATGCAAACGTAGAGGCTACTCAACTCCTAGATCAGCATAGAATAGCGAGAAGATTCAAAAGAACTAAACTTTCGAGTTGGTATAAAACCTTTTGAGGTAAATAGTTTATGTCTTAAAGTCCTGTGAGTGTTAAGTGCTATGTTTAAGCCGATTGATTAAATTGAGGAATACCATTGGGGAGAACTCAACAACCATTAGTGTCAAAATTGTTAATAGAGATGATTTTTCAAGATGATTTCCACTGCAGCGAATCTGTCTATGCCTGTTAAAAAAAATCTTTTTCTCCCACAAAACAAACAACGTTGCAGCTGGATTAACTTTCTAAATAAGCTTAACAAAAATACACCACTGACCGAAATTTGGAAGTTCGTTAAAGCTGTAAATAACAAAAATTTTATTTGTCCCATTAAACCCCTTTCAAAAAAATTAATAAATCAAATTCAAAAAAAATAGGTCCTCCTTCTGCTTCTAATTTTGCAGTAAAACCATTTAACAAATTTCTATTTAATCACGAAGATGAATTGTCTTCTTCTTTCACAATGAACGAACTGGATTTAGTGATTAAAAGTAGTCGGAACACTGCTCTCGAGTTAGATGGCTTTACCTATAAAATAATTTATAATTTACCATATTCTGCTAAACTTTTTCTTTTGCAGTTAGTTAATGACTGGTGGAGGAAATAAAAATATTCAGACTGCTTTAAAAATATTATAATTTGCCTTAAACTTAAACCTTATAAAAATCCAGAAATTCCATCATAATACCGTCCAATCTCGTTAATATCATGTGTCACCAAAACATTCGAGAGATTAATTAAGTTTAGATTAGAACATTTTGTTGAATATAGATCCCTATTACCAAGCATTCAATATGGTTTTCGTAGAGGACGAGAAACAATCGATGATGTGAGTCATTTAGTTTCAGAAATACAAATAAGTTTTTCCAGAAACCTATATACATTATGTTTATTTATAGATCTATCAGGGGCCTATGATGTAGTTGACCTAAATACTTAGCAAAACAAAAATTGAAACAATTGGAATTAATAAAACCGTATGTGCCAATATTAAATAAGTCTCTTTCATAATAGAAAAATATTTATTAGGCATCATAATAACGTATTACATGGTCCACACACAGTACGTAATGGTTTACCTCAAGGGTCCGTATTGAGCCCTATATTATTATTTAATATTTACACTGCAGATCTGCATACGTTAGTAGGTGACAAGTTCAACATGATACAATACGCGGATGATTTATGTTTTTACTTCAGCCATGGTTCATATAAGAAATGTTTATATGTCTGGAAAGAATGTATTCATTTACTAATAGAGTGGTTTAGTGAAATGGGTTTTAGTTTTTCTCAGGATAAGACTGCCTTGGTATGTTTTACTCGGCACCGAGTTAGAACTGCTTGTCTAGATGGGTTCACGATTCCATAAGTCGACGAATATAAGTACCTAGGTATAGTATTAGATAAAAAATTGCTTTGGACTAACCACATACAATATATTAAAAAAAGATGCGAAAAAGCCATAAATCTGCTAAAAGTAGTTTCCAAGAAAAAAATATGGAGCTGATGTTACTGTATCGTATACATTCTACAAAGCATGTATTCGTTCCATATTGGACTATTGCTGTACATTATATGGGGCAACATCTAAAACGAATCTAATAACTATCGATCGTATACCATACAAAGCTTTAAAAATTTGTATGGGTCTAATCATGTCATCGCCTAACCAAGCAGTTCTTGCAGAAATACAAGAACCTCCGTTAAATATACGTATACAGTATTTAGCTGAAAAACAAATAATTAATACAGGGCATTTAATACGAATATGATCCAAAAAATGGCTTTTCAGACAGATTCATAGCTGGAAACCTAGAAACACAAAAGTTCCTAGCTCACAGTATTAACAGCTTAAATAAACTTTTATTACAGACTTCTTTCATTGAAAAAAGAAGAATTATTATAAATAGTAGAAGTGTATACCAAGCCCATAAAATTTTGGGTAGTATATATTTAAAAAATATATTTCAGTTGTTATAATTTAACATAACTATTTATTATATGGTGCAGATAAATAAATATTTATTGTCGGTAATTCGCAAAGTTCTATTTTATTTACTATTTAGTTTGTTTACTATTAATATTGGCTGTGACTACGTGTGTTTGGTTGTATAGTAATTTCCAGCGACTTCTAGTCTGTCAAAAAGTAGCAAAAAAATAATTACTAAATTCACTAGACAGTTCGGACTGGGAATAGCAAACCGACTATACCTCTATCATATCGTCTCTTTGTTTTGTAGACAGAAAAAGTACGTCTCCCTTGTTATGCCACTTCATAACTACAATATTATTTGTGTTTTGTTGGGCAATGATGTTCCCTTTCTTGAGTTTGGCTTCTACAACATATTTGGGTAGATTTTTTTGGTTTTTTCTGAACGTTCCTATAAGATGAGTAGATACAGTTTTAAAAATGTCAGCGAGGTTAACTAATGTATACCAGTTGTCCGTACCAAGACTCTTACCCTGATCCAATAAGGGTTCAATCATTCACATAACTACCTTTTCAGCAACCGGTTGTCCAATATTTTTTTCTTTGCCGCAATATATTTTAATTGTATGGGTACAGCCTTCTAACAAACAAATTTTAAACAACTTTATTTCAAATTTATGACGTTTTCCTTTCACGTACTATCGAAAAGATAACTTGACTCGAAATGGAAACATAGTTTCATCAATGCAAAGTTGTGATGCAAACAGTGGATCCTTGAATCATACATCGATGAAAATTAGCTTTCATTTCATTAACAAGACATTGAATTTTATGAAGTCTGTCATTTTCAGGACACATTTTCAAATATTTTCATTTCTCATTGTTTGCTAGATTTCGGGGCATTTATTTAGCAATATCGTTTTGAATGAAATGTTGGGCCAGTAATGAGTTAATGATGGCTTTGAGTCTGGTCCCATTTAAAGAAGGAGCGGTATGAATGTATACATTTCATTGTATTTAGTCGCTTTCTAATAATTAAAATGGACTCTTTCGTATTTTTTTTATTTACTATTCCAGTAAGAATTTGTTGCTCTGCATACCTATTTGTTTCGATGACAATCGTATTTATAACATCTCCAGAGACAAACAGTTCAAAGAATAACCGTTCATTCTTACCACCCATTTCGTTTTTAAAATTTTCAGGAATGCCAATATTCAAAAGACAATCGAAAATTGCAAAATTTCCGAAAACAGGTCCCCTGTTTGAATCTTGTAAAGAATTTTCTTCTGGCCCATCAGTATCTGCCAAAAAATCATTATCTTTAGTCAAAGAATTGTCTGATTATTTTTCTATCACTCGAGATGACTGAACACGAGATGGCCCTGTAGAAGTATTGGATTTTACGTTTCCTACAAGAGAATATCGATATATAGTCCACTGTCAGATAATGCTTACTCTATATATTATGCGCAAATCAAGTTTTTATGACAAAATTAAAATGATTTCTTTTCTAATAGGTAAAACAAACGTAAATTCATTTGTGTGAAGCCAATCTAATGATAAAAAAATCAGATTATACCAACCAAAATTTCATTTTAATAAACAAACCTTTTCCCAAAATTTTCCATTTTTTTTTTTTCGCTGCAGGTTCCTTGTCCGATTTAAATCTGAATCCGAATAATCAGAAAAATCATCATTTATATTCATTTTTTTAAACTTCCTTAACTCAACGGCAGCCTTTTCTGCTTCCAATTCCAACTGCAGCTTCAAAGTCGAAGGACTAAATACGGAATCCACGAAATACTTATTGAGAAAGAGAATATCAGAGAAGGTCGCTGGGAATGAAATATTAAAAAACGATAACATCGATGAAAGCTGGAAAAAAGTCAAAAATAACATAATTAATGCAGCAACAGAATCACTTGGAGAGAGGAATGTAACGAACACTAACATATCAAAAAAGAAAATACCATGGTTTAGAGAAGAAGTGAAGACAAAATGTAAAGAAAAAAAGAAAGCCGTTTTACAATGCAGAACACAACAAACAAAACAGGCATATAACCACTATAAACGAATCATAAATGAAACGAATACTTTAGTTAGACATATAAAAAAGGAACACTGGCAGAGTTTCTCAAAACAGATGGAACACGATTTCTACGGAACACAAAAAGAAATATGGAGAATGATCAGAGGACAAAGAAAAGATATGAACGAACTAATAAAAACGAAACACATTCAGAAGGAAACATGGTAGACTACTTTCGATCCCTATTTGCTAGAGCTGACGATAATGAACCACCAACACCAGAGGTGACGACAAACGAAGAAATAAATATTGAGGAGGAAGAGGTAAAGGAAGCATTAAGGAAATTAAAAAATAGAAAATCACCAGGAGAGGACAGAATGCCGAACCAACTCCTAAAGTACGGAGGACCAGATCTGACCAAACAACTATTAAAACTAATCCAAAAAATAATACAAAAAAACAGAATTCCTCAAGAATGGAGATCAAGCATTCTAATACCTCTCTTCAAAAAGGGAGACAAATCGTACCCGAAAAATTACAGAGGAAATAATTTATCACACTAAACACTAAAATTAACAACTAAAGTGATAACAAATAAATTGAATAAAATTATAACACTAGCAGAGGAACAACAAGGTTTTAGGTCGGGAGGATCATGCACCGACGCTATATTTATAATGAGGCAAGTGCAAGAGAAATCATTAAAAGAAGTTATCCACTTACTGTATCCAAGGGAGATACCTCTAGGAATAATCAAAACGATCGAAAATATCTACCAAAACAACACAATAAAAGTAAAGGTAGCAGAAGAACTAACCGACCCTATTGAAGCTGGAAATGGGATAAGACAGGAAGATTCCCGAGTCCTCTATTGTTCAACCTGATTATGGACGAAATAATAAAAAAAGTAACAACTAAAAAAGGATACCAAATGGGAGAAAAACAACTTAAAATAATCTGTTATGCAGATGACGTAATACTACTCTCTCAAAGTGAAGATGATTTACAACGTATACTGCACCAACTTAATATAACCGCCAGAAAATTTAACATGTTAATTTCCCCAAAAAAGACAAAATGCATGGTTACAACAGCAAATTTACTAAGATGTAAATTGGGGCTGGAAGGTCAGATAATAGAACAAGTGATGGAGTTTAAATATCTAGGCATCATATTATCTAGCTACGAAATGCTCGAAACCGAAGTGGAAGATCAAGTGAATAGAGCAAACAGAGCCGCAGGCTGCCTAAATGAAACAATATGAAGAAATTAAAATGTCGGTAAAGAAACGAAACGCAGAATTTACAAAACAGTCATCAGATCAATAATGACATACGCGACAAAAACAAGACCTGACAGAGAGAGGACAAAAAGGATGTTTGAAACAGCGGAGATGAAAACACTTAGAAAAATTTATGGTAAGACACTATGGGACAGAGCTAGAAGTACAGATATATGACGTAGATGCAAGGTGGAGAACTTCAAGAACTGGGTAAAAAATAGAAGAGTAGAAGAGAACGATCATATAAGCCGAATGACAACAAATAGAGTAGTAAAGACGGCTAGAGACGGTTCCCCAATAGGAAGACGATCAGTAGAAAGACCACGAAAACGATGGAACGACAACTTCCTAGAGGCACATTAAAAAACAGACAGAGTCATGCCTGTATAAAAAGAAGAAGAAGAAAGAATTTCAACTGTAAAAAACGGAGTTGTTTATTATTGTGTGTCATATTAACTTTGTCAGTCCTGAAGTCGACGATACGCTCTCTTCGGAAGTAAGTAGTAAACTAAAACATCTAACACGTGTACTGGAAAGATAACAGACTTCAGTGTCCTTCGGTGGTACTCATAGCCTGCAACTAGACATTAGTAACAATTTCACAATCGCGGCTCAGGCCGCGGCTACCATATAATGACACAGCAATTGTTACAAAAATAACCAAAAAATAAATCTGATATTATGAGTTTTACTAAAAACAAACACAAATAGAGTAATTTAAGAAAATATATTTTGGCCCAGAAGACCCGGTACAAAATTTACTCTGAATTAACCTGGCAGTTAAGGTGTTAATATAGAATTTAAGAAAGCTTGTCTGTATCATATTTACTATTTTAGATAATACACTTCTCCAAAAAATTAACTCGCCACTTTGAAATATTAAAATATTTTATTAGCGTTAATAAAAATTTTCATTGTAATGTTATATTTTGCAAGCCCTTTGTATACTCTATTCGTACACTCTATATTTATTGACTGTGTTTTATCGCTATAGTTTTTTTTGCAACAAAACAAAAAGAAGCAAAAAATGTACTAATTCTATAAATATACTAATTTCCAAGTGTTCACGAATTTTATTCGGCTACTGTTTAATTGTTGATTATTGTTAATTGTGTTTATTATGGAGCGTCAATCACGTAATTTAACCCGACATGAATGTGCCTAAGCAGTGATACTGTCGGAAGAAGGTTGGAGTTATCTACCGAAGAATTGGTAGTCGGTTTAATGTGTCTCACACATCCGTCTCACGGGTGTTAGAAAGATTCCTCGAAACGGGGGATCATACTCGCAGATCAGAGCAAGGACGAAATCGGGTAACTACCCCTATTAGTAGTATAGCAAGCGGGGTTCAAACGCACTTTGGTAACCTGTCCATCAGGGTCTCCGATGCGAAGGTATCGATGCCATGATTTGACCTTGGGGGTGTACAAGAAGTACAAGAAGTGATCGACAATGACCAGAGGGTTGTAAGAACTGGTCGCTTATCGCTTGATCTCTTCTTCTTCTCTCCCGAAGAAGTGATCAACAATGACCAGAGGGTCGTAAGAACTAGTCGCTTATCTCTAGATCTCTTCTTCTCAGCCGAAGAATTGTCACCTACGTTACCTGTATGTTTTTACACCTGTCTCACTTGTCTCTTCTTTGTCTTACCTGTCCTGAAGAAGTAAAAGAATCGGTCGACAATGACCAGAGGGGGTGTCTTTGAGTGGAACGGACCACCTTGTATGTCGAGTGCAAAACTCATCGCTTATCGCTTCATCTCCTCTTCTTTTAGTTAAATTTGTACAGGGTGATTGAAATAAATGAGTATTGAGACTTGGAAATTTTTTTTTGGTAGTGGCGAGTCAAAAAATAACTTGTTGTGTACAGACTTGCTTAGTCGTATCTAGCCTAGCCTAGCCTAGCCTAGCCAATGTCGTTTTTACTCTTGAAATTTAAGGAAATTAAAGAAAAAACAATGTACCAAATATAAAAGTTTATTTATAAACGATGATATAATTCATAATACTGATAAATTGCTATATTATTCCATAGGTTTGTTTTTACGTCTTGCCAATACGACCACGTCACCTGGTCAATATACTTTGCCCAAATTAATGCATCTCTGTGCAGTGGATGTTCATCAGGTATTTGGGCATTGTAATTGCTTTTATAATTAAACACCTCCTCCGATAAGATTTCTTCTTTAATTATAAGAATTCCCATACCCGAAGCTGGTATCGGTAGGTGGATTAAAGGCTGAAATAAAGAAAAAAAATTAATCAATAATAATTGAATATTTGTTACCAGTATACCTTTATGAATCAGACATAGTTTCATAACAATACAATGTAGTAGGTTCAGCGTCCATGTGGACGTCTAAGGATCTTGTACAAAAACAAAAAAATTTCTTGCATTCGAAACATGGTATTGTTCCATACATTTTGTTGTACCATGATATGGTAGGTCTAGTTTGCGGTTTTATTTTTTTTTTCGGTCTTAAATTGTAAGCTTACAAATCGTTTTTCGTCTTTGAAAACTGCCTCCCATTTATTTAATTGAGACTAAAATAAAGAGCGTTATTTCAAAATATTTATTCAATGTAAATAACTTACCAGCATTCGCTTTTAGTTTTGGGTGACTGTAGATTAATTAAAAAACGATTTACAAAACTTTATAAAATAATTATTTATCATTGTAACCCCATGGAAGAGTATCAGTGGATAAATAATTTAATATTCTCTTATCATCGTACGGGCTAAGGGCCACCTTTGTTTGCGACATTGTATAAACATCATGCTTTTTCGACACTATTGAATTTTGTGAAATTTCTACGATTACCTTATTAAATAAACTTGCATAATAGTCATCATAGGATAGTTCCGTTAATGCAGATTTTTTTATTCCTTTAGCCTTTTTAATTTCTTCATTCTTATTTAAAATTTTCATAGTGTACATTTTTGAACGTAATCCTATAAAGTGTGTCATCAATTCCCCTTGGTTCTCATCTTTCATCAGACCTAACACTTTTTTATTCTGTAATGGAATATTGTATACATTATTCTCTTTGTAGTCTGATGTGTCAAATTTGTCAATGTCTTCTCTAATATGTTTATATATATCGTCAACAAAAAACTGATATATTAAACTATCTGTATCTGTATATAATAATTTTGCCTGATCTTTAAATTTTTTTATGACATAATTATAATGAAAGTCATATAAAATTGTTTTGGAAATATCTAAAATACACATCCCTATATATATCGGTTTATTAAAATTGACTTTTTGTTTTGTCATTTCAATTATTACAGTATTTTCATCGAAAACAGTACAACTATGAAAATTAGGTTGGGATATATAGAAATTTGCTCCATATCTTCCATTATATTTGTTTACAATTTTTATTTCTCTGTGTTTCCTGACATTTTCAATACTTTTACCGTAAGGGGCATTAATAAAAAGTTTAAATAAGTTTTTTTCAAATTCATTTTTGCTTTTCTTTCGCAAGTCAATGTTCAAATCGATATATTTTTTTAACCAAGGGGATTGTTTAAATTTCAAACAGCGATGAATTTTCGTTATTTTCAAACCCAAGTTAACAATCTGTTTCAAATATATATAATGAATAACATATTTTTTTTTATCGTACAATGTGGTTAATAATTTGGGAATTGTTGAATTAGAAGATGGTGGGATTATGTGTTCAGGACAAAGAGGTAAATCTTTATGTAAATTAAAAAGATCTTTTGGATATTCAATGTCTACCTCAAGTATATATCCATATTCTCCATCATTGGGACAATCCAATATATGTTCTTTATAAATATCAATCAAATTAATCCATTCAAAGCCTGCATATGGCAACGCATAACTCATCGCTGTACCATAAAGATTATTAAAATCCCAATACATTAGATAGGAGATTTCTTTATCAGGATTGTATTTATCTTCCATATATTTATTATTAGCTTCTCCATATCTATTACTACACTGTGAAACTCCTCCTCGTTTGGCTTTTTCAAAAAACAAAACCATCTCACTGTCTCTTAATAACTCTAATTCGACATTGGTTACTTTTAACATAGCATCAAAGGCTAATCCTGGTAAAGTATAATAATGAAGACTATCTAATCCATAAGTTTTTAAACACATATATCGAAAATTCTCAAAAATGTCAGCCAAAAGGAGTACATCTGTCTTTAAATATAATTCTGCATATTCCTGCAAGTTTTTTATCTGAAATCTAGTCCAAACGTTGCAGGCATGTTGATAGTCCTCTTTAGTAATATACTCGTTATTGATTTTACTATAAAAATTTTCAATAGGCGGAAGACAAGTGACCTGTAATTTCTCCCAACTATCTAAATACTCATAAGGGAAAACACCCTTTCTTTTAACCAAATTAAACTTCGAATCATCATTAAAATATCTACGTGTAATATTTTTTTGGTTATCATCTAGATATGAGGAAAGTTGATTTAATGAACATGACATAAATCTAAAGGAATCAATAAATCTAAAACTAATATTAGTGCCATGGATATATTTGGTAAATGATATATACCTCTCTTTGTTTAGCGGTAATAGTGACAGATGCCCTTGTATGTCAGAATTAAGACTTTTAATTAAAAAATGAGCGTCGTAGCCAGAGAGATTATGAAATGCGATAGGAATTGTGTACGAAGTCTTGTAATTAATGTTACACCTTCTGTGGCTTGCCCCACGAAATTGTCCGGTAATATGACAGTGATCTCGTACCTTTTCTGATTTATCAATAGGTTTTGAGCAAATATGACAAATAAAGGTTGAATTAAAATCTTTCTGTTCTTTATCAGTTAATGATATAACCTTTTGAAATTTTTGAAATAAATTTTCTCTATATATTTTCATAGCTATCTCTTTGAGTTCTCTCACAAACCATGTTTGACAATCACGACCCGTATATGTTTGTAAGTAGGATAAAGAATCATCATATGAACATTTAAAATAATAAGCTATACTGAAAGCTTCATGCTTTTCAGTTAAACAAGATTTCAAATTATTATTATTATCGTTAAACTTTGTAAGAATACTTTCAAGATCAGCATATATAACAAACGGAACACGTTCCTTATGATTAAAATTTTTAAATTTCATTAAATAATTTTTTTCGGTAGGTAAAACCATTTTAACAGAATTTATCTTAAAACAATCCTCTAAATGATTTTGTAAATATGTCTCACTGCTAAAATGATTAAAACATCGTTCACAAAACCGTTTTTTATTTCGAACGTTCCCAACTTTTTTGCCACATAATCTTGAAAAATGTTTAATATGAGCAAAATGAAATACTCGCTGTTTTATGTAATTTTCCTCCTCCTCATTATCATCATTTACAATATTATCCATGGCATTTAATACAAGTAAATTTATTCGAGGAGAAAAATTTGTTTGGCTAAATATCAAAGGTAGAATTTCATTTCTTGTTCCCAATGAAAAGACATTTATAGCAAGTTTATTTAATTTTTCAAATTTTGGAATATCTTTAATATCAATGGGAAAACTGATATTATCAAATTTTAATATTTTACTAAAGTGAGGATAAGATGATGTTCGGTCAACACTTTTTGTGGCAGGGTGTAAGGCAGCAACAACTGACCAAAGGAAACAATAAGGATCAGAATTCCTAACATTAATTACACTTCTAGTATTCTTTATATACTTAGGTAGCTCAACGTATGTTGAAATACCACCAAGTAATGGATTATATTTGTTTATATTAACTTTTAAGTTTAAAATGTGGGATAGTGCCCATCCACTGTCTTTTTCTTGAAAATCTTCAAACTTTCTTAAAACGGTGTCTATACAATTGATTTTATACCAATCTTTTATGTTTGTGTTTTGATCAATTATTGTATTTTTCGTGGAAAAATGTTTAACAGACGTTTCACCATCTTGAGGTTTGATGAAAAGTCCATAAAAAATTACATTAACTTTTAACATACATGAAACTAAATTTTTTTTAATTTGAATTGAAAAACTTTTAAAAGCCTTTTCCATAAATAGTTTAGGGTCTTTATATTTTAAATTTATGATAACGCCTGTCTTAACTCTGCTATTAAAACAAGATTCCAAATCCTGCCACAATAAGCCTTTCTTAATATTTTTTCTAACATTTAATCTGTTTTTAAAATTTTCTAAATATGTTTTAAGGATAGCCATATTCGCCTCTACACAATGAAAATTTCTAATACAAGTAGCCCTATTTTTTATACATTTCTTTAAGAGTAAAATTTGTTTTTTCAAATATTTTATATAGTTTTGTAAATCAGTTTTAGTTTTAATTAATCTACTTACTGTTTCTATCTTCTTCACCATTTCAGTGGAAATTTCATCAATCACTTTAGTACTCATGTTCAAAGACCAACGTAAACTTCAAGACCAACGTAAACTTCAAGACACAAATGCCAGCGAGTAAAATCAATCCTGTATTTATACTACATTAAAAAAAAATCCATTGACGCATTTCCACAACATGCTATGCAACGTGATTATATTTTTCTTCATCGAAAACACATTATGTATACAATAAACATATTGAAAGATAACGCTGATGTTAACATATTTTTCGGTCAAATCGGACACGAAGTATTTATACTACATAAAAAATCCATTGACGTATTTCAACAACACGCTATTCAGCGTGATTATATTTTTCTATCTTTATCGAAAAGACATTATACATGCAATAAACATATTGAAGGCTAACGCTGACGTAATTGCATTTTTAGGTCAAATAGGTCACGAAAATACATTATATGCAGATAAGCACATTTTATTCAGATAAGCATAAATTAAGTTTTGAATAATAAACGTTTTTACTAATAAACATGTTTTGTACTATTTTCTGCATTGCAATAAAGATCAAATAGGTCAATTACGTTAATGTATTTTTTTATTCTTACTATTTAAATTCGTTTAATTTTAAAGTGATCTATCAGTTAGTCAGTGAACACTAAACTATCAAAATGAGCGGTGTACCTTGCCAACTAGTCATCATGACCGAGGATCCAATCAACTTACCAATAAAGGATGCATTTGTTATCGTCAAGCAGTTGTTTATGTAAGTATTTTTTTCCTTTTGTGATTTTGTTCTACATGATTTTATTTCGTTTTTACTGGTTTATTTTTTATTATAAATATTTTATGGGATTATTGTTTTTCCAATCGATCTTTACATTTATAAATAATTTTATTGTGTTTTCTCGATTTGATTTATGATTTTGTTTGCTGTTGGTTGATTTACGTTTTTTTTTTTTTTTTTTTTTTCTATTCAAGATATGGTGTAACGGATGTGTCACTTAGGGGTGACCGTATATTTGTGGAGTTAACGTACTCACCAAATAACAAAAACTTGAAGAAAAAATTTGGGTACCTTCCATTGAGGTATATGAGACTAAAAATTGAGAACGAGGGAGAGTTCCATGTACTGGAAAATATATGTAAAAAATATAGATTCAACCTGTTAGATGATGAGGTGGAGGAATTCGAGAAGTATCAACAGCAAAAACATTTGGTGGGTACGAAGAGAGGATATCTTCCTCCGCCTCCTCTTCTTTCTCATTTTGGACACTCTTCTGGGTATCCTTCCATTTTACCATCAACTTCAAGTTCTCCGTTTCCAACAACGACTTCTCCACCAACGAATTGGTCTCATCCCGCAACTGCCACATCAAATGACGACAACAACGAACCTCCAACAAAAAAACAGAAAAGAAAAGTGATGAAGATACCAACAACGACGACGACGACGACGACGACGCAAAATCCAGAGGATGTAGTAGATTTAGAAGACCTGACTATGGAACACTTCCTTAGCCAGAAATAGAAAAGTAAGTGATTTTTTTTTTTTTTTTTTTTGTTTCGATATAATTCTAAATTTTACTATTTGTGTTTCAGATGGTTTGGGGAGTAAAAGTATGTGAGAATTATATTTTATTAAATAAAATACTTTTGTAATTATTATCTATGTATTTTATTTCATTTACACCTTTTACTTTACTAAAAAATATTGATCAATATTTTTGCGATATCGACCATCATTAATGTCGCTATCTTTGAAAATTGATAAGAATCCATAATTTTCTTTCCAGCATATTGAACATATTTTTTTAAAATCTTCAAAAGTCATATCTGTTCCGACGTGGTCATTGTAAATGTGTTTTAGGTTTAAATCGTCTTGTTTAAATACAATTAAAGTATTTGCATTGTCTCTTATAAGGTGTTTAGGTATTTTTGCATAACTCTGGCTCAAATAAAATGGATCCACCTGAGAATGTCGGGACATGCTAAAATATTCACGAATAACATCTTGGTTGTCACACGCAACATCATCAAAGATAAAAATTGAATTGGGCTTCGCTTCAGATGGGTGCATTATATCCGTACTTCCACTGTAAGTATAATATCCTATTCCTTTAATTGGTTCCAGCAAAGTTTCTAAATATTTGTACTTTGGTTGCATTAATGATTTTGAGTAAATATACACATTTTCAAATTTTAATCCATTAGCATGTTCCAATAGACTTATCATCACATTGGTCTTACCACAATTTGAAGGGCCAACTATAAGACATCGAATAGTTGAAGGGAACAAAACTCCATGCTTTTTAAACTTATTCTCAATTGGTTCCAATAAATTATTCTCCACATCAAGCGTAGTCTTTTGTTTTACAAGCTTCATGTCTGGTATCAATTTAAAAATAAATGTCTTGTGTGTATCTATTAATAAAAGACTATTTTTAATTTTTTATTTTTTTTATTGTCAACACTTTCTACAATATTTATACCAATAATGAATATTAAATACATTGTTTAGAGCACATTGTAAATTTTCATTGTTATGTTGAAAACATGGATGTGATTTAAAAATATGATTCATAGTCTCATCGGAAAGTATATTAGGTTCATCTTCTACACAATCAATGCGATTTTCCATGAATTTTTCCAAATATTTTTTTGTTTCATGATTTCTTACCAATATTGTTTCGTCTAATACGTTGTCGTGTAAAAATTTTGAAATTTCTTCATATTTTAGATGAGTATCACAAAAATGCCAAGATTGCCAATTTAAACCATGGTTTTGAACACATTGTTGTTCGATACATTTTATATATGACTTATTTATCATTGCTTCTGTTACTGGTAAAACAACCATTCTGTGTATAATGTTTTCTGTAGTAGGATCTAAAATAGCAATTTCCCTACAAAGAAATACATCTTCTCCAGGAAAAGAGAAACCTTGGATATCCACAATGAACATGTTTCCTTTCTCTCTCGATATTCTCTAACAACAAACAAAATCTTGCAAGTGGAACGTCTTTTACATATTTTTCTATCCCCTCTTTATTATATTGCGTCACTTTTATCTATCCATGAGTTGTGAGAACTATCAAAACCTAACCACTTGACAAAAATTTTATTTTTCTTTCTCTTTAATACCTTTTCAACTAAATAACTGTCTTTATGTTTAACTTTTTGTAGCTGTTCTTTATAAAATCCCCCAAGAATTTCTTCACCTTTATAGTCTTTTAAATAATATGTAATAGGGTTTCCCAGTTTTATTTTATAAACAGTGAAAATTTCATTAGACCAATTTGGATTGTATTTTTTGTCAAAAACTCCTCGATGTTTTGAAATGCGTACATGATCACCAATATGAAATTTTTGACTTTCCAAATCGACAATTTTAATGTGATTGTATACAGTGTTTAACAATAGTTTTTCATGCTTCTTCTTAACATCCACTGGTTTCATTCCTATTGTTCTGTGAACTTTATTGTTGTATTCAATAACAACTTGTTGTAAATTATCAATCCATTTGTAGGTACCGTTGAAACTAAACTGTTTCCAAATCATTGATTTAATCGTGCGAATGACTCGCTCAGCAATCGCAGCCTTTTTCTCACTGTATACATTGTAATGATTAATATTATATTTTTTCATCAATTTTTTCATATGTGGATTAAAAAATTCAGTTCCCATATCTGTTTGAAGATTATTTGGTTTTTGCTGTTTAAACACATACTCCATACATTTGGCTACTTCAAAACCTGATTTATTTTTTAGTGGTAAAGCCCATAAAAATTTTGAAAAACAATTTATTACAACCAAAATATATTTGAAATTTCTGTTTGTATTTGAATATTTTTGCATATCAATCAAGTCGGCTTGGAACAAATCATTAAGAGATTTTATAATAATTCTTCGTCTTTTAAAGTTAATTCTTGCAGGTTTGTGTAACTCATTAACGATATCTCTTTTAACAGACATGATATTTATTCTACAATATTTGCCTCTTTTAGTTCTTCAATAATTGAATTTATTTCATTTGTATGTCCTGTATGGCCAGCTAGCTGTGAAGATAGTAATAAACGTAATCGCTCTACAAGTTCATTTGGATCATCCCAGTGGACGTAATCGATTTTATTGTTGTTTACTTCCATAACCAATCCTTTACCTTCTGTTATTGGTGCAATTATTTTTTTATATTTTTCTAATCTACTACCATCTATCTGTTTACTTGATCTGTAATGCCTTCTGTGAGCATTCGTCGCTACAACTATCTTTTTATAGTTATTCTCATCTTCATCTGTAAAACTAGCTGGATATTTCTTAAACAAAAGCTCATATAAACCTGGTGTTCCCCTGTACCTTTTCTTTTTTAAAAGAATATCAGCACCATCTAAATCTATTTCAGAATTCCCAATCAGTAGCTTTTCAGATGTTTCATCAAATCGAATTCCATATTTATGATCAAATTCTTTGTTTAGAACATCAGCGTGCATATTTGTAATATATTTCCTAGGTAAAGGATCATATTGATCCCAGTAGTCTACACGCGCCTGGTTAGCAATATCTTCAAATCGATTTTCAGAGTGTTTATCATTTTTAATCTGTTCTTTTATATCATCCACTTCAATGTTGTCCAATATCGATTGTTTGATTTCACTTGTTTCAAAGTCAGTAGTTTCATTATCGTCATCATCGTTTTTAATGTACCTTAAAGGTTCATCGTTTTTTGTTTCATTTTCTGGACTGGAATTTTGTGAACTATTTAACTTGTTTTCGATATTTTTCAAGTGTTTTGTAATTGGATTAAATAAATCTTCTTGGATTATTTGTCCTTGTTTTAATTGTCTTAATTTACTTTGGATGTTTCTCCGTTTAGTTATAAGTTGTCTTTTCAAATCTTTATTCATCGTAAAATGTAGGTTTTCGCTTAACTTCTGAACAGCTCTGGATCAGGTCTCGAACAGGTTCTGATCAGGTCTTGAACAGGTCTCGAACAGGTCTTAAACAGGTCTTGAACAGGTCTTGAACAGGTCTCGAACAGGTCTCGAACAGGTCTCGAACAGGTCTCGAACAGGTCTTGAACAGGTCTCGAACAGGTCTCGAACAGGTCTTGAACAGGTCTTGAACAGCTTTGAACAGGTCTTGAACAGCTTTGAACAGGTCTTGAACAGGTCTTGAACAGGTCTCGAACAGGTCTCGAACAGGTCTCGAACAGGTCTTGAACAGGTCTTGAACAGGTCTTGAACAGCTTTCAGATTTGGTACTAGTCTAGCCCCCAATTAGACACTTATGTTTAACATCAACAAGGTTATGAAAATATTTATTGTGTACAGGGTGTTAAATAAGAGTAAACTTTTTTTTAACTTTTTATTTATACTTAAAAACCCAAAGATTTGCTTCATTAGATGAACTACAGTTAAAACATTTGAACTACATTGGTTAGAAGATTATAATTAACAATACGGTCATGTATAATTATACAATAAGCAGTTGTGTTAGCTGGTATATTCTTATTAGTTTCTATTTCTATTCTCATATCGACACTTCCTGATTTAATTGATTCATTTTGTCTGCTGCAATCAATAACAAATATCGGAGCAACAGCACAGAATTGTAACATAGTAAGGCATGGATCTCCTATGGATTTGTAATAGTACGACGGTTGAAATTGTGCATACATTTCATATGCAAGGGCATAATGTCTTTTACTAAAGTTCAAGTTCAAATTGTCATACGGGTACATTTCAGAATTTAGAAATAGCTTTAAGTTTGTAAGATTACAGTGATCAAAATAGCTGTTCTCTTCTTTTATTGCATTCTTTTTGGCAGTTTGTAATGCAAACAAAACAAATCGTGGTCTCTCCAATAGACTGGTAGTTTTTACATTCCAGTTAAATTTCATTGTCTGAGGCAGTAGAGGAATTTCATGATATTCCCAGCTTCTATATGCAAGCTCCAAACTGGACCCATTTTCAATAAATTTATATAAACGTAACTTTTCTGAATCGGACACTTGAATATGAGGCATTTTCCATATTAATTTAAATATTTCCACTTTTGGTTTCAGTTCAGTTTCTACTGTAGACATTACTGCATTTAAATCAGTTGAACTTCTTATCAATACGAGTTCTTGGCGTATGTTAATAAGAATTTTTGTAAAATCTTCAAAAAATCCAAGTACAAGTTTGAGTGGCATACAAACATTAAAATTTCCTGCTTTATCAGCAACTGTTGGTGTGTCATTAATACTCCAACCTATACAGTTGTATCGATTAGATTCAGTTTGTGTGAACGAAGCATAGTTTTTCATTGTCGTTGTTATACCTAAATTTCTCACTCTATCTATTACACAGCCTCCAATTTCATATCGTATTTCATCAAATAAATGCATCAAACCATTATTAATAAAGCGCAAAGTATTGCTTTCTTTCCCATCATTCGTTAAACGTCCTTCAATATACAGATAACTCTCAGAAGGTAGGGTGTATATATCTTGAGTCTGAATTGGTATTCTTATTTCATCACAATGATTAAAAGTTGCATTGGCATAGGGTAAATGACTGTGCATTTCTCGACTCACAACTGAATTGTCAACCAATACACGATCTCCAATATTTAAAATGTTAAAACTCATATTCCCTCTTCTTACAAGTACACCTCAAGAAAATCCCAAGTATTCTAGTATTAATAAAAAACTTTATTCTACAACAAGTATTTCTTTTCTTTTTCCCTGTCACTGTCGTTGTTGTGTTTTATTTTAAATCCTAGTGAGGTTAAAAAGACTTTGTTTTCTGTTGTCAACGGTTTGAGAGTCTGCTTGTCACTAATGTTTTTATCAACACTCTTAATATTATATACACTGTCCACACCTGGATTAAATTTGCTACAGTTGTAAATTAAAACCATTATTTATACTTTTTTTAAATGTAGTCTTAACGTAATAACTTCTCGTGTGAAATTAACAAGATTACCGTCCTGGTCAACTATTTTAATGAAAATTTCATCAATATATCTATTTGTGACAGGTAAATAAATTACCTTTTTTGGAATTTCCACAATTTTGTAACCCGGTAAGACATTTGGATAAAACATGTGGATGATATGACCTTGGTTTTCATTGACGTATGAATTAGTGATTAGATTACATTCCACACAAATAGAATTAACCTTTGTGATATGCACAGGATTCTCAGCTAAGTGAGTCTTTAAAGGTGAGAGCCGTTTTGGTGTAAATCCCAATAAGGGAGCAATGGTATTTGGTTTTTCAAAATGGATTACTTTGTTGCTTTTTATTTCACATTTGAGTGTATTGTTATTAATTCTCAATATCAAACTTGTAGGTTGATCTATATTATGTTTTTTTCTAGGCACACCTTTACCAATTGTATTATTTTTTTCTTGACTCTTTCCTTTATTAATTTCTGTATCATCTTTATCTGGTGTTTGATCTACTTTTAATTCTAATTCAGTTATTTTTTCAGTTAAATAATTTGAAAGATCTTCGACTTCATAAGAACCATGTGGAATCGTTATATCGTAACCATCTATATAAAACTTGTTGTTTGTTTGGTCTACATTTGGAATTGTATTGTATGACATGAAATCTATTAAACCTAGTACATACTGTTCATTTTCGTTTAAAATAATTGGTGGGTAAATTTTTGTTGATAACACCGATTCTCTTCCAGATAACACAAAAGTGTACGACATGTTCAAACGATAATCATAGAGTAAATAAAAGAATATTATTTTAAAAAGGGTATTTATTTAAAAAATCTAAACACAATTGTCCACAATTTACAGTGTTATAAGTTTGATAAATTTTATGATTATAAACAATTTGACAATAGCCATTTGAATTAAAGTATGATATAGCTTCCAACGGTGGTCTCAGGTTGCCAAAACTGTCAAAATATACGACTTTGGATTTATTCTTCTTGTAAGCTGTCCAATGAGTTCCAGGACCGTCTTTGTTATCTAAATTAATAATTCCACTCTCATGTTGCCAAATTTTTTTCGGAAACCCATTTCTCATCATTACACCTCTAAAATGTGGGATTTTCATTAATTTTGCATATTTTTGTAACTCTACATTTGTCAAAGCATGTTTTGGAATTTTTATTTGATCCATTTTCTTATTCATAAAAAAATACCCATTCCACTTTTATATGGTTTCAAGTATAAACCTTTTCCAATTGCCAGTGCTTCCATTTTACGATTATGACGTTGTTTTTCGAGTAAATCTTCTTTAGCTGCTTTTGCGTCGTTAATAGTTTTCACGATAGCTGATGTACCCCCAGCAATAGTGCCCAATGCGCTCAACCCAGCAAATATCGGTATTAGAGGTAATATACCCCCAGTTTTTGGAACTTGGATTACTCGTGGTTTTTTAATATTCTTGTAAGATTTAACAATTCGTAATGCTTGTTGAATAGCTTCTCTTAATGTTTTTGGTTTGCCTTCCAATAGTTTCTTTCTAATATCTCTAATTACTCTCAATAAACTAAAAGACTTTTGCTTTGAAATTCTTTTTTTGGAACCTTTTCTTTTATGTACGACCTTTCTTTTAGAGGTCTCTCTTGTCTTTTTCTTATTACCAATCATCTTGGCTGTTACTAACCAACTAACAACAATACAGTATTTATTTATTTTTTATTAAAATTCTGATTTGTATACAATGTTTTGCATAAAGTGTGGAGAATACGTCAGTGATTTTTTTAAATATACGATATAAATGCGAGATCATTTTGAGTTTTGCTTTAGTTACTGTATTCTCTTAAAATTAATCATGGGTGTTACAAATCCAGTTTTGACCCATATGTCAGGTCAACTTGTTTCAGCATGTCGAAACTTTAAGATACTTGAATATGAAAAGTATGTGTCACGGTACCCGCCACCACTCTATGAAAAATTAGCTGGTGATGGAACAGCCTTTGTACAACAACATATAACTGGAAATCGAATTTTAGATGGTCCATTCCTTGGTCGACGAGAGCTACCATTTCCGTTACCAGAGATACCTAGGTTAGGAGGAAATAGATAAAGAAAAAAAGATACATATTTTTTTATTATATATTTTTTAATTTAATACAGTTTATTGTTATATCTTAACTTTTTTTTTTCTTGATCATCATCATCATCCTCATCTTCATCGTCTCGTTTTCTTTTTTGAGTATTGTTTAATGATTCGATTTTTGGTTTTTTGACAACAATTAAATTGTCATCAATTATTTTTCGTTTTTCTCTTCTTTTAGAAACTACAGGGCTCACTACAGAAAAATCATCTTGGATATCCATATTCTCTTCTAATTGTTTTACTCTTTTATGATTTAAAAGCTTTTGTTGTATTTTTTCTTTATTTTTTTTCTGCTGGACATTTTGTCTGCGTTTTCTTGATTTGGAAATAGTTATTCCTTGGAGTAATAAAGTACAGTGGTCTATATTTTCAGTTAGTTTTTCCAACATATTTTTAGCCTTGTTCAATTCTTTACTACAACTTTTTGTTACAGCTTTATAATTAGTAGAACCTAGACCCATACCTAATTTCACTTTTGCTTTCATTGCACCAGCTACACCAAGTGCAGCCACCTTTTCAGAAAATGCTGTATTTTTTGATCGAAACTGTTCAAGAGCTTTTTCAGCTAGGATCTTATCAGCTTCGTGTCGTTTTGATAACTCTTTGTTTTGGGAGTATGCAATATCATGTTCACGACACGCTTCGTCTAATCCATTTATTCCCCTATCTCCTCTTGCTAGTCGTTTCTGTAATTTGGTGCCGGGTCCACAAAACCTATAACCTCCAGGGATGTGCATTTCGAAAGGTAATTTATTAATGACAGCGTTTAACATATTGGTAGCGTACTCGTAGACGATTTACAAATTAATACATAGTTATTCTAAATATAAGTCTTTATATATTTTTTCTCTTCTTCAGACAACTGACCTCACATTTCACCAAACATACTACTTGGTATATTTTTAGCACCAGATCTGGATCTCAAATATTCTATGTAGTCACAGTTTATACAATTCCTATTAGATATTTCAGTCTCCCCACCACACTTTGGACATTTATACTTTACTGGTACAGGCATACTTATTTTTGGATAAATAGATGACTTGGGTTATTTTTGTCACCACCAAATTGTCTAAATATACTTTTTAAGTAACAATTTACACAAAGTGTATTTGGAATCTCAGTTTCACCACCACACTTTGTACATTTATATGTCACAGGTACAGGCATATTCAAAGGGCAAAATAAAAATGAGCTTTATGTTATATTTACAGCTATTTTATTATTCTAATTTTTTATCATGCGATTACATTATTTTTGCGGTCTCTGTCTCTTTACATACATTCTACTAGGTATATTTTTAGCACCACTCTCTTCCTTGTACACCTCTTCCAATTCACAATTTATACACAGGTCATTTCGTTCTTCAGTGTCACCCCTACACTTTGGACATTTATTTTGCACAGGTACAGGCATATTCAAAGGATAAAATGTTATGTTTCACAGATGTACAGATATTCTTCTCACTCAAATTTTCTTTGTTATCGTTGTTGTTGTTGTTGTTGTTGATTTTAAGAAAAATAGGATACACTCTTTCCAAAAAAGTACAATTAGGACTAAATTTTTTGTGATCTTCGATTATATTGTCATTTGATTCCCATTTGTAAATCTCTACGCCACACTTGAAACACTTTACTATATCTTCCACTTGGAGAAAGTAAAATCCACAAGCAGCTAACTCTATTTCAGATTTATTCCCCTTCCAATTGTTAAAAGTTGAGAGCCTTGAATAAAACTCGTCTAGCATGTACACCTCAAGACACATCTTGATTACTGACAAAATTTTGCTGGATACATTTATTTAAAATAAATAACTTGTTTCAAAACAAATAAAATTGACCAGGTGACGTGGTCGTATTGGCAAGACGTAAAAACAAACCTATGGAATAATATAGCAATTTATCAGTATTATGAATTATATCATCGTTTATAAATAAACTTTTATATTTGGTACATTGTTTTTTCTTTAATTTCCTTAAATTTCAAGAGTAAAAACGACATTGGCTAGGCTAGGCTAGGCTAGGCTAGATACGACTAAGCAAGTCTGTACACAACAAGTTATTTTTTGACTCGCCACTACCAAAAAAAAATTTCCAAGTCTCAATACTCATTTATTTCAATCACCCTGTACAAATTTAACTAAAAGAAGAGGAGATGAAGCGATAAGCGATGAGTTTTGCACTCGACATACAAGGTGGTCCGTTCCACTCAAAGACACCCCCTCTGGTCATTGTCGACCGATTCTTTTACTTCTTCAGGACAGGTAAGACAAAGAAGAGACAAGTGAGACAGGTGTAAAAACATACAGGTAACGTAGGTGACAATTCTTCGGCTGAGAAGAAGAGATCTAGAGATAAGCGACTAGTTCTTACGACCCTCTGGTCATTGTTGATCACTTCTTCGGGAGAGAAGAAGAAGAGATCAAGCGATAAGCGACCAGTTCTTACAACCCTCTGGTCATTGTCGATCACTTCTTGTACTTCTTGTACACCCCCAAGGTCAAATCATGGCATCGATACCTTCGCATCGGAGACCCTGATGGACAGGTTACCAAAGTGCGTTTGAACCCCGCTTGCTATACTACTCCTATTCAAGATCGATTTAAGTATTTCTGCTCTTCGACAACGTTTTGTAACACATCGAAGTCTACAAATTCAGCTTTGAGACGTGCATGCTATACAAATTAGTACTAAAACTGTTTGCCAACGACTTACGGAATACAACTTAACACCTAGGATTGCCGGCCGAGGTCCTCTATTAACTGCAGAGCGTCGAAAGGGGAGAAGGGGAGACTACATTTTTTGTACATTTTGTTTGTTTTTTGATTGTACAATAACGACAGACGTGTTCGTGTGTTGCGACAACCCAACGAACGATATGCTCAGTGTAACTTCTCACACACCACATTTTTTAATGGAGGATCTGTTATGGTGTGGAGTGGTATTTCTTTGACCGCACGTACAGACCTAGTGGTCATACAAAATGAAACTGTTACAGCTGAAAAGTACATATTGGAGATTCTGGAGCAAAATGTAGTAACATTCGCTCCTTATATCGGTGAAAATTTCTTACTAATGCAAGATAATGCCAGACCTCACGCTGCACAGATCGTCAGAAATTATCTAGAAGAGGTAGAAATTAACACTATGGAATGGTCAGCACATAGTCCGGATTTAAATCCGATTGAAAATCTCTGGGATATCCTTGGTAGGCGATTAAGAGCGACACCGATCCAACTAAACAACTTTCAGGAAGTGGGAGAAATGAAATACGGCAATTAATTTTAAGTATGGGCCAACGATATGAGGCTGTTATACGTAGTAGAGGCAGAAACACTCGTTATTAAGACTTTTTTCATATTTTAGTTTACTTTTCTTATCATTATTTTTTTAGAATTTTCCGTTTTATTTTTTTTTTCTCCTGTACTTCAACATTTTCTGATAATTAAACAAATTGTTATAATTACTAGTAAAATGTAGAATAAATCTGGTGATGTTTTATTTTTTATTCCTTGCCTGTTTACAAATAAAATTGATTTATTGAAGTGGTGCGTTAATTTCTTGGAGAAGTGTGTTACTTGTTGCATTTGCAGTTGCGTGTCTGTATTAGGATCTTTTTTGGATATTAAAAATTATGTGTATATATTTATTAAAATTGAATATGTTAGAGATAATCTGTGTTTCATTGTAATGCCACAAATATTTTACACTGCACTTTGCATATTTGCTTATAATTTGTGCATCCTGAATAACATTTTGCCGGCTAGTTTATATAACTCGACGTATAAACACTAAAATAAATTATAAGGCTAGCCGTTTGTAATCACGTAGCAAACAACAACACATTCACTTTTCAAGAGATCCGTATATAACATTGTCTGGGTGTAGTGAGTTAATCAGTTCTAACATTGTGGTTTGAGTCCTGATTGTAATTTTGCTATTATTTATGATCTAATCCCAAATCGGCTTAAATATTCAAAGATGTAATTGTATTTAGGATTATTTATATTTTCTACTATTGGCAAACGCCCATCTTAGCGATTAATATTTTTACTTTCCTCTTCATTGTTGAAAAAACTAGACCACCGGTAATCAAAATAATTCCAACTACCGGCAACCTACATTATTCAATTCTACATTTGATTGACATATTGACGCGTGAATGAGCAGATTCAGGAAAAGATCACTTTCTTTTAGACGCCAGTAATGAAATAATTGTAAATAGCAATTACAAAATCGCATATATTTGTGAGTATTGGCATAGATGTATGTATATATAGAAAGGAAGAATTTACCAAGAATGTTTCCTATTCCATTTCCTTTATCTTTAAATACTTTCTTAGAATCAATTATCATAATGTGCTAAGCCAAGCGAATAAGAGTAACAGCAGAAATGGACTTTTTTTAAAGTTCCTTCTTTTATACGGAGCTTGTGAAACAATATAGCAAACCTGATTTTATTTGCAATTTCCCTAAGTAATTGTATTAATTAAAGCAAACCGATATCCTAAGTTTTTTAAGTCAAGAAAGTCTTCTTCTCTCTATAGAATTTTAAAATAGCGAATATTTAAATTTTTCATATGTTTTGTCCGAAGTATTATCTTTTTTAACGTGTAAAGTATTTTCCACCTAAGAAGACCGCTTTGCAATTAAATGCTGGTAACTTTATTAGCGGACTAGATAAGCGACGATATATTTTACACTACCTTTATGAATAACATTTTACTACTCTGTTGTTTCAATCAACACTGCTCAACAAGTTATCGTTTATTGGTTTTAATATTTTATTGCAATAGTACGAGTACATTACATGTTAATTTTTTTAATTTCTTCTGACGTATCGTATAATGTAGGTTTACCCAATAATCAAAGTTATGCCTTTACAAGAACATATTATTTGAAAAATAAGGAGTACCATGTGTCATAATAATTGTAATCTTCTTTATACACACTTTAAAAATTTGTTCAATAATGTATTTCTTAAATCCACACAATCATTGAAAAATGATTCATGCTATTTAAAAATATCTTTCTGCTAACGACACTGGTATCGACAAAGTAGATCAAATTCAAACTTGTCATCATATTACACTTCTGTTTATCGTTAAAAATTAATTAACGCTAGTGGGTTGTATTGGTGCTATTTAATAATTTAGCAAAATACAAGATCAGCAAAAATCTTATTTAAAACATGCGAACGGTTTTTGCAATCACAATAAATGCAGTGTTTATGCTTGTTTAGCATTGGCTGTTAAATAATTTGTGTTCGATTGTTTCTTCTGTTGTACAACCCTCGTTCTTTTTAGGGTGTAGTAGTTGTATATAAGTACATATTTTTTATAGTAGTGTAGTGAAGCGGTACTTTAAAGTAAAATGAGTAATTAAAATAAAATACAGTCGAAAGGTAGAGTGTTATTTCCAGAAGAACGGCGTTTATTTCTGAAGTCGAAAGTTGTTTCAATTTGGAAAAAATAATATGGGTTCATTGACATCTGTTATGGCAGTTCAGAAACGCACATGTGATGCTTGCGGTATCTCAGAGAGGACATTCCGCAGAATTAATAACATGAGTGAGGATGAAACAAATAAAGTAAGCAAGAGAAATCGTCGACATCCAAAAACTTTAGATTTGTACCATTCAATTAAACTGGTAATTAAAAAAATTATATATAATATGTATAAAGCCAAAGAACATGTAACAATTGGTGCTGTGTTACAAAAAATAAAAGACAAGAAACTGTGTGATATTAATGTAACAAGTTTGTGGAGAGTGCTAAAACATTTAGGTTTTCGATATAAAAAGACAAATAATAGACAAGTATTGTGTGAACTCTATAATGTTGTTTCAAAACGGTGGCATTTTTTAAGAAAATACATGAACAATAAAACGTCTGATAGTCCAAGGCAAGTTGTATTTTTAGATGAAACTTGGATTTTCGTTAAAGGAAATATGTCAAAATCATCCTGACAAGACCGCACCACGAAATGTTATTCTTCTAGTCGTTCCGGTAATGGTAAACGCTACATTATACTTCATGCTAGAAGTGATGAGGGTTTTATTCCTGACGATAGTTTAATTTTTTCGTCCACAAAGAATATAGGTGATTACCATGGAAATATGGATGCAAATATTTGTAAAGAATGGTTTGAAGAAAATTTGTTAAAAAAATTAGAGCGACAATCCATAATTGTGTCGGATAATGCATCCTACCACTTAAAAGTAGAAAAGAGATTTCCTTCAAGCAGCTGGACAAAAGAAGAAATAAAGTTGTGGTTGACAGAAAAGAAAATTTATCACAGTGACATATTTTTAAAAGTCGATTTGCTTCAAAGGGTCGAGAGCACAAAATTTAAAAGAAATTTGTTACTGACCAAATGGATCTTAAATATGGCCATGAAGTTCTTCGATTTACCATTGCCACTGTAATGCAATTGAGTTAATTTGGGGTATAGCCAAAAATTTTTATGATAAACATCCATCCAAAACAACAGATGACGCTAGCGTTCTTAGTTTATGGAAAGAATCACTAGAACAAATAAAGGCAGAACAATGGCAAAATCGTATTAGACATACGGAAGACATAGTCGTTCATTCAGTCTTTTCAAACTGAGCGAGTTATAGATGAGGTCCGGCCTCTAATTATTCGGATAGACAATTCAGATAGTGACGACTCTGATAGTGAAATATCAGACAGTGAATAGGACAAATCGTTTGCTAAAAAGAAGTAACAAAAAAGTGTTTCGGGAATTCAATTCGGACTTTGTGGTGTGTTTTAGTTAAACGATAAAGTACCTGCGTTCTAATCAGTGGACTGTATACTCTCAATAGCTTTGCTATTAATTACTGGACTCCACGTGTTTATAATAAACATTTTGTTTTGCTGAAAACTTGGAAGTGATTTAGTGTCAATTTTTTTCAAGGTTAAATTTAATACAGTTTCTGCAGAAAGTAAAGTCTTGGATGTATTTTATTCAAATTTGGACATACCAGCAACTTGGCAAGTATTTTCCAATTTTACTGCATGCAAAACCATTCGTATAATTTTCACTCTACGCAAAATAGAGACTTATAGAGACCCTGATGAACATTTGATGTCGACAAATAATTTCAAGTATTCGAAATATTCCATCCCATTTCTTTTAACACGCCCTGTATATACATATTATATTTATTTTATTTGCCTTTGATACAGTAAAATCCAATATTATTACTGAACATAAAATACAGGAAATTAAATATTTATATCTGCCGTCATAGGGTAAAAGGACTTTAGCTTATTTGTCCATCCTTCTAAGTTCTGCAACACAGTATTATATTTATAACCTTGACAAAATTCTTAAGCCTCTTTTCTTTGAATGTCTTCCTCTATCGAGCATCAGCATTAATTTTGGCAGACATTGTCGCTTTTGGTTCTTTCTCAGCAAATCATTTGTGCCGAAGCCTATGCACTCTAATATGTTTATAAGCCAGGAACACTGCGCCCCATATTCGATATTACCTTCTATTAAGAACTGAATAAGTAAGTCGTATCACACACAAACACTAGCGTATAACCCAGCTCCCATCACCTACATGTCTGAAGATCAAATTCCTCACGCTCCAATGGAGTGGTAACTATCTGACCTCACTTTCGCGGGCATTTAACGAAAGGGGTGTAGTATGCTTTTTTACCTTAGATGCCCCTGGGTAATGGGGCATCTTCCGTTACTTTGTGTGGTTAGGCCACCTAGTTTTAGCTTAAAGAGCTTCACTCCCTTTAATTTCTAGATCCATCCACAGTGAACCACCGATCTAGATTTGTGTCTCGCTGTCTGGACGGTGTGTGTTTGGTCACTCAGCTGTCGAATTGTCAAAATAAAATTTTGTTGTCCTCACCAACTGGGTATCTGGTCTACGAGCCCACGTCTGGCGGTGCGTGACCTCGGTGCTCAGCTTTGGCGTCGCTTTTGGACCTACCTGAGGGGGATTTCTGTTGCCAGGGGAGTGTTTTTCTATGTAATTAAGGCATGTCCGTAGAGGAAAATAAAATAAAGTCTCTATAAGTTTAGAGAACAGGGTTGTTTTGCTGCTAGATCTGCTTTTTCATTACCTGGAATACCAATGTGTGATGGTACCCACAATATTGCTACTGTAATTCCATTAGTTTGAAGACGATTACATGTACTCTGGATTTCTTGAACTGTGAGATAAATCGATGACAGAGAGTCAGTACATATCATTATAGTTTTATTGTCGTTGAGTGGATTTTTCACAGCTTGTAGTATTCCATATAGTTCAGCAGTATAAATACTGCAATTGCTAGAGAGTCGAAATCGGTTGACAGTAGTTATAACTGTTGTAACAGCACTGCCACAACACCTTCTTCACTCTTAGATGCGTCTGAGTAAAGGATCTTATTGAAGTTGCATTGATGTAGTATAATATGGGATCTTTGTTTTATTATGGAAGGTGATATTTAATTCTTATTATATTTGGATAGTTCGATATTAAGATTCGTAAGTTTGCATATCCATGGAGGAGTTTGAGGGACCCTGAAAGGGGTGTTGGACAACAGATTGATATTATCTAAATAAGGAATTAACATTTGTATAGTGGACGGTACCATTCTAGAATTATTAGTAACTGATTCTTCTGTTACAGGACAGGTGCCTGTCCGTTCCGAACTTTGGCGATCATTATGGCTATGATTACTTTGTTGGTTGCTATACGGAATAGCTGTGTTGAGGTCTTTCTATACCATGCTCTCAGGTTAGCAAGCCAGGATATTCTTCTTCGTCCTGGAGCTCTTTTGCCTTCAATTTTTTCCTTCGTTTTTCAGTAACTGATAATTGTCTATTATAGATGAGAATTCAATTTGTTCCTTCGTTTTTCAGTAACTGATAATTATCTATTATAGATGAGAATTCTTGTGGGGTTTGTAGAATTTATTGAAACTAGCGAAAAACAGCAGTAAAAGTTGTCGTTTTAGATAAAGTGGAAGTTCGAAACATTCTTCGTGAATGCTTTCCACCGGAATGGATCTAAATGCTCCTAGACAGAGTCGAAGAGAAGTATTTTGGACTATATTTAGTGAACGTAGTAGTGATTTACTTTGGATATGTAGAGATGTCACCTCGGGGGAATAATTAAGGGTCTAACCACCTTCTGAAATTCCCGGGTGCTCTGTAGAGGGCTTCCAATATACTGTCGAGAGCTCCTCTACTTAAGTCCATTTTCGGGTTATGGACTTAAAAAATATTTATCTTCGGTGTCTTGCCTTGAAAAAGGCAAGATATTTCTTACATGACAATTTCTTCGTCGAAATAAAAACACCAAGTTAAGTTGAAACAATTCTTAGCCACAGAGTATGGAAAATAAATGCAGGAAGCAGAGCCCCGAGAGCACTAAGCTCTCGTAGAGCCCGTGAGGGACTGACCTGGCTGACCTGAAAATCGCCAATATTTATATGCGCTGTTCGAGCGATAAATAGGGATTTCCAGGTCAAGAGCCAATGGAAAAATTCGAGGCGGGGTGATGCGCATCGAAATGCGTACTAGTCCACAGACTATGGCATTCGATGACAGAGAACACTACCATAGTCAAGTTTAGAGCGGATAAGAGCTCGGTATATTTTTAGTAGTGTTTCCTCATCGACTCCCCAACTATAATGGGCTAGTGATTTAAGGAGATTTATTTTCTGACAGTTTACTGAAAGTTTCTGTTCAGTTTTTAATTTTTTTTCTTATCTTTCTAATTGTCATTTTTGTCAGATTCATTATTGGTATATATAAACTTTTTGGTAGTTACAGTAATTTACTTTGGTCTGTGGTGTCGTATGCCTGTTTAATCTACGAAAATCGCATGTACGATATGTAAGATGCAAATATGTAAGACAATTACATCAGCAAAAGTTAGGCGTAATTGAAAAATTTCAGATTTCAGATCTTATTACTTGTAGAAAAAAGTATATTACGCGGTCTAAGTTAGACACCCTGTATATTGTTATATAACTTCGTATGTCTAGACCTATCTCAACTTCAATAATATACCTCGTTCATTATCCAATAAAAATATTCTGGTATGTTTGCCTTGAAATTATAGTTTTACAGTTTCCCCATTTCTTTGACGACTTGCGTTGTGGTAGGAGTATCCTGTATTTCTGCCATAAATACTTAAGTAAACCGATTAAAGGGATCGTATTTTCGTATCGATTTGTAACCCAAAGACATTGAACCCTACATGCAAGGTCCATTAAAAAGTGCTAGTGATTCTTTAGATTCATTATATAGAGTCGTTTAATATAATCCAATAAAATTCTAATGGATTATGTTAATAATATTAGTTTCTGTATTAATCAAATTAGTTTGTTTAGAAATTAAATAAGAAAAAACTGTGGGAATAAATTAATAGTGTATGGTGCATTATAAAATTAATATTAAAGTCCTGCTTTCAATTTAGAGGCCAGTCGTCAATTTGATATCTAAAAACAAGGAGAACAAGCTAAACTTTGCTGAGAATGACAATTTTGAGACCCAAAAAAATCCAAAAAAGTTTGCCACTCCTACCCCCGGTTTTCCCCTAAAACCCTCCTCATAAAACGGAAAACATCGGTTTACCAAGAATCTGTACGACGTAGAAAAAATGTTTCAAATAAGAAATGTAGCTGAGATAATTTTGAACAAAAATTTCTATTAGTACTTTTTGTGTATACTAAAACAATTTTTAATTTAAGGTGATTACTTGGCAACATCGCACTTAACGAAGCCCTTAACGATAACTTTTCAACGAAGTCATATTCCACTGATCAATTTTGCAGAGGCGTACCAAAAGAATTTTTAATTATTTATTTAAACACATAAGTAATTACGTAAAAATTAAATCTAAGACCGATATAATGATTAAATTATCATGTATCTTTTGACAGGTATCTTCTAGTTGTCTAACAAAATAAAGTACTTAAAATTTTATTGTTATTATAGAGTACATCAAAAAAGAGATATCTTTGCAAAATACTTATTTTTTTAATTAGACGAAACAATCTGAAATTTTAACATACGATCTCGTCTTTGCACTTTATTCTCTATTTATAGAATTGCTGTCTGTTATAAACGTTATATTTTATTTTGTTTTAACTTGATTTGAATTGATTTAATTATCTATTTAAGTGATTACGTAAAAATTAAATCTAAGACCGATATAATTATTAAATTATCATGTATCTTTTGACAGGTATCTTATAGTTGTCTAACAAATTAAAGTAAAATTTTATTCTTATTAGAGAATACCTAATACAGAACTTCAAAAAACAGAAAACTTCGGAAAATACTAATTTTTTTCATTAGATTAAACAATCTGAAATTTTAACATACAATCTCGTCATTACACATCATTCTCTATTTATAGAATTGCTATGTTTGTAAACGTTATATTTGTTTTTTTTTAACTTAATTTGAAAGTTTCCTCGTGTTTATTTGTTTATATACATATAAAAATATATTATGAAGTTCATATAAATTAAAATGAAGTAAGGTAGACTATTATCATGTGAATGCATGTATATAGTAGTGCATTTGTTTATTTGAGTAAATTCTCGGAATATGAAATGAAGATGGCACTAACTACCAAAGATTTAATAGCTTTGTTAGAAGAAGACTCAGATTGTGAAAATGCTGACTTACTTAATGTGGTTTATTTGCCGCCGAGATTAGATTAGAAAGTTTCTGATGTAGAAGACATTAATGATAATATTATTTGTGAAGAATCAATAAAATCGGATATTGCAGGTACATATGAAATACAAGTGATTGGGAATTCTGACGATTCTGATTCCACAGATTCCACAGATTGAACCACAGATAAATCGTCCAAAGAAAAAACCAGGCAAAAATAGTTAATCCAAATTTGTCTCAAGTTGTAACAACAGATACTCCTTCGTGCTCAGTAGTAATTCAACATCAGTCTGATTGATATTTAGACAATATAATAGCCAACCATGAAGGCAAGTCATATATTGAAGTTTTTTCACTCTTTTTTGATAAAAAAGTATAAGAGAGCATTCTATATTTTACAAATATTTATGCATCGTAGAATAACCGTCACGATTTTGAAATAACATGGGTTCACACTCTGCTTCAAGTTGATATGCATTGGTTAAAGGATGAGGATAAAGAAGAGCACATAATAAGAGAAAGCATGAGCCGACATAGATTTATATTTATAATTTATAATAGTGAAGAAACCGCTACATCAGTGTCAAATTTAGTACATGGACGTCAATCTAAATTTGCTTTACCAGATGAAACCAGATTCGACAATATTGGCCACAGTACAAAAAGAGACGATAATGCAAGAATGTTGGATGTGCAAAAGTAATACTATTTATTTATGTATAAGGTGTAGAATGCATCTACACCCCGAATGTTTTGAAAATTTTTACCCTAAAATTTAATTTACATTTAAGATACAATATGTTCCTTTATTAAAAATTGTACAGTTTTCCTTGAAAATGAGAAAAAAAATCTTTTTGGTTGTAAATTAATCTTAATTTCTGTGTTTTTAATCCAATCTAATAAATTAATTGCCAAATTTCTCTTTTTATTATTGAGCGGCCGTTAATGGGCTAATACTATAGAAAGAATAAACTTTCCTCAAATTTACTTTACTTACCTCAAAACTATTTTAACGTTAATAATAAAGTCTATTGAATAACTATATTCTCAAGAAATAGAACACACTACGCCTATGCACATAAAGAATGTAGAAGGAATAAACTAAAATATCATATTTCTCTCATTCCCATTCTTTCTAAGAACGTAAATATATATAGACTAGCAAAATATTGATAAGTTTACCGATGTTTCAAACTATTCAATGAACTTGTCTCACTATAAACTCGCGAATCGCACCAATTTATATTGTTACGGGGGCAAATTTTATTTGCTTTAGGACTATCTTACTTTTTCACTTATTTACATGGGCGAAGCATACACAATAACAATAGCCCCGGTAAGAATTTACTGCGGACATTTTACATGGTTGCCGCTACCGTTTAGTTCAATTTGTAGATTAGTCACCTTTAATTGAAAATTGTCCGACTATAGAATGAACCGTTCTATTAGAAAGAACGCTTTAAGCGACCGGCGATTTTGAATGTCACTTGCGAGCGCGAAATAAATTTTTTTAATTTTAACTCAGGGAAATAAGCTTTTTTTCGTGACACTCGTCCGGCCAGGTAAGCGACATAGCCCAGTCTGGTTAAAAAAAAAAGGTGGAAAAATGTTTCGCAGATATCTGAAGCTTTTAAGACATAGGTGGGGGATACTAGATGATGCTCCTAGTTTTACCTTTTGCGTTTTTTTTTAAGCAATAATTTATGGTCACAATTTGATTTTTTGTCTATAAATTTTTTCCCTTATATTTTAAATAAAAAATATTTAAGTCATTTTTTTATGTCAAGAATATCTTTATTTTCTGGTTTTTTTTTAATTAAAATTGATAAATAATTTACAGTAATTTATAAATTTTATTAATTTTTTTATTAACAAAATAAAATGGTATTAATACATTTAAACATCAAGGAATTACCATCTTTTAGATTTGTGCAAAATTTCCCCCCGATCAGTTAAATATTTTATAAGTTATTTAATTTGTTTATCCCTGAGGCTAATTATTTAAACTATTGAGCTTGCCATATGCATGATGCTAGACACATTCAGCAAATTTCATAGGATTCTTTAACACTTAGACTATCTCAGAAATTAAATGCATATTGAGTTTTCATCGAAATTATTTACAAAATAAACGTTTGAAAAAGGGGTATGTTTTTTACTTATAAACAATTGTAATAACTTCTATATTTTTCAAGCTACAGACTTGTACGTACAACCATTGGATAGCTGGTAAGCTCACATTAAAAAATAAAAAACCTTCTATGACCAATAGGAACGAAGGTAGTGACTATTTTTAAAAAAATCATATCTCCATTGTTTATAAACATTAAGAAGTAAAATTTTGCACAAATTTTGAATGAAAATCTAAACTTTATATTGAAACTTATAGCTATAAAATTTATCTAATTTTTCGAAACGACGGTACTTTCGAAAGATCGACATAGGAAAGTGGAGAGGATATCTGTTTCAGCTCCGTTTTTTTTTCGGCATCGGAACTTCAAATTGTAACACGTAGGAAAAATTTACATTATCTCGGCTTCCTTTGCAGCTACAAGCCTCTTTTTTTATTCTGGGGTAGCTCGTCGAAATATGAATAACTACATAGTTTTCACTGGCCGGAAAATATGGGAAAACTCGGAAAAATTGAGTCCATTTGAAATTCACCCTAAATACTTACTTTTTTTTTTAAATTGCTCGAATAGTCTGTCGCAGTATTAATAATGATGACATAATTTTCACCCCCCATAAATCTCGGAAAATCAACATATGTTTTTTCATATTATATCAATGATGTAATAATACTTATATATTTTATAAATTAAATTTCAGGTAATTTTTTACACATTATATTATTATATTCCTTATATTAATTATAATTGTTTGTATTTTTATAATTAATAATATTGATTTTTATTCTATTTTTCTTACAAATATGATATACAATATTAATCTAATCTGCCTTACTGCTTTGACAAAATAAGTCGATTTTTTCATCACTTGCCTTATTAAATTTTGCAATGTTTATTGAACTTTACTTTTTTTATTTTCTTTACATACATTGGTTTAAAAGTTAAAATTTGGTTCATTTATTCGACTTCACTGTCAGGTCTGAACCTTTTTGTTGCAGGTTGTTTGTCTTCACTTATTAAGTCAGTCTTTCCATACATTAACATATTAATGGGCGATCTTAATGCCAAGGTGGGTCAAGGTAAGGTAGGAGAACAAGTAGGAAAATATGGGCTTGGAAACAGAAATGACAGAGGAGATCGATTGATTCAATTTTGCCAAAGTGAAGACTTCGTAATAACAAATACTTTTTTCAAATTACCTCCTCGACGGTTATATACATGGACATCTCCACAACATACCAAAGAAAAAATAGTGAGAAATCAAATAGACTACATTATGATAGCAAGGAGGTATCATAATGCTGTTAACTGTACTAAGACGTACCCAGGAGCTGATATAGGCTCAGATCATAACCCGGTAGTTACTGTGATAGAGGCGAGACCAAAAAAGATTAGAAGACCACACAGAAAGGCACTAGATTTAAATAAACTTAAAAACAAAAATATACGACAAGAAAAAGGAGAAGAAATAAATGAAAACCTCCGTTCAGTGCAGCAACAAATTAACGATACAAACAACGTTAACCAAAAATTAAAGTACATAAATACAGCTATACAAACAGCAGGAAAGAACATTCTTACAAAAACAACAACAAAGAATAAGGGGTGGATGACACAAGATATACTAGACTTGATGGAACAAGGAAGAAAGATGAAGAATTACCCAGACAAATACAAAGAAATAAATAAACACATAAAAAAGAGAATAAAAGAAGCCAAAGAGGAGTGGATTAAAGAACAATGTGAAGAAATGGAAACCTATGAGAAAAAGTACGATGCGTTCAATATGCACAAAAAAGTAAAAGAGATAACAGGAAGCATAAAGTAATGCCAAATAGGTAAACTTAAGGACAAAGATGGAAATCTTATTGTAGATCTAGAGAATAAAATAAAAAGATGGACAGAATACCTGAATGAATTATTTGAAGACGATAGAAACAACTTAACTCAGATAATCAATGCAACTGGGCCAGACATATTGAAAGAAGAAGTAGAATACGCAATAAGAAACGCTAAAAATGGAAAAGTAAATGGACCTGATGAAATTCCTACAGAACTGTTGAAGCTTTTGAATGATAAATCCGTAACCATAATATTAAATTTTGCAGCGAGGAGCTAAAACAGTTTCCCCTCCACTTTCCTATGTCGATCTTTCGAAAGTAACTTCGTTTCGAAAGGTTTTAAGTTTCGAAAAATTGGATGAATTTTATAGCTATAAAATTCAATATAAAGTTTAGATTTTCATTCAAAATTTGTGCAAATTTTACTTCTTAATATTTATAAACAATCGAGATATAATTAACAAAAAAATTGTCGCTAACTTCGTTCCTATTGTTCATAGTGGGTTTATTTTTTTTGTTAAATGTGAGTTTTTTACCAGCTATCTAATTGTTGTACGTAAAAGTCTGTAGCTTAAAAAATATAGAAGTTATTACAATTGTTTATAAGTAAAAAACATACCCCTTTTTCAAACGTTTATTTTGTAAATAATTTCGACGAAAACTCAACATTCATTTAACTTCTGAGATAGTATTAGTCTTAAAGAATCCTATGAAATTTGTTAAATGTGTCTAGCATCATTCATAGGGCAAGTTCAAAGGTTTAAATAATTAGTCCCAGGGATAAACAAATTGAATAACTTTTAAACTATTTGACGGATCGGAGGTAAATTTCGCACAAATTTAAAGGACGGTAATTCCTCAATGTTTAAATGTATTAATAACATTTTATTTTGTTAATAAAAAAATTAATTAAATTTATAAATTAGTGCAAAAAACTGCTTTTTTGCAAATATCTCCATAAATTATTTATCAATTTTAATTGAAAAAACGGGAAAATAAAGATATTCTTGATATAAAAAAGTGGTATAAATATTGTTTATTTAAAATATAAAGGAAAAACTTATAGATAAAAAATCAAATTCTGACTAAAAATTATTGTTTAAAAAAAACACAAGGTAAAAACAGGAGTATCTTTTTATCTATTCGTTATCTAGTAACCCCACCTATGTCTTAAAAGCTTCAGATATCTGCGAAACATTTTGCCGTGAAATCGATGATTTTTGTATAACCAGACTGGGCTAACAGTTGTTTTGAGTAGTATGGACATATGTAACAAGAACATATTTTTTGGTCTTAATTAGTTATTAACAAATTAAGGTCAAAAAACAGTAAATTTTTCATTTTTCGTCTAAATTTTACATACAAGTGACGTCACTTTGCATAAATCGTGACGTGAAACGTTTTTACTTTGAAAAATGGTATAATTAAAATTTTCTGAAAATTATCTTTTCTTTGACATATTTTTAAAAATTATTTGGTATGTAATCGGGTTATATAGCTCTTCTGGTTATTAATTTATATAAGCTCTCGCTGATTTCTCCTTTTTTATGTAATTTCTATGTTACTGCAAATACAATGATGAACATGTAATTCAATGGAAAGATATATCAGTAATTGTAAAATAATCTGACCATAAAAAGCGGAAAACTAAGAAATCAGCTCTATTCTTACTTCTTCTTCTCTTCGTATAATAATTATAAGACGTATCTTTTAGACGTTTTAATACCTCTTCATTTGTCACTCTGTCAACCCCGCTTATGTGTAGCAACCTTCGATACACCTACATTTCGAAAGCTTAAAGTTTATTTAGAAGAGATTTAAATGAAATCGTAGGCTTCCACGGCCAGAGTCAGAATTATAGTTTATTCGTCTTCCGGGTTTGGACCGTGTCATTTGTGAGTGACCCAAAAGTGGGTTCATCTCGACGTTTCGCTACAATTGTATGTAGCTTCTTCAGGAGAACAAAAAAGAAAGAAAAAGAAACAAAAGACAGGAAGATGGGTAGTTAGCAACGGTAACTCAGTTACTCAACGCAACCAGAGGCGAATACTAACTACCAAGATGGGCATTTGGTCACAGTAACTCAACTACTCAACGCAGCCAGAGGTGAAAACCAAATGCCAGGACAGGGATTCACGTCCAACAGCTCAGAACACTAACGCGTCGAGAGGCAGGGAGTGAATCCGACGATTACTCCGCTACCGCTCTATTTATAGTCGCGGTGACCTGTCGTGTCGGGACGTATCGGCACACTCCGTGGCGCGAACGTCAAGAAGCGCGCGCTGGCCAATCATGTGGCTGCATCGTGGTAGCGGGACCGGACGGCGGCTCTAGACTGGGATTCCAGATGGGAGACAAGTAGTATCCTTCCTCTCGATTGATATTATGTGGATTTTTTCGGATCTCTAGAGATTCGCGGATTTTCCTGGAATAAAAGAAGGGGCTCTTAGAAATAATATGAGTTTTTTCGAACAATATGGAATGACCGGTTTCTTGGCAGTGTTCTGCAACTGCAGAATGGGAGAAAAGACCTGATCGAATGCATCTTTGATGCTCTTGAATCCGAGTTTTGACGGAACGACCAGTTTCGCCAATATACACTTGTCCACATGAACAAGGAATAGAATAGACACCACAGGAGGATAGGGGCGGTAATGGGTCTTTAGGAGAGATTTACTGAGCGTCCAGCTTTCAACTCCATAGAATAATGTCGAGAAGATATGACATTTCACGAGTCTTATTTTTAGGTTATTATTAATAGTTCGTCCACATCATATTTTTTTTTATTCGGAAGAACACTGCTCTAGCCTTTTCAATACGGATTTTTATCTCTTTGCTTATATCCTAATTGTCATTTATGTTTGGACCGGCATAAATGATGTTCTCGGTTTTTTCTATTTCAATAACATACGACCATCAACACCTTTAACGAATTTTACCTCTAGAAGTGTAGTATATGGTTGATGACCCCAAGATCTGGACAAAGTAGGTCTAAACTATCAAGAATTCATTTACCGCGAATGGACAAAAACAAAATTTTATAGGTTACATCAATTTTTATAATTTGTTTTTAGGAACGAATCAATATGTAAATAGAAATCAAAATATAAACATGTAATTTTAATATTGCAATCATTGTGTTTCATTCCCAAAAATATAGATCAAAAACAGTATAAATAAGCTGTACATATTTTTGCGAATCTCGACGTTGTATTATTATATTTTGTAGAATAAATCACTACTCTTTCTAGATATTTTAAATATAGAAATGTTTTGCCCTATTTGACAACCTTGATCTTAAAAAGAAAGTGACTAATATAGGTATTCAGATACAACTTAATTGTCATTGAAACAATTTTGCACACAATGATGCCGACACCTATCCCATAAAAAAACAGATGTGGGTACCCAAGGTAATATGATTTTAGTAGGTGCTCTTTGCATATTGCACAATGAAATTTGACCGGTTTACAGTGCATGAGGTGACAAAATATGAATGAATGTACATACGTTCCGCACACAATATTTGATTATATATGGTAGCAGGAAACGAAAAATATAAAATACAGTGATGAGTGCCTTAAGAACCGGCAAAATAACGCAAAAGATAGAAAACATAATACGTTGTGAAATAAAAAGAGATGAAAGTAGTAGAGGTGGGAAATTATCGATAGAAACCCCTAATTTACATTACATTACATTACATTAGGACTATCGATAGTTTCCCACCTTTAGACGTTAGCTTATGAGCTAGTTGACTTCAGTCATAATATTACAAGTATGACGTCGAACATTAACATTTTTTAAATTTCGCATAAAGTAAAAACTGATTGAAGGCAATAAAGCAAATGTAAGTTAACAGTTTAATTAGTAGTAATTTGATAAATACAGAATAACAAGCTATGATAATTCTGTATGTAATGAGAAGAGTGTATGCGACGTCTCAAATCACAGTTTATTATTGATCAATACTTTAATTTTGGATAAAAACATACTCGTACTTGAACTGTTTTTACTTACATTACGTGATACGTATTACTATGACTGAAGTCAACCAGCTCATAAGCTAACGTCTAAAGGTGGGAAACTTTCGATAGATCTAATGTAATGTAAAGTAAATTATAGGTTTATATCGATAATTTCTCACCTCTACTACTTGCATCTCTTTTTATTATTATGTTTTATGTTATATATACGTATTATGTTTTCTATCTTTTGTGTTATTTTGCCGGTTCTTAAGGCACTCATCCCTGTATATTATACATCCAAACACAAATACATAATCTAATACCTTTAGTTTATAGATCAGTTACTGAGGATTTTTACCTCCGAATTCTTTATAACTCAATCGATTCATTTGAAATTTTGTGTGTTGGTAAATAATTACTCAAGGAACAAAAGTTATATAGTGCCGATGTGCGCTTCCACCCTGGGGGTGTTTGACACCCCTTTTCGAGGGTGGAAATTTGTTCACTCAAAATAACCACGCTATTCGATAGGACAAATTTTAAACAAAAAATGTAGTAAACATTTTTTCGCTAGATCAATACTTTTTGAGTTATTCGCTGTTGAAAAGTGTCATTTTTCGTTAAAAAAGAAAACATATTTTTCTAAGGTTTTTTAATAATAGCTCTGAAACTAAGAGTTTTATCAAAAAAAGTGTAACAACTAAAATTAAAGCTCATAAAAAAACAAAAAGATTGGCTTTTTAGTGAATATTTTCAGTTCAATATTAACTGAGTTATGGCTGTTCAAAGAAGGTTTGTTTTTGTTTTTGTCGTTCAATTTTTGAAATAACGGAAAACGGGTACATTTTTCGACAAAAACTCATATAATATTTTTAAAAAAGCTTGAAAAAACCTTTAAAATGAGTGATGGTAAAAGTCCTTTGCACCAACTGTACGTGAGATACGATCAAAAAAACGATGGGTTTCTCAAATTTTTGTAAAAAAAAACGCAATAAAACTAACGGTCATGTTCACTAAGGTTCACAAAGTCATGTTCACTAGGATTGAACTAAATTGTTTTCTTTATAGAATTCACTTTATTTTAGTGTTTTTTTGTATGATCCAAAAGTTTAGCCACTTTAGAATACCCAGTTTTTGAAAAAAGTATGATTACATTTTTTTGTAAATATTAAAAAAAAATCTTTTTTTTGTAATAACTTCAAAACTATAAAAGATACGTAAAAGATGACACAATACAAAAAACAGGTTTTTTTCAACAAAAATTTTCATTGTCTAATTTTTTTTGTAGCTTAAAAAATAACGGAGATATAAATGGTTGAAGTTTGCTATATAGCGCATGAACCACTGGTCTCCGACCCTTTGACCCTTCACCCTTTGAACATGAAGGACTTTAGAATGTTTTAACATTCCTATACTTATAGCCCGTTAAATTACCTGTAAAATCGTTTTTTATGCATGTTGTAGCATCAAAATCAACCGAGTTATTGTAAAAAAATAAATAGTACTTTTTAGAATAAATTTTGGAGCATGGAAATTTTTTTTAATTTGGAGCATTGGAGCATTTCGATGGAACTAATAGACATAAAATATATGCATATGCATATTATAATAAAATGTTATTTTATAAGCAAGAAATTAATATTTGTTTAATAAAATGCACTCAAGAAATGTTTCAGACCAATAAAAATATATTAAATTAATTTTTTAAAAAAGGGGTTGGTTGTGAGGGTTGAAAAAGTTAAAATTATAATAAAAAATTATTTTATATGCAAAAAATTAATTTTCGTTAAATAAAATGCACTCAAGAAATGTTTCAAACCGATAAAAATATTTTTTAATTCATTTTTGTCATAAGGGTGGTTGTAAGGGTTGAAATTTTCCAATAAATAAAATAATATTGTATAACTAGGGTATTAAATTTTATTTGAATTTAAATACATAATTGAAATGTCTCAAGCTGCTACGACTTTTTTTTTTCATATTATTTTTATAAAAAACATTAGCTTTAAGGGTTTTAAGGGTTGAAAATTGTGAATAATTAATTTTAATATTAGAGAACACATTACAATATTTACCTTGTGCGAATAAACAAGATTTAAGTGCATAAAATAATTAAATCCGTGTTTTTCCCAGTTTCTTCAATAAGGGGTAGTTTTCACCCTTTAAAACAAAAAGCGCACCTAGAGCGTATATAACTTTTGAAGTGGAGGGTAAGATAAGGTTAATTTGAAATTTTCAAAGAAATCGATGCAGTTATAAAAAATTCGGAGGTATTATACCTACCATATTTTAAGCCTCAGTAACTAGACTATTAGTAGTAAAGGAACAATACCATGAGAACTTAATACCCATTTCTCCCTTCATACAAATGAAGCGTTTATTTGAAAAACAACACAATTTCCTTTTTTTTCAAATTTGACTTTATATGTTGTTCGCATAGAATGGTAGCTTCTTTATCGATCTCACACATTCACTTGTGTAAAAATCCCAGATATTCGGAGTAAACTACATAAAAATTTCGGATAGTTTTAGAAAAACAACAGATGTCCATGCGGTTTGTAGTAAAAGCAACACTTCGTGTTGCTTTTAGCAACAAAGCGTTTCATCTTAATCAACGGTCATCGCTAAGCGTAAATGATCTTGTCTATAAATTTATCAGTTGTGTGCATTCTTTGTTAATAACAGGTGATGTTTGTTTCTTTTGTATTAGAAAAATAGTTCAGCATGGCGGAAACTGTTCAACACAATACCTCTAGTATTAAAGATGATAGATATCATTTGTGAAATTCGAACTACAGATTAACCACGAAAACGGAAAAGAAAAGTTTATCGAAGGGAAACCATAAAAAAACTAAAATACATAGAGTTGCTTTCAAAACGCGTAAAGGTGATAAGGATGTTTTAGCCCGAACAACAGGAAAGGACTGTAGGTAAGTTTGTCGATAATAACAAGTTGTTTTCTCAATGCGTATGACTTCAATCTTGGTTGTAGGTGTAAACGTTACCGATGCTTCTATGTAATAACATGAACAACGTTCTGACTTGTAACGATTATTTTGCCTACCACATAGGGTATTACTATAAGGGGTTAAAAATTGGGGACAGCAATTTTGGGGCTAGAGATAGGGTAAGAAAAACAAACCGAAACGTTACGAACGGCTATTCAGGGTTTATTTGGAGAACTGGGTCATGGATAAGTGAATAACAACAGGGCTGGAATGGGGTAACTACCAAAAATTAAACAAAAGGGGTACTTACATGAGTCTCCTGGACAAACAAAACACAAGAAGGTTCTCAAGCTATTTAAAATGGACCCGCTTAGAAGAATCTTTCTGCTAGATGAAAGAAACGCTCTTCCTTCCTAAAAAATACAAAAAGGGATTAGAAACTTTTTTAAAGGAAATAAACAACTTGTTTTTGGAAAAAAAAAATTAAATGTTTATTGTTATCTCAAGACAAACAGTAACAAATATAAATGGTAATACAAAATAACAAAAATAAACTTACTATGTTACTATGGGTTTACAAACTCTTGAAGTTGGAGATACTATAAGAACTTACAATCGTTAATGGGCAACAATTTGTAATGGAATAAATTAGAAATGAAAAATAGCTTTTTAAATGGAACTATGCATAGCATATGCACCTTTTTTAAAAAACAAAAACAAAACAAAATCTTAATTATGATTAAGTATTTACCAAATGTCAAAAACTAAAACTAGCTGTCAGATGTCAATGTTAAATTCTAAACTTTCGAAATTATTAATATGACAGCTTAGCCATACCCTAACATTTATAATTTTAATTATTACAATTTCTCAATCTGTTTCGAAAACAGTTATTTAACAAAACAGATTAAAATTTATGTGGTTATAATTTACAAATGTTATAATGTTACAAATGAAAAACTGTTTATTTTTACATGAAAAAAGTTTAACTATAAAATGGTGCCTGGTATTTCACTAAATGTCAATTTCTTTGTTTTCAAATTTCTGGGGTTAGAACTGGATTTGGATTATCTGCCACACGAACAAATGCATCTCCAAACTGCGAAATAGCCTGGGATGACAACTAGAGACAAACAAAACGAGGATGGAAGCTGCTGGGCAAAATGGAAACATCTGGTTATCCTTCAAAGTTGTTGTAAACGCCGTTTTACAAATATCTCAGATAAGAGACGGCATGGAAAATAAAACACAGTGATTACTCGCTCAAAAATGACACATTACATTGAGGATAATTCACTTTTTTAACAAATTTGCCGCCTTCTTCACGCCGACACTCGCCGCGTGTTGTCTCAACCAAGATTCTCCCCAATTTCTCTTTAAACTGTAACTACACATTAAACTGCTACTATACACTATATATTTTTCGTAGCAAAAGACGAAAAACGAAAAAATTACGAATTTGAAGAAAAATTCGGACTCCGATAAAACTAAACGCCTTTAACAGCGGCCGACAATACCGAGAGTGATGTAATTGTCCTTAAAATTCATTCGCCCAACTCGGTATAAACAGAGCACAAACCGAATTATTTTGTTTATTTGACGACGCAAAGTATCCTCAAGTGGCTCTCGATCAAAAGAATACCGAGGAAATACCCATCTGTGATATATAAAGAAACTTTAAAATGTGTTTATTATCGACCTCGGCGACGCAAAAGGATTGAAATAATATTTCGGTGTTTTAACTTATACAAGGTGATTTGAAATGTTATAGATTTACTGAATATGTTTAATAATATGAACACAAAAGATGAGCAGGATTCATATTTGTCAAGCCTCATTAACGTTACTGATGTCCAGAGACGACGCAGTCGTATTCCACATGCTGCTTTACCTAACCACAATACTTCTAGTGACAGTGGAAATGAAGATACAAACAAAGCTCGACATCAACGAGGTCCATCACATGTAACTTCTTTTATGTATACCGGGAAAAGACGCAAGTATTTGTGCCAAAGCTCTTCGTAGTATTTTCGGTGTTACTGAAATTCAGATCCGTCGAATTATGCTTAGCAATGAGTGAATGTTCTCCATCTACAAAGCAGGAGGCAAGCATACAAATAGGCATAAGAAGACACACCCTGCTGATGTAGAAAACATAATAGCTTACATTTTTTCATCCAAAGGCCGCCAAAGTCATTATACACGGAGACTGGACAAAAAGAAAATTTATCTACCATCAGAGTTAAATGTAAAAAATATGTACATAGCCTTTAAAGAACTTCACCCACAGTCCAAGGTTTCTTACTTTGTTTATTGTAACATATTTCAAACTCGATTTAACATATTTTTTCTTACCCCAGATGTGACACTTGTACATCATGTGATGAAACTGAAACCCAACTCAAACTACCGAATATATATAAATCAACATAAAATGAACTGGTTCAAGTGAGAAACCTTCATCAAGCTAAAGCAACGGCATTTTATGATATAAAACGAAAATAACCTTTGACTACATTGTTGAAAAAAATGTAATCAAATGACCCTTTTAATGAAAAATGTTTGATATGTTTAAAATATTGAATGAATATTGTTATGACACAAAAAAGTAATATAACTACATAGATTATATTTTTAGGTACACCATGTAATGTTTTATTTTATAAAAAAATAATAGTTTAAAAAAATAATTATAATAACGTCAATTCATAAAAGTTCAGTCTTTTTGGATAAATGAAATACATTTATCTTAGACTTAGAGGCTCCCTCTTAGAGAATTCTCTGAAAGCCCAGACGAAGGCGGGTAACCCCCTATCTGTTTCGAGTGCTAAGACTGATAAGGGACTACTTAAACCAGTGTGGTCCAACCTTTTAGACGTTGCGGGCCGTATTAAATTTAAAATTATTATGAAGGGCCAGAGAACTCGACTCGTTCAAAAAAAGTTTATTTTAAAAAATAATATACAAACGAAATATTATTTACAAGTATTTTATTATGGTTTACAATTTACATGTTATGTTTAAAATTTAACATAAAATAAAAAATCAATGGGATATTTGAAGCAAGGGTTTATCCTCTACTAACTTTTGCACATCTATATTATATGCTAGTCGTAGTGAGTCTAATACACGCTTTCAGAGAATCGTTTTCCATGCGATTACGTGTTTTAGATTTAATATGCTTCATAGCAGAAAATCTACTTTCACATATATACGTACTACCAAATATTGAATATAGTTTCAACGCAAAGTTACGAAGGTTAGAAAAACGCTCCTTGGAGACTAATTTCCAAAAGGTACTACTGTCTTCATTTTTCTTTGCTTGAAAAAACGAATCGGACTGTAGTTAGCACAGCTCTAATTGGTATCCCGCTCAAGATCGGATTTTAGTGCATCAAATTCTGAAAATCTTTCATCGAATTATCTTTTTATTTCTGTACGAACTTTTGCAAACCTCCAGACATCGACCATGGTTTCTTCTTGATTTATTTCGAAACACGCAGAAAAATGTGTGAGGTTGTCTATTTTCATGCATTTCTCGAAAAGATCAAGTTTTTTGCGACCCAATGTCCCAATTTGACCAACCAATTGTGATACTGTCTTATTTTTCCCCTGGAGTTGTAGGTTTAATGTGTTCAAGTGAGAGGTACTGTCTGTTAGAAATGCCAGTTCATGAAGAAATGTTTTGTTTTTAAGCTTTGTTATAAATACGTCCGTGTTAATAACAATTTCCATTTCAAAAAACAGTAATATCTCTTTTCTTAAAGAACAAAAATTTCTAAGGCATTTACTTGCACTCAACCAGCGTATCTCTGAATACAGGGGGACGTCCTTATATTCAGTATTTAATTCCTCCAAGAAAGAGATGAATTTTCGGTGTCGCTAAGCTCTGTTTCCTCCTCTTAAGCTGTTTACTATCTGCACTTCAGTTTCCATAGTATCGTTGATTTTAATTATCTTTCCGCAGAGAGCCTCTTGATGGATAATGCAATGAAACATAACACCATTTTCTCGCAAAAGTCCAGCCAATCCCGTTATGCATCCCGTCATTGCTTTTGGTCCGTCAGTGCAAACGCAAGAGCACTTTTAAAAACCGCATATATTTTTCACAGCATCACTAACTGCTTCAAATATATCTATACTTTTGGTCCCGTCTTCCATGTGATCCAGTTTTAGAAGTTCCTCAGTTACACAAAAATCTTCACTGATGCATCTAACAAAAATAAATAGCTGATTTTTGTCAGTGGAAAAATATTTGAAAGTGTAGAAAAATCTGTACGCTTGTTTTTTTTTTATTACCAATAGGCATTCGACCGTATAAATCACGACAAAATAGTTTAAATCCTACAAGAGATCGGGCTCGATGGTCGGGACATAATTATTATCTGCAGTATTAGATTGGAATTATAATGAGTGTGTTCGTACTATAAATAGTCATCAACTATGTCAGCATAAAACAAGGAGTACGTCAGGAATGTCTCTTCTCTCCGTTTCTCTTTAACGTCTATGCGGAATAAATTATTAAGAAATCTCTGCAGAAACGCCCAGAGATTGCCAAAATCAACGAAATTGTGATCAACAACCTAAGATACGCAGACGACACTGTGGTACTGGATAAATAGGAAGAACATCTACAGACACTAATGAATATCCTGTCGGAATCGAGTGCCAGAATGTGACTAGAGATAACCTTCAGGTAAGATTTCGGATACTAAAGTGTTACGTTGGGTATTTACTACTGTATGGATGGGAAACGTGGACAACGAAGCTGGAAGATAAAAAAAGCTGAAAGCGTTTAAAATGTAGCTCTAGACGTATGGTAAGAATCAGTAGAACGACCATCTCAGAAGCCTCAAGGAAAATGTATACCCCGCCACAACTAGTCCGAACTATTAAGACGGGAGAAAAAGAACATATACCACTTTGAATAGCTACAAATAATCTTGGAGGGAAAGATGGATAGAAGAAGAAGTATTGGTCGAAAGAAGAAATCGTGACTGAGAAATATATGAGATTGGAGGAAAACCAACAGAATTAACCTAATACAGAATACACTTGCAATGAAAGAAGTCCAATATAAAGTCCTTACTGACTTTTATATTATGAGACAGAGCTTGATAAAAGGTGATAAAATTTTTCAATAAGCTTAAAAAAATATATTAAGTAAAATTATTGACTATTATATATAAAAGTATTGACTATGGAGTAAAAGAAAAAGTTTTGGTAAAAGAGGACACTATCCATCTGTTGAAGAAACAGACATTACTTTCCATAAAAAATCCAAACCAAAATATTAAACACTCATAATAACTACATAATATAATAAAAATTATGTAAGATATGCTTAGCAAATACAAAAGTTTTATTTTTATTACAATAGTTTACTTTAAGTATTAAAGAGTAAACCCTTCAGTTATTTGTGCATCAATACTATTATATGTATAATACTATATATGAATTCTAAAAGCATTTTCGTCAATCCTAATGTGAATTATTTATTTATTTCCCAAATATATAGTTGTACCACTTTAAACAATAAGTAAACAAACCTAAATTTGGGACAGGGTTCACATGATTTGACCTTAAAACTAAAGAGTAATTTGAGAAACACCGACAAACCGTTTTATATATTCATACAATAGATGTGTGCAAAATTACCATACGAATGCGAATAGAATTTGCATTAGTTAAAATTTTTAGAACAACGTTCAAGGTTAAGGATTAAAACTAATAAAAACTGTAAATAGGGTTTCTGATAAAAGGTGTAAATATTTGGTTAAATCTTATATGGTGTCATATTTGTGTAGACACTGTTGATACAATTAGCCTACAAATTGTTTTTCATATTTTCTCATTTCCTTTGTGTAACTTGCTATTTTAATAAGTCTGTTCCAAACACATTTTTTATGACATTGTGAACAGAATACCAATATTTGTATAGCTTTCGTTTTTGTAATACAGCATTCTTTAAATTCTGTATATTTCATATCAGAACTATTTTGTGCATTTATACTTTCTTTCTGGAGCAGTAAAATTTATTTATATTTTATTCTTGACTAGTACTCTAAAGTTTGTGCTATAGTGATTTAGCCATCGTGCAGTGGCTACAACGAGAGATCTCCTTTTTCGCGTTGACAAACTCAACACCCTGTAAGATACTCAGCAAAATATTTAAAGCTATAAACGATCAAGCGCAGTGGCGCAAAATATTTAGTTTCGAATTATACCAACTATTTAATGAACCAGATGTCGTAACGTTCAACAGGGCGACTTAGATGGGCCGGACACATAATACTGTTGCGATAAATGTGAGTCATACCGGGTTGTCGCTTATACCTGCTATTGGAACTTTCGAGATGAGGATCGAATAATATACCAGCGTTCCGATCGAAGCCTGCAGAAATTTCTAGACAAACAAATCAGGTATAAAACGGACGATTTGAGATTTAAAAGGACAGTCGAAAGTGTCGATTAATAAATTGTTCGCGCGGCTATTTAAATTGTAACCGTTGTGAATGTTTTAAATGAATTATATAAGTGTAAATAAATTAATATTTAAGTGCTTTATATGTAGATTAAATAAATAAATGTATGTAAATAAACTCATAAAGTGTTGTAAGTGTAGAACGTTTTATAATAAATAAAGTCAATAAATTAAATTTATAAAAATAGTTCAATACGAATGCCTGACAACAGGATTGCTAAAAAGCTAATAACAGGAACACCTATAGGAAGAAGAAGCATAGGACGACCGCGAATTAGGTAGTTAGATGGAGTTCAGACCGACTTAGGTATACTAGAGACCGGAAAATAGCAACACGATGCCAGAAACCGAATATAATAGTGACTAATCTTAGTGCAGGCCAGGATCCACAGAGGATTGACGAGCCAAAGATGATGACGATGAAAGTTACGGTAGGACGATGCTCACAAGGCAGTTATAATTATTGACCTTGTTTGTCAGGCACATTTCGATTTTATGATCAATTATGTAGATCATTATTATACAAACTTTTTTGCATAGTCATTAAATTCGAGAATAAAATAAATAGTGTATCGAGCGTGTGTAGAGTAACCAATATAAACATTTTTTATGACAAAGAACTTGATTAAAACTATTCCTGTTACCGCTAGAAAGAAAACGCTTACATCCTTTACAGTACTGCTAACTGGTACAATTTCAATTTTAGTTCTGACATCCATGGCTTGTATCTTCTTCATCGTTTTCCAAAAGAGTTCTGGGTCCTTAACTAAGAGCTTCATTTTTTTTGGCATTAGGGAGGATTCCCATACAGTTGCACTCATTAATATTATTAAAAAAAAAAATCGGTTGCCTGTAAAGTCGGTTTTACGGGCGAAGATTTTACGTGACAACGTCTTTTTCTCGGTAGAATATTTATTGATATGAATATTATTAAATTGCACAATAGGAACAAGGAATTGAATAAAAATAAGAATTGCATTACCGATTTATTAGGTATTTTATATATTATTTATATTTTATATATTATATTTTTATATATTATTTTATATATTATTTATTTTATATTATATTATTGATCTTATTATTTTCTACAAAATTTATTTGAATTTTTTTTCGATATATCAATTAGTTGCGGAGATATCGATCATTGAAGTTATTGTTTGCTACCAGTATTTTATATATTTATTTTTTTCAGTTATAAAAAATTACTATTTCCAATTGTGTCTACCAAGTATGGTCACATGTATTTGCCTACATATTAAATAATAATAAGTACAGATAATGTTATGTGACGTTCACTTCTGATTATATATATTTTAATATTTTTAATTTTAAAGAATCAATTTGAAAATCAAAACACTTATTCAGATCGAAGGTTCAAATTTTTGCTAAATAAATTTGAAATTAATTAAAATTTGTAAATGTAAATGGTAAAGTTGAAAATTAAAACATTTACTAAAATTGGAATTTGAAATTCTTGCTAAACACAGTTAAATTTTAACTCCGCGCGTGGTGATTGGTCGGTTTAGTTCGTTTGTTTGGTCGCCCTGTTTTGACAGGTTAGAAGTTATAATTTGTTATTTTAAATGTTTGACTAGCAATACGCGCTGTTTCTTCTCAATCGACTGAATTACGATTGATTGCAGAGTGATTTAAACTAATAATTTACTTAACACTATCAACATTTGTCAATAGTATGACATAACCTATAAACTCAGTTTCTCAACTTTTGTGTCAATCTAACAATTAATCAATCAATCATAGTTTACGATAATGAAATATTAGTGTACAATTATTTACCTTTATTGTTGTAGTTGTTGTAAATGACGAATCTAAGCACTCCACATTTTCACTACAGACACAGCTGACGATACTTTCAACGATTTTCAACTTTAGCGATTCAACGCGCCTAATTCTCTAGTGCCGCGCACAGCGGACCGATCATGTTTGAGTGGGAGAAAGACGCAAGGCATTCGCCGGTCCGGCGGGCCTCTCTCTCGTTCGGCGACTCACTGTAACAGACGTGAGCGGGCGTTACACTTTTTCTTAAATGACTCCGAGCCACAACCTAATTTAAGACGTTGTCACGTCAAAAGGATTTAATAAAGATTACACTC